>NW_008824665.1:1435716-1453669 GCF_000699105.1 Pygoscelis adeliae
CTTCCGATTCTCCCTCCCATCCCAGCCGGGGGGAGTGAGCGAGGGGCTGTGTGGTGCTTAGTTGCCAGCTGGGGTTAAACCACGACAAAAGGCCACACATTAAATTTGGACATCAAAGTGATGGCAAATATTTTGGAAGAAAGAGTTAAAATTCAAAATTACCTTAATAAATTGAAGAAATGATCTGAAAAGAAAAATCCAAACGGTATTCAGCAGGTACAAAATGTACTGTAGTCAGGCTAGAATAATCAACTATATGATTATACAGTGGCGGAAAATTGGTTGATAGCAGTTTTGGAGAGGAACATATGAATGTAATGGTGGATCACAAGCTGACCATGGGTCAGGAGCGTTATGTTGTTACAAAAAATGTTGATGTGATACTGAAGACACCTGAGACTAATATAGCTTGCATGAAATAATCCTTCTGAAGCTCATTGGTAAGGCATCAGCTGGAATACTTTGGCATTATATTTTAAGAAATCCTAGAGAAGAACCCAGGGAAATAGACTAAATAGTCTTCAAACACTGCTGAAAAGAAGATACGATCCATCTCTTCTCATCCATTTGGGAAAGAATGGGGATGTTCAACACTAGCTCTGAGAAAAACACGTTAATGAAGAGGAAGGTGAACCACTGCAGTGGAAGGTCTGGGAAGGTCCTGGAGCATCTGCTACTGGAGATCTTTAAGAACGGGTCAGGCATGCATCTGCGAGAAATGACCCTGACAGGGAAGGACTTGCTGTGGGCAGAAGAATAGTCGTCTTGATTTCTTGAGGCCCGTTCCAGCTCCCAAGTCTGCTTCCTGCCCAGACATGAACCTGCATCCTCTGCTATTACCTCTATCTTGTGTGTCTCCCACAGTCTGTCCTCAGCCCAGACTCACCCGTCCTTTTGCAGGAACACGTTTGCCAGCTTCTAGCAGATCGCCGACATCTACCTTCATTTTCTGCCTCTTCTCTTTCTCTTGTCCCTTCCCCCATTGCCTTTTAACCTTTCTTTCTCCCTGCAATTTCCCTCTTCCTACTCGCTGCAATTTTCCGTCCTGCCTTGGACCTGACACCCAGCATTGCCTCTCTCTGCAGACAGATCAGCCAGGGGATGGCGAATGTCACCTGTCATGATAAAGCTTGCACCAAGGAGGTGGATGAGAAAGCTCCACTCCCAGCTCTCTGCGTCATTGCTCCAGACTGTTTGCCTATTCACCCCTGCTTTGGCTGCATTTGGTTAAGGCTTGGTAGCTCTTTTCTTTTTCCCAGATCCTGAGGACATTTCTTTGCTTGTGTTCGGAGAGGGCTTTGCTTCTGCAGCCTTTGAGCTTGATGACCAGGCCAGATGGGCTGAGTGTTTTAACCCAATCTCTGCTCTGTTTGTCTCATCTTTTAGGATTTTCTCTGTACTTTTTTTTTTTTTTTACAATCCCACGTGTGCCTCCAACCCAGCCCAAACCCAAAAGACTTCAATTTTAAGAAGTGTTTTTGAGCACATAATCCTGACGAACTGGGTTTAAAATAAAGCCAAGTGAGCAAACATGGCCATAAAAGGAGAGCACAGTGGGCCAAGACCACATGTAGACTTGCAAATTCACTCTGGGATTTTGATTCCAGTAATAAACCCATCTGAGATTTGCTCTCGCAGTTTACACTCTCCTCTGAAAACAAGCCTACGGAGAGCGTGATGCAGCAGTTACCATAGCAGCCAGCACAAGAAGAGTCCATTAAGTGATCACAGTCCTGTCTCAAAGTGAATTACCAGGCTGCAGGTGAACTTTTGCACCTCCAAAAATGTCTCTTGGGGAAAATATGTTTGTCGTGCACGGTGGAACAAAAGAATGCTGAGAGGTTGTACTGACTTGCTGCTGCATTGTTATTTTTAATTGTGTCTGCACTGATTTTTAAAAAGTACTGCACACGCTTTTCCTTTTTCCTGTCAGGTGGTTTTTGTAATTTTTTTTTTAAAGGACAAGACAGAGTACCCCAGTCAATAACTACTAATGAAATGTGCTTCAGGCCTCCCTGCATTCTGCCACAATTAGATTGTCAGCCGTCCCAGGAGAGATGCTATTATCTATGTGGGTGTGGAAAATCATCTATCACTGTTAATCGTTTCTATTATAGGAGCAGGTAGTGCTCCAAACATATCAACACCTCATTATGATTACTGTTTTTCACACATGGGAAGTTGAAGGTCCTCTTGTGTGCTCGGGATATAAGAAATATACAAATGGAGCCGGGAGATGGAAAGAGGATGGATCCTGGTGGGATCCTAGGAGCACAGGAAAACACACTATCTCCTCACAAACACAGCTCCTTAGATAGCCAGAGACACAGCTGTACTGCCAGTATGTGGTAAGGAGGAGCTGGTCCTGCACACAAACTCCTGATCCAGACCTTGCACAATCTCTCCTTTTTGTTTCTGTACTATACAGGTCTGTCTTAGTCATAACAGCAAGTGCTGACAGGTGTGCAAGCATCTTTCTCAAAAGCAAAGTGCAGCTGCGGATATTGACATCTTGACCCACAAAGGATGACTTTGGGCTTGCAGTAGCAGAAGACCCAGGTTGAAATAGCAGAGTGGTTATTTAACCCAACCTTGATGCTCTTCCAGAAAGTCACTTAAAGCCTTTAAACCCCTCCACACTGTGACTACTATAATAGCCACATGAAGAGCTATTAAAAACTTCCTGTGAAGGAAGGTAATGAGAAAACTATAACGTCTGGGAAAAACAAAACAAACAAATGAACAAACCCCAACCTTCCAGAGAACTCGAATTGAGCTTGACCTCTGTAAGGTATCATTTGCTTCCTGTTTGCTGCCAAAGTACAATGAGGTTTATATTCGGGCCCCACCTTTCAGTGTCTGGGTCTAAAAATATAACAATGAACTTGTGACACAAAGGCCCTGTCTCCTGGCGAAGCACAATTTAGATCTAGCTGCAAAGCACAAATTCTCCTCTCTTTGAGGCAGAACTAATTTTGAGTAGGTGGATGGCGCTTTTTTTGTTTGGGTTTTTTTTTTTGTCTTTCTATTTTTAGGTTGCCAGACTTGGGAGGATTTCATTAGGATTAGGCCAGACTTACGCAGCTGTTTGTTTTAAATGATCATGACTATAACCATTTTAAGGCACTTGTCACCATGGTTACCTTGATGCTGTTCTCCAAGGTGCCTGAGCTGAGACAGGGCTGAGACACACGCCACCTGAGTGGGAACATACATGGATGTCTAATCCATAAACCTTTTTATTTCCTTGAAAGTGTTGAGTCTCAGTTCCATGGATAAGAAAAGTATGTGAAGGTTCACATTTAGCCTGTGCTCAAATGCCACCAAGCTGACTACTTGATGGTCTTCAGACAACTCTTGCTTTCAAATAAGAAAAACCTTGGACGAGAGTGTGGGAAATGTGGTGGGGTGGGGGCACAATGACATTTTTGGAGATTATTCAATGCCTTAATTTTAATTCCATCTGAAAATTTACTCTTAAACCTAATGCTACTTCTTACTGAGCTTTCATTCCTCCTGTGAAACCCACCACTCGTGTCTAGTGGGAATTAGACCAGACGTATTCTCAGTTTCTCGGCAACAGACTGACTAATGCTGATGTTTGTATGACTCTGGCTCACTTGTTTCATCTTTTCTTTCCAGAGTTCACTGCTTTGTTCTCTTCCTGTTTTTTCTGGGAGCATTTCTGCTTCTGCCTTTCCCTGTTTAAATTCATTTTTTCTGTTATTCCTAAAGCAGTTATATTCTTAGCAGTTATTGGAATAGTTGGATGTGGTCTTGCTGATTCAGCAGAGCCCCTCAGAAAATGGGGAAATACGCTGGTTATTTTCTTACTACATTTGTCCAAGAACCAGAGTCTCTTTCAAGCCTCATCTCAGTCCATGGATGCCCTGGGAGATGCCTGAGTGTGGGCCCTCCTTTTGCAAGCACAGGACTAGCTCTACACCAGCCAGCCCTCCTAAAAAGAGATCTTGGGTGATTCCCCAGACCATTGTACAAGAGGCTGTGAGAGACAGAGCATTTCCAGCTGGGAGGCACAAGGGCTGCTGTATGAGGGAGGGATCACTGGAGCACTGCTGCCAAAGGGTCACACAATGGAAACCTAAGGGCCCTTACCCGTGAAAGGACACAATCTCTTGCTTACTCTGTCCCTTTCCAACCAGTAGATCCATAAAACTCCCAGGGTAGCCACCTGGCTCTAGGTCTTGTCTGCAGCCCTTCTCAGCTTTGGAAGATTCCTGAGTACAGCAATTATTGAGGGCGTTGGCTAGAGCAGCAGAGAGGTCGCATGATATGGCTGGATAGCAAAGAGGTTGCATGGTATGGCTGAATAGTAAAGAAGATAAATGATATGACTGGATAGTAAAAAGGTTGTAAGAATTAGGGGAGCCAATAACAGCAGCAGAATGTCAGTAGGGATTTTTGCATGGTGCTTATTTGCAGTACAGCTGGTGTTAGTCATTGCTTACCCCAGCAAGTGCAAAATGTTCCCATCACATTAGTACATCTTACTGAGATGAAAGTTTAAGGTCTGAAAAAAATTCTGCCAAAGCCAGCATTTGTGTGAGAGGCAGAAATGTGAATATCAGAGGGGATTATTTTAACCAGCTCTATGTGTCAAAACTAGCTGATTCCCAGAGCCAATTTCTCAGAACAGCCTGGACCCCTTTCTAGCCAGCGTGGGTACTCCAGTACTTCTGAGTTGGTGACGGTCTAACTTGCTTCAATATGTCCCAGCAGCAGTGCAAACTGCATAGTCTAAGTGACAACTATTTCAACACTCATATACATCCAGCCCAGTCTCAAGCACTGATTAAATAAAGATCGTCTTCGTCCTGGAAGGCTCACAAAAACGCAATAATACCTAAATAGGTCTAGATATCATCTGAGTTAATTACCACCATCCTGCCAGTACCTTGTGTTTCCCATTGGCAAAGCTAAGAGTCAGGAGCCCATCAAAGACAGGGTGCCGATGACTTGGCCTCTCTCACCTCCCCCACGTTAGTGGTTACATGTGGCAGAGGAAAACTGGCCAGAGAAGGGGAAACGCGGTCTGTACTGGGGATGAGCATGCAGCAGGAGCCCCTGTGCAGGGCTGTCTCAGTGCCACACCAGCGTGATGCCCTGGGACATGGGTTGCTGCCTTCTGGGGCTGGAGCCACGAGAGGTGATGAGGAGCACTGGGCAGAGGCTGGTGGCGAAGGTGACCTTTGGTGTGGTTAAACTGCGGACAGTCACCAGCTGTACTGCTGTAACACAGGTCTCAGATATTTGCATGCATACAGATTCAGAGTTACTTCTCTGCCCTGAACTGCTACGCACTCTCTGCATTAGTTTTCTTGCGGATCTTTAAAAAGCAGTGAACTCATGGTAATTACGAAGCTGCTGTGTTGAGCACTGGCACGTCAATTTTTCTCTTTTCTACTTCAGTCTTGCCATTCTCCCCCTCAGAAACCCCAAAAGCTCTTTAGAACAAAAAAACCAACCGTCTGTAAAATGCAGTATGTGACAGGAGTGCAAGAGCAACTGGATTTGCTTGTAAATAAAATACCAATCAAAAAATTCAGTAGATGTTGTATATTTGTGTAGAGGGGTCTTGCAGCGTGTTTGGACAGCTGCTGCTATTAAAACTTTTGCCAAGTAAACTTAAAAAAGCCACCTTCTAACTGCCATTTTCACAAATATATAAGGAGATTTACAAGTACTGCAATGCCAAAATGAAACCTTCTTGGAGCTACCTTTAGAGTTACTTTCAAAATATTCTAAACCTTTGAGTAGCATGTTCATTTTTACCCTATATATCTGCCTCGATGTAATACAGACAGTAAATATATTAGTAATATACAGTCTTGCTTGCATGTACTTATATCCAAGAATGTTGTTTCAGGGTTTTTTTTCTATCTTGGAGACAATATTGAATAAAACATTTCACTTATTAGGTTTTAGAATTTATTATAAAATTATAAATCTTAATTCCCTGTTACTGAACAGCACCAGGTAGATTTGCGACATACTCATGGTTAAGAAAGATCTCTTCAAGACATGCCCCGCTTGCGCAACACAAAATGTAGACTTAATTCCATTGGAAGCCCAGGGGCCTTTGCACTGGTGGCGGAGGCAGAGGGTGCAGGAAGACATGCCTCCGGGCTTTTTTTCCATTGTGTCACTCAAGTGATTCCCTAAGGGAACAAAGTTTATTCTTACATTTTCCAAATGCTAATAATATTGCTCTTTCTGTTTTCCTGCAGAGTCTTCCGTCACCAGTCGCAGTGCCAGAATATAGGGCAGGGACCCGGAGTGGGAGGAGGTGAGACTGCAGCTAGGGGCATTTGAAAACATACTGCTTTAACTCTTTACATGCTGAAAAAAAGAAGTTACAACATCCTGGGTTTGACTCTAGATTACAATGGATGAGGCTGCTTCTCCTCATATTGCGAGGATTTTTCTCCTGACTCCAACTTGAATATTTATTTGCAGTAAATGTATTTTTTTTTCCAGGTAGAACTGTAGTCCAATGATTCCTTCCCACAGGAAAGTAATGCAGAAGCTCCAGAAGAAACCCACCCCCAAGCAGAGTTTGAGATCTTTTAACCCTGCAAAGACTTGAGGAGCGGGAATGTTGCCATTGTACCATCTGGTATCCAACACTGGCACGCTATTCCCAGCCAGGGACATTGCAAGTTCTTTGTTGATCAAGTTAGAGCTGCTTTGGAGACCAGCATTTTGTGTTACATATTTGCTGTGAAAGTGTTGTGTTCAAGTGGTCTGAGCACGGGACCTGGTACCATGCTGTCCATGCAGGGGCCCTCCCTGGGCTCTGGCACTCATCTCTGATCAAGTTATTTGCACACTCTCTCCCAGTTTCATTGGATGTGGAATTGTGTTTATGGTGTGTGCTAATGGCTATCAGTCCTCTCTGGAGGGGTTGAGATGTTTTGTTCACCCTCCTATGTAGAAAACACAATGAACAAGGGGATAAAGGGCTGGAACACTTTTCTGAAAGTATATAATCAAGGGGATTTAGATCTGAATCTGAGGAGAAACTTCTTTTGGCAGTAAATATTCCACTTCCTTAATCTATAAATAGCTATTTAGATTGCAAAATACTCTTCGTAAGTTATACCCCTGATTTGGCCTGAGTGAGGAACAAAATGTGGTCTTCAGAATGGAAGAGAATAAAATAAAATGTTTCTTCGATGGAACTGACACGACCTTGGCCACAGATGGTGTTTTCTGCTTTATGACCCACCAAACTAGCTTACCATGTGGTCAAAATTACATTAAACATTTCTGCAGTCCTGGTGCATACAGTAAGACGTTCTTCTTCCAAGGGAAGTAGCTCATCCTTCAGAGGTGTTTGTATTGCTATCACCACGGCAACCAGAAAAGATGAAAGTCAGAACCTGAAAAAAAACCCCCAACATTAGGTGAGGTATGGATGGGCAGTCAGATTGTAAATCCATGCATGGATTTCTAAAGGAAATGACTGTTCTGTATTAAACAAACCTAGCAGAATTCCTAGTGCCATAGCCTAAAAATAGCACTTCCAGCTTCATTAAGTGGAACGGCTTTTATAAATCCCTGTTAAAACAGATATCGGGAAAGGAGGCTTCTCCCTCTCACGGGGGTAAGGTTTCTCCATCCTGCTTCGCAGGGGATCGTGTCCTGCAGCACGGACTCCTTCCAAGCAAGACCATTTGTGGTCCCGCATTTGACATGGGTTTTATGAAACATGGCTATAAAGAGCTGTGACACTCACTCTGCCTGAGCTGGGCCATGAAAGCGAGACTTCAAATAAACCCTAAAATCTGAGCCCTGAATACAACGCTTTGGATCCTACTCCAGTAGGCTTGGTTGAGACTCGTTGTCTAACTCGGTTTGGAAGAAACTCTTTGGTCAGACAGGATATTGGTGTCATCCCACATGGAGAGTATCTTTGCCCTGCTGCCTAAATTGGGAGAACAAACCAGTAGAATTCCACAAAAATTATTTTCAGTTGAAGGGATAAGCTTATATTTTCCACAGAATAGGACAGAAGTCTGATTATTAAAAAGTAGCTAGAAAAGCTACAAATTTCCCACAGCAATATTCCATTAAGGTATGGTTTGGCCTTAGATTTGAACTGTGAGTCCCTGTCTAAAATTAAACTAACTCTGGCTCAAAAAGGTGCCTCCTCACTTGTTCCTGGGTTCCACCAGAGATGAGTCTGGCAGAAACAGTAATTGAAGACAGTTCTCAAATCCAGTTGCAAACCCCAGGATAGACAAATTTTACCTCTTTCACCATCATATCTGAGGTAAGAAGATTTGCTTAAATCACTCTAAAATATTGCTTCATCTCATAAAGGGAAAGCTATGTAGAACGTGCTCCTTTACTATTAAACAGAATAAATCCAGCAAGATTCTTCCAGGTCTTCCTCTTTACTTATTTATCATAGGCTAATAAAGAGAGTTCTTTTTCCCTTGGTGAATTTAGGGATTAGATAAACAAAGCTCAACACCACTGAGTCAGATGAGGACTCGCTTGTTAAACATTAACAAGCACCCAGCCTTTTCAAGTGTCTGCTTTCCGATATCTCTGCGGCAGGCTTCATGGTTTGCTTTTGCATGTTTTCTGCACGCTATGTTAAGCAAGCATGGCTGTGTGCGATTACTGGGATAAGACTCCTTTGGGCCTGTGGGAGCCAACCTTTCCCTCTAGAACAGGCAGGCTGCTGGTTTCATGGTCTCACCATCTCTCACAGCCCTCCTGGTCCTTTGTCTTCACGTGCTCCACATGCTCCTGTCTGCCACAGCTGATCATTTGTTTTGAAACTCTGAAGTGCAGTTTATCTCCCATTCTCTGTTTGCAGATGACATTGAAGGACAGTTTTTTAATGAAAATGGAGTACAGACAGACCCGTTTTTACTCTCAGGAAGGACCTCAGGTGAATTTGAGGTTCTTTAGGGAACTCTGTAGAGACAAAATAGAAGCTTGGCACTCCCATGGCTGCAGTTGCCTCCAAAGCACTAATATTTTCCCATCTGAGTGATGGAAGGGAAAGTAGAAGGAATAATAGAAAGATCCAAGGAATAGCAAGACTGTAACCACACCTTCCTCACTGACAATGTCCTTCCCACCAGTTTGTCTGCTGCCCATGGGTCTGACTGTGGGTGTGGAGGAGAGATGGTCCAAGTGGCTATGCAGAACTGCATCATTACAAAATCTGCAGAGGAGGAGGAGAGAAAACAGGGGGTAAAGATATGTACTGCCTCGGTTGGTACAAGGGTGGTCCTTGTGGCCAGGATGCATTCAGCCTGCCTTTCGTGAGCTTGGCTTGGCTTGCAAGGCTTGGAGAAATCTCTGGCACTTGTAAAAATGAAAGGATGCTGGAGGATGTGTCTGGTCAGACAAGTGAAGATGGTGACTCACTCTTTCTACCCAAACTAGCCCATACAAGTCTGTACCAGGGTGGTGGATGCTTATGTACATATTAATATGATGGTAAGCTCACAAGGAGCGCTAGTCCATCCACTCTGGATTATGGAAAGAGCCAATACTCAAGTATCTGCACCATTTTTATAGACATAACCTGGGACAATACCAGTTCTTAAGGACCTTTTGTCCATAATCCTCATTCTTTACACAGATACCTTCTGGTACCTCCCATGAATGAGAAACATTCTCTTTTTTTTTTTGTCGCCTGAACGCATCCACCACAGTGGGCAGGAAGAGTCACCCAGGCTCCCACTTATCGTTAATGCCAGTTTAGACCATATGGGACAGCAATACCTACCGTGTAACCTGCTGGTGCCTGCGTCCGATCTGTGCCCAGCACATAGGACATGAGCCCATTGCAGCTCCTAGGTGGGGGTGTGCTGGTTTCAAACACAAGGTGTTGACCAAGGGCCTGGAAACACTCAAAACTCCCATAGACTTGCGTTAGCCCTAACACCTAAGGCCAGCTTCACCTCCGCGCGTGCGCAGATCCAGTAACTGGTCACAGACAAAAGGCTTCATTTGAAATCCAAATAACGTCGCTCTTCTGATTACTCACTCCCCCATGGACTGTTTTTTGCGTGTGTCCTCCTGCAGTATAGAAGCTTTGGTCTCCATACACAACCCATAAAAACAAAGACAGTAAAAGAGAAACAAATTATGTCAGAATAACTGAAAGCTTAATGGGAGCGCAAATGAGGCAAAAGTCACTATATTTGCATTTATTTTCACTAGTTCTCAGACTTAAAGGAGATCCAGCAAAATGTAATTTGATAGTAAGCTCAGCTAGTTACAGTATCCAAGGAGAATGAAAATCCCCTCAAACTGGATGAAACTTGATGCTGCCAGCATACTGCTGAAGCCCCTCCAGTGTATTTCCAAATCACATTCCTCCTTTACTCTGCTGAGTGCTGCCCAAAGAATCAACAGTAAATCAAGTGACCTGCAATATACTTCTTTTTTATAATGCATCTATAAATTTCATGGAACTATGGATTTCTTCTTATGAAATTTAATTTGAGTCACTTGGGGAAACATTTTCATATTGAAAGGAACTCCTGGCTTTCATTGTACTTATACTTTGCTTTTACTGAATTGCAAATGCTTTGATTTAAAGGGACATAGCCAAGGTAAAGCCTGCCTGCACGAAAGCCATAGGGCCCATTTCCACTTGGCAGGAAAAAACAGGCAGCTGCTGAGCTGAGCAATCTCATCTCCGTCAGCCACTTGAGGATGGGCACAGCGAACACGGGCTTATGAGTGACGCTGGCTTTTCTGCCTCCTGGATTGCTGTGTCACGGGGAGGACAAGGCAAGAGCCTGGCCATCATTTCCAGTAAGGCTGACTCAGGGAGAGAGCTGCCACCGACCTCCCTCAGGTCCAAGGAGCACCCATCAATGATCTCTGCATTCCCATCCCTAGATTTCTGTGAATGGGGCTTTTGGAAAACATGTGGCTCTGAGTGAAATAATGGGTGCACAGCATAAATTGGGTAAAGCCTTCACGGCACCAAAACTGATTGGAAATTACTTTTTTTTTTTTTTTTTAAAAAGGCTGTTCCACATAATTTCTGGATTTCCCAGGCATTTTCTGACAAGCTCTGCTCCCACGGTGTTTTGTAACACACACAATCTCAGGTGCAAATGAGTCAAAGTTTGCTGTTAGTAAAACAGAGAGAAGAGGGTACTGCAGCAGCTTTCAGCTTATGGCTCATAAACTAATATTACATGGTCTGCAAAATGTAGTTAAGAAATGTAGCTGTACTGCCAGCACACTCCAGTTCAGTATGTATAGATGCAACACAAAATGTTCAGAGGGCAAAAAATTAGAAATGTCTGAAAACATCAGGCTTGGAGAATGAAAAGGGAATCCAAAGGAGGAAGTGAGACTGAGGCTTATACTTAAAAGCCACTGAAAGAAGATAAATTCAGAAAAAAAACCCTCGGTTAGGCTTGGATATCAATGCAGTTTTCTTTAAAGAAAGAAAAAGGCACTAATAGGTACTTAAAATATAGACATAGATGGTGACTAAAATAGCAGAGAAAAGGACATCAGAAATTTGTTAATGCAAGGAGAATAGGATAAAGAAGAGGCAGAGGTTAGAAAACATTTGTATCTCGTTTGAATGATCAACTTGACCTCTTGCTGTGTCTATCTTTATGGTGGTTGGTCCTGTCCCTCCACATAGATGTGCATCATATCTCATAGCTGACTGGGAGCGAGGGTAACATGCCATGGGTTTTCTGAAGCACCCACTAAGGCCTGGGGTTACTGCTGCTGTTGCACACCCGTGGCAAAGGTCTTGCACACCTTGTGACTCTGGTATCTCCTCTGTAAGCAAAGCATGTGCACAGAGCCGCTGATTCACATAATAGCATTTAAATATCACTATGCCCAGACGTAAATTGAGGGACCTCTGGGGGACACACTGACCTGAGCTGGTTTTCCAACCATGAGAAGTGTAGGCATTGAATCCGGTGACACGACTGAAACAGAGCCCCCAGGAGCCTGGGGCAAAGACGAGGGAGAGCAGGGGAGAGCCGTGACGTTGGGCTGGTCGGGAGACCTCCATTTCTGTCATTGCACAGAGACCAAACCAGCCGCACTCACTTGCTCACTTGTGCACAAGTAGGGCCGGGAAAACTGGTGCAATCCAGGCAGGCTCTTGCAGAGAAACCTGTCTGAGTCCCTGCATCACACTTTTCTTCATCAAGCTCTGAAAAAGAGGGCATCAGCAGATTACAAAGAAAAAGGTTAAAGTAATACAGCAATCACCTTCACTGGGTTTTCTAAGAACTGGTTAGGGACCAGTCTCCTAAGAGATTTTTGGGTGAATTTGCTGGTGTTGCAACAGTGTCATGAGCAACAGAGTTGCCTCTCTCCTTTTATCCTCCTCTCATCACATATACCCACCCAATTCAAATTAAGTTCCCAGTGCCATGCTCCCTGCTTTCCCACCACTCTCCCATACTCCCCGTATCTTTAATGTTGCCCTTTTTTTTTAACATTTTTTTACAAAATCTAACAGTTTTGTTGCAACTGCCTACATGGATGGGTGTATCTCAAGAAAGAGGTGAGCAGCCTTCATGAACATCCTAGAAACGGCTTTATATATCGTCAGTGATAAATGTCCAGCAGTCTGGGAACACTCAGCTCAGAAAATGTCTTGAGATCCCTTCCAGTGCTGCATATCCTGGTTTCCAGGAAATAATGGTGTGCATCCACATACCTGAAAATATGTCCAGCTACCTATACGGTCTTTTTATTTTTTCCAAGAAAGGCTTGAGTTTTTTTATTCTATACGCTGCTTGCATTTCCAATATTTTATTATTACTTTTTAAAAATATAGTTTAAAAAGGAGAAATATGGTTCCTATGAAGCAGATATGGGATTGCCAATACAACCTTGGTTTGGCGCAATTTTGGAAATCTGGAATTATTTGCTAAGTAGAAGGATTTTACTGTTATATGATACATTAAATATTCCCTTAAGAAACCCTTTAATCAAGGAAACGCATTGTTTCAGGGTGGAATTGGTTTGTGGGCTAAATCTTCATATATATTAACTAGAGTTTAAAGTGTCAAAGGTCTGAAACACATAGGGCATCATTTAAAACTGGTAAAGCTGGCTTATAGCTTGCTCTAGGTCATAAATTATCCTTCTACCCACCTACCATCTGCACATCTATTGCTTGCATGCCGGTTAAATATTATTCGAAAGTATTGCAGCATAAATAAAATTAGCAATGGGTGAAATGAGATGAATTTAAATTGGCTTCTCAGTTCCAAATCTTAACAAGAGTTTAAAAGGATTTTAGCAAAACCTTATTCCTCAGTCTTCTACTGAATGCCATGTTTTGTCACAGGAGTGGGAATCACAGGTCATCCTCAAATGAAGGGAACCACTTAGCTAATTTGGTGCCTTTCCAGTTCTGACTTAATGTTTGTACCATCAGCAGAACAGGTGATTGAAAAATGTCTCAGTGCCGAACGCATTAATTAACATAACGCAAACGTGGGTGCCTGGGCCATGACAGAGGAACTGGTCCCTTCTGCAAATCACCACTGAAGTCCCTGGGAACCTGGAGGTATGAGGAGGTCAGGATCAAACTGTAAACTCCACAGTAGTTTCCTTTATCGCACAGGAAGTCTGCTTCTAAACTGTATGAAAGCAAGCCCTGAGGCTATTTGTTTTTCTTGCTTTCCTTTCCACAGCGTAAGTGGTTTCTGTGCATGTGCTCCTGACGCAGGGGCATTATGAGTGTTTACAAGTGAACTGTTTTCCTCAGCCACTTTTATTTCCTAGCATGCATGCTACAGCACCCAGTACAACTCCCAAATTTTTGTGCTGCAATAAAATCCACATGTAGCTGACTTCAGAGAAGTCCTGTATGTCTTTCCATCTTGCAGCTCTCCCAGGACTGCAATGGAGGCAGCTCTCCTAGTGTTTAAAGAACTGACAAGAACAAGGTGCTAGGCAACATTTCTCTCAGGGCTGACACTATTGCTTTCCAAAAGGCAGATTTTAGGCGGCTGTGCCTCCACCTGCACTTTCTGTGTGCAATGATCTGCATGCACATTTTCGATTAATGCTGGCGTGTGATTGCAGCTCATTTGTGAAATGACTGCTTCCCTGCAATAGGCTGGTCAGTGGCTCAGGACTTCCCCTCATCGTCTCAGACAACCATTCAGGTTGGAAGGAACCTCAAGAGATCGTCAAAGCAGGGTCAGCAGTGAATACAGACCAGAAATTAAACAACTTGATTCTTCCGCCCATCGTCATGAGACAAGACCCCTCTGGGGCTTTCTGCCACGGAGAGGGACAGCCGTGTGAGTGCTTGTGAGAAAGAGGAGGCGGGAAGGACATATGGTCCATTTTAGGAACAGAGATAAGAAACATTTCAGGCAGTTGAGCCCAAAAGGCTGTAGGGGAGGAAGGAAGGGAACAGAGAAATTCATCTTGGGCATTTGAGATAAGAGTCATGGTTTCAGAAAACATAATTTTTATTTATTATTCAGAGCCTTAAGACTGGGAACCAAATGTGCTATATGGCCTAACTCTTCTGACTTTTTATTTCATACAGTCATTTACACTTAGACCAAATGAGTGAAGAAAAGCTGTGCTGCTGCTTGGATAGTCTTGTACCTCTGTCCAGGATAGGTACAAATGGAAATCACACCAGGTACGAGAAAGAAGAAGAGCCAGCTCACGCTTAGTCAATTCTGCATAATACAAACTGGTCTTGAGGGAAATCCCCCACACAGACAGATTAAGCCTAGCTAAGGATCAAATGTGTCTTTAGCCACCACCAAAAAAAAGGCCGCATCTTTCCATGGGCTCCTTTCTTCAAGCAGAAATTGCTGACTGCTTTGTTCGACCTCCACAGTCATTAGATTTTACTGTACTCAAGCCTGATCTGCCAGGATGCCAACTGAGTTAATACTCTCAGGATAATCACAAATTCCAAAAATATATTCTTTTGAAAGGTCTGAAGCACCTGCAGAAATACAACTTGCCACTTGCGCTTGCCCAGATCCAGTTTAGGGACATCATTAAAATAATTGCACCCCCTTTAAGACACTTTTATGCAAGTGTATGAACATATAATATCTTCAAAGATCAAGAACATTTTATTGCCCAGTCTCTTTGAGTGATGCATCATTAGATCTGCCTGCCTTAGGTTTGGCCTCCAATCCTGATCTCACATAATGATTTGCAATTTGTAGTGCCCCAATTTTATGTCCCCATACCTTTTTGAGTTAGACAGTACAGATGAGGAACTGACACCATAGGTTCACTTCATCACCTCACTAACTCCTGTTTAGTCCCATTTCAGTGGGAGTTATATGTGTCTAAGGATCTGGGCCAAGGACCCTCAAGGTCAGGTCTTCAAAGCTCACTGGAGCAGGCAGGACTTCCTAGGATGCTAAAATATTTCTGCACTGGTGACGAACTTCTAAGGGATTTAAAGTGGGATTTGGGTGTCTCTGAGGATCCCTTCTGTTCCTTGCATCCCTATAGAGTCTGCTGTAGGGCAGACTAGAAGCAACAAGGGGTTGTGAACTATACCTACTCCCATCACTTCTGTAACAAGAAGACCATTCTCCTTCCTGTTGTTTAAAGCCCCATACGGTTTGCTGCAGTAGCTCTCCCCTTTGGTTACGTGGATGATTAGCAGTACATACAAATGAAGACACATTGTGAAAATGCAGTGACTTTTGTTCCAGTGAAATAAAAATCCAAAGTTCATGTTGCAAACTTTACCCCAAAAGTAAGTTGCTGGTAATTTTTGGCCATCTTCATAACAAGTAGGCAGAGTGCCACCAGCAAATAACTATCTGTTCTGCACAATTAGGTTCTTTTTACTTTATAGAGACTGACAAACAGTTTTGTGAACTGCCAGAAAAATAACTCATGGGAGAATGGAAATAGGGACATGGAAACACTTGTACAGCATTTGGGAAGTCTCTAGCTGTGAGTTACTTTTGGGTGGATGGATGGACAGATAAATCAATAGGCACATAAACAACAACAGACAGAGAAGATACACAGTTCACTGAAGTTTACACTTCTCTGGAAAAGTAAGTCTTGCATAACAGCTCTGGGTTTGCACACAGCAGTCCACTGCATTGTTATTTCCTATGTGTTGCGGCAGGTATATCAATCCTGAACACAGCAGAGCTTTACAGCATATGAACCACAAACTCAGAGTTTGCCATCCTATCCAGCTTCTTCATTTGGTGAGGCAGCTGCTCAGTTGACTGTTGGCAACAATTCCCTGTTGGTGGCAGCTAAAATGTGAACAATGACAAAGGCTTTCCAGATGAATTTGGGAGTATTTTCTGTTTTGAGATGTGCAGAATTTCTGTGTAACGATGCCTCTGAGGAAGAGGAGGGTTTTACAGCTAAAACATCAGTTCTGAAGCCTCAATAGACCTGCATCCTGTGCCTTGTCGCCTTGTGCCAAGGGCATTATGCATTTTCCCCACCGCACAGAGATATTTTGTAATTTAGTTCTCTCTTCTTTGGCAATCCCACTGCAAATGGACAGAGCCTTAAAAGGGATGGCATGTTGGTTTGCAAGACCCCAAAGATCGCTCCTGTGTACTTAGGTGCTTCCTCCTATTGGAGTATCCATCTGTCATTTTCAATGTTCGTTCCACCTCAAACACGTTTGCTCAGTAGATAAAAATTATCCATGTGGTTTTATATAATATAGACCAGCCACAAAGGCACAAGTAACTCTACAAGGTCACTCAGAAAGCTTTTTACTCAGCCAGAAAGAAAACCTTGATTTCTTGGTCTCTGTTTAAATTGGCCAGTGGGATAGTGTGTGGGATACTGTGGGATCGTATTCCCTTGGAAGTGCAGATGGGAGACTTTTTCAGACTATGCCAGAGCTTTTTTCCAGCCCACACACCCACTGGGGACACCAGACCCTGGAGGGGAGGGGTGGCACATGCCTGTGTCTCATTTCAACACATAGTGGGAGCACACACCTCAGAAATGTTCCTGGGTACCCCAGTACAGATATAGGTTGAATTCCTTACCAACACCACTCCTCCTCCCTCACGCTCATTTCTGTCAGGAGCAAGATCCCAAACTCAACAGGACTATATTTTTTTATGGTTTTATTTTGTATTAAACAAAAGATACGCTGTGGTGCTTGTCTTATTCCTACAGCTGCAGACTCATGGGTTAATGTATAACCAGTATATTCCTGAAGTATTTAAGTTGCTATTTCCCTTCACTTTGCCAAGGTAATGAGGTGTTTGATGAAGGGAGTTCAGCTGCAGACCTGCAAATGTACATTCTGTAGGCTAGAGAGAAACCACAACAGGCTCTCGCGTTTAATATTCTGATAAATTGGGCACTTCTGCACCTTACATCAGGCAGTGACACAATGCAGCCTTGTTAATCCAAATAGAAAGTGCTCCTTCAGTAATGGAGTCCAGGTCTGTTTCAGCAAAATTAGATTTGCATTACTAATTCAGAACACCATGAAAATCCAAAGGATGCTCTGGAAGTAGAGGTTATCTTCTCATCAGTTCAGATAAGCGAAGCATAAAGCCTCAACAATGTGAGGAGGTAATGGAACAAGCTGATGCCAGCATACAGCGCTGGTTAGTTAGATTAAAAGAGCATATCTGGTGATGATTGTTTTCTGTTTTTTTTCTGAGAAACACATCAAGAAGTGTATTAAAACAGCTCAGAATCACTGATGGGTTTTCTTATCTACTGCCTGGTCTCAGATTGCTGATAACTCCAAGACCGTTCTTTTTCAAGACTTCGAACAATGTAATTAAGGTTTCTTGGAAATAAATCAATACTTGATATCACCTCTGAATAGCATGCTGGCCAGACAATCTGCCTTCCTTATTGAGACATGGCTAGGAGTCACTGGTATCAGAGTTTAGGCTCTCACCTTTTTCCTTCTGTGTTTTCTTTGTAGGGGAGGTATTCGTGACGGCTGCTG
>NW_008824665.1:1453704-1477800 GCF_000699105.1 Pygoscelis adeliae
CACCCAGCTCTCAACTCCAGAGGACTGTTGTGATCGACTCTGATTTCGTTAACCCTTGCTGCAGGTCTGGGTAGAAGGTGGGCTGCGGCAGATTGACTGCAGTTTTCACCTGTTGTCTTCAGAACCAGTTCATCACACTTTGCCTCTCCTTCATCCTTTATTCACCAGTAGTATACACAGAAAATGAGAGTGCAATAGACTCTCAAATAGTGTTACTCGGTGGGGAGGGGAAAGGCGCTCTGTGGGGTGTCGAGGGGGTACTACCCCAAGGCAATTACATCTCTGCTTTTAGCTGCCCCTGGTAACACCTCTCTTTCAGGCACCAGAATGGGCAGTCATTTTAGTAGATTATTGACCTTTTTTTAATGTGATTAATTCAGAACTTGGCAAAGCTTAGGTAAATTCTCTGGAGGCTTGAAACTGTTTAGTCTGAATTTTAAGGGAAACGAAATTGCACTTTTGAGCATTTAGGTCATAGGTAAGCCCTAGGACTCTTACTTTTGCTTTGAAATGATGCTGAAATAGAAGGATTTACTAAAGCCTCCGAAGTCTTGAGGTTTAATTAAAAAAAAAAAGAAACCACAGAGGCCTTGATACTGAGCTAATTCATCTCTCTATGCTGCTTGACCCTCTTCTCTGCAGTGAGCGACAGAAAGGGCCAAAACCTTGATGCTTTCTGTTTGAAGTTTCCTTGGAAAGAACCCCCAAATAAAGACCACCCACCAGAGAGAGGTGGCATCATTGTGCTGTATGTGCAGACACAACCCAGCTCCAAGCCCCTCCAAGCCTAGCTCCATCCCACACTGACGCTAGGATGTCTCAGCCTCTGGATGCACTAGCACCCAAGGAGCTCCTCCTGGGAGCAGCAGGAGACTCTCTGCCCCTTCATATTCTTGATTTGGAGGAATCCCATGGAGATTTTCCCATTATCGGCTGATGATGCTGTTGGCAAGGGCTCCTTCTGCAGTGCTGTGGTGAGGAGGTAGAGGAGGATGGTATTAATGAGTTTGCATTATGTTTGCAGACATAAAGAGAAAGAAAGGGTTCATTCAGATACTCAACATCAGAGTTAAACATCCAGTGTAATGAAATCCTCTGGCTGCTCTTTGCCAGACCCAGCTGAGCTGTTTCAGCTGGGACAGATTGCATCTGAAATGTGTCTTCAGGCAGAATGGGGGAAAAATAATCATCCTGATGACATAATGGAGGAAAATCAGGGTTACAAGCCTGGATGGTGATTGCTGCCAGACAGAGGTTACCAATAATCTTTCTTGGCCACATCCACCAGAGTGCTGCAGGGAATCAGTTCCCTCTCCTCAGTGCACCCAGGGAACAGGGCTAAAACATCTACATACTTAGGATTAAACAGTCTGTCCCGTCATATGCATAGTCCTAAGAAGATGCTCTTCAAAGAAACAAGTCTGATGAAATTCTGGTGTAATTTATGGGGTGGGGATGCACTAGACTTCTAATGCTGTCTCTCTTGCCCTTGCATGATTTACCAACTTAACTCTGACACCTAGTTCAGTTCCCTAAATTTGGCATGTTATTTAAAACTACAGCACCTTACACTCTCCACAACGGCTGTGGAGAGTGAGAGACCTCCAAAAGGCATCCTCCCTCGTCATCTCCCACAACTGACCGCAGCAGGGACTGTATGCTACTTCACCCGCCTTCCGTGTCCGACAGTGGTGTGGGACTTGGATGGAGAAATCTGGGCCTGAGTCTCTCTTCGTCCTCATCTTTTTCTGTGGCACATATGTATCGTAGTAGATAGAAGTACCTAACTGTTTTAAAGCCCTGATGGTGAAAGATGTGATGTACTCTTGCTGCTATAGCACCTAACAGTGAATGTAACAGCTCAGCACAGAGAGATGTCTCAGCCTGCATCTCTTCTCTTGTGGCAAAGGAGATCTGAAGAGCCGGTGAGCATGAACTGGAATTTTTCTGTTAAATACAGCATGAAAGTCTTTCTTTAGAAGCTAAATGGATAAAAACAGTGCATGAAATTGAAGTTGATAATTAGCCAGTCAGTCCCAGGGAGGAGCTCATAACTGCTTTGACCTTCGGGCTTTGTGCAAGGGCCGAGAGGGGAAGCACATCTCCCCAGCTGTGAGGCACAACAGAGCCCACATGGTTTTGCCTGAGGAAATGGCAATGCAGAGAGCTAAGCCCTGGCAAAAACATAAAGTTGCAGATCAAAGGTAATGTATAGAAGAGATCGGTTCTAAGCTGCCTGCCAGAAAATTAAGGTGAAGAGCTAATTCCCTCAGAGCTGCTCATAGTCTTGTCAGCAGAGCTCCAGCATGCCACCCAGCCATCTGTAAGGGTTACCATAGGTGGGGTGAGGTTTCCCAAGTCTTTCTTGGTTGGAAAGACAGCACTGATCTCTCTTTCATGAGCTTAATTTCACAGCCCTATAAGCACAGACAATTTTCAGGCCACTGCTGTTATTTGATACTTCTCTAAAGAGTTATTACTTCCCTCTGTATGTCACCACTATGTTGTGGCCCTGGACCTCAGCTTCTGAAGTCAGTGGAAAGCCTTCCAGAGGACTTTTGCTCTGTCTTCTGGTGAGGGATGGGAACGCTGGATGGAGAAAGGTCTTTGCAGCATGATTCAAAGATTCACAGAATTTAGGATGAAGAGGAATCATTAGATTACACAGTTGGGCCACCTGTGCACCGTATACACCAGTTCACCCATATACGCGGGCACTGGGGTCAGAGACCTGCACTTCTCTCAAGTATCTTTTCCCATCTCGAGTTGCAACTAGATGGAAGCACCTTTACTGACTCCGTGTAATTGCACATTCCAGTACAGTCACTTCCCAGTCCTTTCTTTGCTAAACTTTAAACCTCTCATTTGCAGGCATTTTTTCCCAGTCCTTGAGTAATTTTTTATTGCTTTTCTTTATTGCCTCCTCCCTTATGACATCCACGATGAAGCTGTGACTACCAGCATGAGATATACTTTCACGGAGGGAAATCATGTTCCTTACTCATCGCCTGCCTGTTTATACAAGCAAGAATTAAGTTTTTAGCTCTCCTTATCATGCACTTGCAATGGGAGCTCATCACTGCTTCCCAGAGACTGTCCTCTGTTTCTTAGGTGGGGCTCGTGTTTCTTGTAGCTAAATTTTGCCAGGTTTTGCTCTTGGCTTCTATTCTAATGCTTTTTGTTTTGAGAAGCCTGGTGTACCAGGAGAGCCAGATCTCTGCAGATAAATCTCCTGTGATTTACCTTTACACCAAACTTTGTGCCAGCCATTAATTTAATCTGTAATGATTTCATAGCTATTTCTGGCCTGATCTCAAGAGTCTCAGTTTAAGGTCTAAAACCTGAAAACATCCTTTGTCTTTTTCTTCTGTGAAGTTATTCAGGAACAGTTAACACAAATTCACACACTAACCTTTGGTAGCAAAGGTTTTAGGATGGTTTTATGACAACATATCATCAAGTCAAACAGTCTGAAAAGCCAGCCAAGGTGGATATTTTTCCTGCTGTGTCATATCAGGATATGATGGGTAAGAGAGAGAAAAGGAGAAGGGCAAAAGCCTGAGTGGGAACCAGCCAAGCCCACTGCCACTAGCACGCCTCAGGTGCACTGTAATCTGCACCCCCCCTGTAATGCAATGAGCAGGAGAGGCAGGGACACTTTTAAAATAACTTTCTCTGCAGTTACAGATATGAAGTGTCACTCCACAGGTATGACTTACCATCACCCAGTCAAGTCACCATTGGTATCTGGGACATAAAATCATGCACAAAGCAGAGGTGGGACAAAGGTGACAGGACTTACTGGTGCTGGCAGGACTTACTGGGACCTGTGTGCGAAGGAACAACTTTGAGTCACGTGAAGAAAACCAGAGTGAGTGAAACCACCATTGCTTGAACAAGCAAATCTAACATGCTGTAAAGCATCCTGGTCATCTGCTCTAAGCTAAAAAAAAATCATAGTTGTAGCTAATTGAGATATGGCACCTAAAATTTCATTAACGTCTTTTACAATGACATACTTTCTTTCCTGTTTTTGTTGGACATACTGATATTTTAAGATCACATTTGTCTTTTTCATGGCTTCTTCACCTCAGTGGCTTCTAGTGACCTGTTTTTTCTCTCAGCCATTCGCTTCAGAAAAGCTCTCAGCTGACAGCAGAAACTCTCGTTATTAGAACCTAAGTATTCTTGATTCACATCCGATTTTATTAAGATACTCTGATTCCCTTCTGCATTGGCAAAAAGTACTTAAATCACCAGCCATGTCAGAGAGAGTGCCTCCCTTATAATGCCTTTATATTCAATACTAGCCCCATTTTTGTCTTATCTTTAGCCAGTTCTCTATAACATTTCTTCTGCTAATCCCCTTCTCCAGCTCACCTAATAATTGCCTATGTAGTCCCCCTCTCAAATGCTCCACTTAAGTTTAGATAGATATGATTTTCTTAATTTCCTTTGTCTCAGAAAATGAATTATCCTATCAAGGAAAGGTCAGTTTAGTCTGGTATGATGCATTTCTCTCATTTACATGTTATCCATGTTCTTTTATTTCATTCAAGGACCTGTGGTTGATCAAGATCAGATTAATAAGCCTATGATTTCCCATGTCACGTTTTTCACATTTCTAAAACATAGGTATTACCTTTGCTATTCTCCACTTCTGTAATATCACCTCTAACTTGAGAATTTTATGAAAAATCTTGCTACCAAGCCTGGTGTCATTTGCCAGTTCTTTCGAAGTCCTGTGAAGGAGGTTATCTGTTCATCGTTTCATAAGCACCTGAGCTCTGTGTAGATAACCTCATTTGCATTAACCACTGCCTTTCTCCCCATGTTCTTGACAACAGAGGCAACACATTCACTTAGGTTTTGGAAACAAAGTTATAATATCTTTAATGTTCACCCCATAATGCTCAACTTCCTTACTTCTTCATTTTCTATATAATCAGTGAATGTTTCATCCTTTTCTCACAAACTTTGAAGCCTCTAGTTCACTTGTAGCTTGCAAAATCTTGCTTTTTCCTCTATAACTTTTAAGAGAGTTTCCTTGCTTCCATTTTCCCATTTTTTCTTTCTCTGTTCCCTGTTTCTTCCTAGGATTCTTTACCCCTGGTGTATTCATCCAGTTATGTTTGCAGTCCTTCTCTACTTGTTTTTCTCTCTTCTTTCTTGGCATAGAAGTCTAAGATATTTTCTGTAGTTGGTTAAAATTCACACACGCACATATTCAAATCCTGAGATCAGTTGTCTTTGCTAATTAGTTCCTTCAATTCATCAAAGCTTCCTCTTCTGAAATAAAAAGTAATAATCTTACTTACCAGCCTACCTTTGTCTATACTGTCTTTTAATTGAAATGTAGCTGACTCATAATCCATCACTCCACAAATATTTGCCATGACCAGCTGTTATATAATAACCCAAGATCCTGTACAACAGCTCTATTCCTGCTTTCTTCTCTGTCTTCCTCCTCTCCTCATTCACTCCTCCATAGAAATACCATCTCATTGGAAGCATCTGATTTCAACAGCAGAGATTCCTTACTCAGTTAATGGATGCTCTGAACCGCCCCCTCAAAACCCTCCATCCTAAGCTAAGCACGTACACTGACATTCAGCCCCAGGCGCAGGTTATTTAGGTGCCTTCAACATGCACACATACATGGGAGCTGGGTGTCAGAGCTCCCGCCATCACCAATACAACAGCTCCTGTTGCTCATTAATACAGTCAGTGGAGTCTGCAGAGCTATGTGGAGGACAGGTGTAGGTGCCTACTGTAGGTGACCTGAATAGCTCTGCGCTCTTTTGCTCTGATTCTGTTATTGAAGCGTAGGCATCCAGGGTCACTGAGATGCCCTGGAGGATGTGGTATCCTACTTTTGAGATGCTTTTCCAGAAAGGTGTGGCTTTCTTGTAGGTCCTGCATCATATCTGCAAGCTTAGTGCAGATGTCTTAGATGACCTCTGGCAACATAAATAGTATCAGACACCTACACTTAAGCAACTGAGTCAAACTCCAGCTTTCTATTAAATACATAGGGAGCTTTGTCACCTTGTCGTCATGAAGACACCTACATTCATATGCCTAAATTTTTATGTCAACAGTCTGGAGAAGACTCCCACCTCCAATTAAGAAGCCTGAATTCAGAAGATGTTACAATTGCCCACTGGATAGAAACAATTCAAATAGAAACTTTGCTAAACAATGCAGAGCAGGTATTTTAAGTACAAAGTATAATAATTTCCAGCAAAGGCACACATACTTTACTCGCTGAGTACTCTGGTTTCCTTGGGTTATGATCAAGAACAGAGAGGTTCCCTTGTTCTTTGCCTCTCCTGTCCTGAATCTGGGGCAAGAGTTTTATCAGCAGAAAAGTTCTATATGAACCCATTATTAGAGTACATTACTAGCTAGGAGCAAAAAATCAACTGAAAATCACAATAGTATAGAAAGATGTGCTGGCCTGCCTGGTCAGTTGTATGTTGGCATTTGAGAAGAGATATGGAAAAATCATCTGAGTGCATCATGATGCACTTTCATGCAAGCCTCAGGTGTTCTGGCCTCACCCCGTGGTAGAACGTTGTGTTCTGCACCCAAGTAATACTACAACATGTAGCTGATCTTGCGTTGACTCCAGCCAGACCTGATATGATGTTTCCAGTCTATGCTGGGGCAAGAGTTCCCTCCAGATAGCCTGACACAGAAAAAGCATAAGCATAAGGTGAATGGCCTTTCCTCCCTCTTTCCCCACAACTTTTGTCACTGAATTTAGCCAAAGATGGATGTTGTTTGGTAAAGCTGACTAGTGTGATAAGTGTTACGAAGATTTTAGCCTATGGTAGAGCTTGTATGAAACAAGAAGTTAGGCCAATTCATTAAACTGACAGGGGATTTGGGATTGTCAAAGTCCACCCAGGGAGGAAAAGAGCTCAAACACCCTCAGGTGCCCTGTAGTGGAATTCTTCTGGTCTGTGCAGACAGAGGGAAAAGAAGGCTTATGGAAGTCTGAAGAACAGGTGGTTCAAAACAACTTGTGTGCTGAAACAGGTCTGGGATGTTCCTAAAAATGATATTTTCTGCATAAGAAAGTTTCTTTCACTTGGCTTCAGCTGTTGTTTCTGATAAGAAGAAATTTAAACTAAGAGAAGAAAGGGCAAGACTGGAAGTGTCTTTCCTACACATAATTTTGAGCAGACTGCAAGAGGAAAGCAAGGCAAAGGAAGATGCAGCAATGGAAAAAAGCAATGTCAGTGGTAGGATGAATATCCAGCCAAGAGATGAAGACTACACATATTTATGAGAACGGTGGGTAAAGCACTTAGGGAAATGAGTCTGTTGAATCCTGCTGGGGAGCTGGGTGTGGTGATGAGACATTCTTTTATAAGAAGGGTCTAGAAGAGTTTAGCTAGTTCATTGTAAAGTCTTGAAGCAGGATATAACTGATGTCTATGCATTTCAAACCAGTGAGGAGGTAGAGGGGGCAAACATGGGGGGGGAGGGAAACTACTATGGAGAATCCTGGCATAAGAACAAAAAGGCCAATGAAATACAGACTCGAAATTAAAGAGATGTCCTTGCTCATTACAGCTGTGAGGCCTTCAGATGAGAATGGTAGACTCCTGAAAACCCTACTGACTTTGCAAAACAGAGCTTGGCCAGCTCAGCAAAGGGAGTGTAGGATGTGATGGCAGAAGGCTCACCTTTGACAAGTGTTAATTTGGTTTAGGGTGCATTTTAAGACCCCACATCAGCCCCCAGTCTGGGCAGCATGAAGGTGAAACAAAGCTTTTTCTCTTGCCTGCTTTGCACAGAGATGCAGCGCAGAGTCTGACCAGGCTGGCAAGTAGCAGTGCTGTTGACACCTTCCCTCTCACTGACAGAGCAAAAAAAACCTCATGAACAGCATCACTGACAACACATCAAGCCATGGACTAATGTTTATTTGCTTTTTCCATTTACAGTACTCAATAAGGAATGTTAATGGAAAGTTGTTTAAGCTCAACAGGCAAAAGCTAAACTCATGAATAAGAGGTCTTGGAACATTTTTGTTTGAAATTTCCTTCTCGTTCCTCTCACCCCCTCCACCCCTCCCCTTCTTTCCTATTAAACTGAAGTCAATTTCCCTAATAAAATCCAAGGCTTTTAAATCCAGCCTAATGTCCATGATTGCTATCTTTCTTTGAATAAACAAAATACTTTGTACCTTCTGCTGGAGGCACAGACTTCTCTTATTTGCAGGGGAGAGTGGTAGTAACATTTTAAACAGTGCTTTGTGCACAAAGGCCAATGAAAGCCGAAAACTGTGAGAACTGGGCTGCTCAATCCTCATTCTTTATCAGGAACTGGGGTGATAATGAAACCTGACATATCGCGCTTCTTTCCTTGATCAGCTCCTGATTGCAGGGCTGCACAAAGAGGAACCCAACAAAGGTGAAACAGGACCTGTGCATAAACACAGGGACTGATCCTGCAAAACCTCAGGTAGCTCTAGGTATTTTGTACAGAATCAGGCCCTAAGCGCCACTGCCAATAACAAAGAGACAACCCACTCAGATGGATAGCCAGGAGCCCTGGGCAATGCAGCAAACTTGTCCCATGAGTAGCAATGGGAATATGACTCTGACAGATACAATATCCACAAAGCGCTACTGAGAAAGACTGCTGTTTCTCATCAGGTATTGCCCTGACACCAAATGCTCCCCTAGAGATGAACCCCCTTTTCACAAGACACTGGAAAATGCCCTAGAGGGAGGGGATGCTACCCTGCATTGCCATTTGGGGTGACTTAGTGAGACCAAAATCCTCCCTTTGAACCTGTAGCAGCCCTGAGTTTGCTCCCTCCCTGATACACGTGCCTGCAGCCCATTGAAGAAAACAGAAAACTATGAGAGCGCCACAGCTCCTCATTGAAATGTCTCCTTTGGCCTGTTAAATCAAAACAAAACAGAGCAAAAAAATGCACACTGAGATGCAGGAGTTTAATGTGCCCTTCTAGCCACACATGTTTCCAATGTATTTTATAACAGCCACAACAAAATGCAATTACCCGGTGTAGGCAGGCATGCTTCTGGATGGCTCAATAAAAGTCCAGACAGGGCTGTGCAGACCAAGGCTGAGGCGAAGACCTCTCTCCCCTTTCCCGTTTGCACAGTTGCTCCCTGTCACTGCGCGTTGTCACTGAGATGGGGCTGGCGCAGTCGGGGGGATGAAGATGGCGAGATTTGGAGGTGTTGGAGAGTAGATCACGTAGTTGCAGCACCTTTGCCTGGTCACAGCTGCTGCTGGCGAACTCATGCTCTGCAGAGGCATGGCAAAGAGCAAGAGTAAAGAACATTTGAGTTTACGGGTGAGGTGCGAGGGCTCAGCTGCATTATGGGGTCAGCCCGATGACTACAGTCTTCTTTCTCTTCCCTGCATTAAGGAATGACCATCTGCAGCAGAAACAAAGCCTGCACTTAAGTCTCTTGGGCATCAGCAACTGCTCTGACATAATCTCACCTTGGTTTTCCAGTAAACTGAGCCTGTGAGCCTGCACAGGTCCTGACCACTGCAGTAAAGTCATATATTTGTCCAGAGGAATGTTCCCTGAATACAGGGAATGATGATGGGTTTGAAAAGGAATCCAGGCACATTCTGTGAAAACCCCTGTCCATGGCTGAAGAAAGGAAAGAACTTCCCTCTCCCTCTCCCCCACATATTGTTTGTTTACTTCTAAGCAAAATGTAGCTTAACTCAAATTAAGGGAACACAATCAGCAGCAAATCTTACAGTAGCTGCGCATCATACTACATTACACCTGCAATGCCAGACTCTGAGATAGGTATAGTATAGAACCCTGTTTTCTATAAAAATCAGATGCAATCCCAGATCATGCTGACTTTCCAAGTGTTCATGAGTGCTAAGAAGTGATGATGTGCATTCATGAATCACAGTCTACTTACAGCTCTCATAAACACCCAATCCTTCAATGATCTGAAGATTAAAAGCCCCTGTGCCCCAGGATAAAAGTTGTATTTAGCCAATATCCACATGGGCAGTACTTTAAACTGATTTCTAAGGCCTGCTTGTTGAAGTTAGGCTTGCAGGACAGGACATCCCTAGGACATGGCTTACCTTCTTGACTCTGCTTGAAGACTTGGGCACTGCCTTTTACTTCAATATTTAGGTGTTGCTTTAACCAACATGCCTCCTGAGAAATTTTTTTAGTCAATAAAATCTCTCACATTTTCCTGTTAACTAGGCACTGAAAGTCCAGTTACAGTCAGATGTTCATCTCCAAACGAGAGCTGTGCCTTCAAGTGTAACTTGGCGTTACGCAGCTGCTGTGCACCTCTGACTTTTTAAAAATTCATTTGGGTGCATCATTCAGCATCTGAATTCCAGTCAGTTCTGGGTAATAATAGTCACTCATTTCATCTATTTCTGCTGCATTCCTACTCACGGTAAATAATAAGGCAGCTCTGTGTCGTGGATTCAGACCGAGACTCCAGCCCTAACAATGATTGAAAGCCCCCCTCACGAGACAACAGCACACCAATTATGAAGCCCTGCACTTCATCTACTGCTGGCAAAAGAAAAGGTTAATTATCTAAAAATAAAGCAACTGTATGCTGGTGCAGGAGGGTGAACTGGGAGGAGGGCTGTTGAACAAACAAGATAAGATTGTGATCTACAACATTAGAATACTAAGGCTGAATAAGGAACTGTCCAGTATAACCTGTCACCCACAGGCAAATCAAATTGCATGGCTGAAAACTCGCGACCAAAATAAATGGACTACGTCATGTCTTTTAATAAGCCTTTTCTGGTTCTGACATTGAAACCAACAGGTGCCCAGGAGCCGCAGACATTTTCACACCCACTTAGTTACTCCAAGGCTGTACGTGTTCAAATGACTGACCGCACCACAGTGAGCCTGAGACGTGAGGACTGAGATCAGAGCTGAACTTCCTCGGTGTTTCTGCTGCCTTTTAAGAAGACAAGGCCAGTTACTTTTTGCAGATGTGGACTTGAAACCTCGTCTCCAAAGTGCTGTTGTGTTCAGGGTTTTACTCTCCATGAGCATCCATGAATCACAAAAGATCTAGGGAGTTGGGGAAACACCCAAAAGTTTGGGGGTGAGGTTCACCACTGCAGACACACAGGCAGGCAGCTGGCATCTTTCAGTGTTTGTGAGAACCACTGTATTAGAGAAAAACTCAGTAACCATCAGTGGTTCTGCTGTGGGAATCCAAACAGGCAAGGCTACATAAGAAGAGCAAGGAAGAAACTACAGTCCTCCAATTTGCCCTCCTCAATTTGAAGGCCTGCCGGGCAGCCAAGGACCTCAGAAGTAGGCTCCAGCTACATATTTATGGCAAAGAGGAAAGAACAGCAACTCCTCCAGCCTGGGATAATAGCTAAAAGAGTGCAAGGCATATGGAGTCAATCCCACTGAGTGAAAAGAAAAATCACCAATAAGACCAATGGGACCTTAACAGAGTCTTTGATATAGACCTTAAGTACAGCTTAGAGCCTGGAACATGCACTTCTTAATGTTTTTTTTTTTCCAAGCCATTAATTCCATTGAGCCAAAATTTTGAGGGTAATACTTTGAGTTTTATAGCAGCTGAAATCATCAAAGGCCACTGCAGGTGTTCCCTGCATTCTACACAACCCCCTCTGAGAAAGGAAGGGGAAAATACCATCTCTGAATAAATGAAGGACCTGAGGCACCAAGATGCTAAAATTACTCAGTTAATTGCACATCACCTATCTATGGGCTTGGCAAATTTCTCATCTCCTGTCTCCAAGCAGGTCCCTTAATCACATAACAATTCATCCGGGTTAAAGAAGCTGCATTATAAAAAGCAAAAAATCCAAATCAACCCATAACAAAATGACAAATCTGGATTAGGTTTTCAGGTCACTGTACTAAATACTGCCACTAACAGTATTAGATACACATAGCTTCAGTTGCACTGAGCCAAAAATGGATCCCATGATGCTTTTCATATTTTTGGTCAGGGCAAATACACATGGGCATAGGTGGGTGCTCAAGAATTCCCATGGGGTCACAAGAAGAGGTCTGCGGGAAGGGATGACTCCCCCTCACGTCACTCCTCTGGCTGCCCTCTTAGCACAAGTGGCTACTCATACTGTTGCCATGAGGAGAAGAAATCAGTGGGTAATACAGTCAGGTGTCACTTTGATACAATCCTATATAGACAGTCTTGCACCACTGAACACAGGATAAAAGTTCTCTCTCCCATGCATTTGCTTTAATTTTTAAAGAACTGGAAGTTGGCTTTCTGAACAAGGACTGTTCCCAGTCATTCATCTGGGAACATGACGAATACTGCACTCATTCATCCAGGACCAGATGTACCAAGGTGGGCTGACCTTGGCCGGCTGCCAAGTGCCCACCCAGCTGCTCTCTCACTCGCCCTCCTCAGCAGGACAGGGGGAGAAAATAAGATGTAAAAAACTCATGGGTCAAGATAAAGGCAGTCTAATGAAAAAAAGCAAAGATTGTGTGCCGAAGTAAAGCAAAACCAAAGGAGATGTATGCTCTACTTCCGATCAGCAGGTGATGTCCAGACACTTCCTGGGAAGCAAGGCCCCAGTATACATAGCAGTTGCTTCAGAAGACAAACACCTCAATAATGAATCATTCCCCCCTCCTCTTTTCTCTTACCTTTTTTTGCTAAGCACAATGTCATATGGTGTGGAATATCCCTTTGGTCAGCTGGGGTCAGCTGTCCCAGCTGTGTCCCCTCCCAACCCCTTGCCCACCCCCAGCCTACTGGCCCTTGGGCAGGGTGTTGGAGAGACAGCATTGATGCTGTGCAGGCACTGCTCAGCAGCAGCCAGCACATGGGTGCGTTACCAACACCGCCCTAGCCACAAGTGCAAAGCACAGCCCTATATGGTCTTCTATGGGGAAAGTTAACCCCACTCCAGCCAGACCCAGTACATGGTTTCATGGGTTACATCATGTGAGACAACTTCATCTGACATGTGTTGATGTATCCCTGCCAAGAGAGGTGGAAAGGAACTAGTTTAAAGTTTTGGCTGGCTGGGAACACAATGTCACTGTAACACCACGCTGTGTGAGTGCAAAAACTCACAATATAAGTATGAAAAGTTGGATTTTTTCAGAGGCATTTCCATGTGAGCTGTATGTACTCCTCATGACTGCAAAGGAGAATATTTTTATTTAGAGGCATTCTTACAGACTTAGGATGTCATGCCCACCTTAAAGATGTTGTCGTACACTTGATGAGCTAAACCATGGCATCATGCGGAATTGTTGTCTGTAAAATTGCTATAGAGAAAGGAAATCAGCCAATCTTCCACTTTTACACGATTACTCTTTTCATTGGAGTCTTGTTACTTGAAATGTAGTGTTATTTGCTAACACATGTTTATTACTAAAATCCTGGGGGTATGGACATTGTCTTACTGTTTTGCTGGAGAGCTATGCACTTTCCTGGCTAATACAGGTCATCGGAAAGCTTTTCTTCCAAACAGATCCTCCTTGTTCTCATTCCTAAAGCAGCCTCAGCACTTATGTGGGGAAGTCCTCTTTTCCCATCTACATGCCCACAGAAACGAACTTCAGCACACATCTGGGGCACCAGTGTTTAAGGTTAAGGATTGCAACAGCCAGGCAATGGGGAATAGCTTGCTGTTTGCCAGGTGCCTCAGACACATTCTCATCATCCTTAACACCAGTCTAACACATAGCAGACACTTGTGCTTATTTACAGAGTCTAAATGCAAACAAAACCCTGAAAGGACCTAGAGACAGGGGAAGAAGACAAAAGCACAAGCACTTATTTGCTTATCTTAAGATCAGCTCCAAGAAGACTTCTCTCACTCTCACCTAATGAGCCGTGCCCAAGGACCCACTTCTCACCTAAGGTTCATGTCTTTAATACTCTTCCTGACAGAAAACCTCATTTCATTTGCTTCCCCTTCCTTGGGGTCCCCTGGGCTTCTCTTCAACTTCAAGTCACTCTTCACTCCCGGGATTATCGGTATTAATTTATTTGGGAAGCATTTTCCACACTCCTGCCCCAAGGCTAGTGTCTGCCTTCAGCTCTCTAGGGATGCTGATGGCTTTTTTGGTGGGCAGGGGCCATCGTCTCCCATCCTGGTAGCAAACAGATACCGCGGATAATGACTTGGCTGAACTGCCAACAAGTCATTAACCTTCGTTAGGGTAAAATGCTTTCCCACCTGGTGAAGTCATACTCCAATCTCATATCGCAATCTGTTCAATAAATAAGGCATTTCCTACAACACACACACTGACAATCATACTTTATACAAGAAAAATAAAAACAACTTCAACGGATATGTCTCATTACCAGTCCTAGACATGAAAATAGTTGTTATTTTGGGGTGTTAATGGTGATACCATTCTCATCCATGATAAGACTGGTCTCATCTAGGTAAGGAAATTTAGGGGATTTTTGAATTTGACCCTTCTCCCTGCTGGAAGTCATTAGCATCTGTCTGTGTACTGGCTGAGCATCAGCTGACACGGGAGTTGCTTGTTCCTAGAAGAGTTTCTTTTTCTTTAGGGAAACTGTTGGTTTAGAAGCCACCGGCAACCCATCAGGAGCTTGCTGAGTGATGGCTAACCTTTGCTTCAGAGGCACAGCTGCTGATTTAATACTCCGTAGCTGGAGGTGAGAGTAAGTCTGCGACATCTTGGGGCCATTTGAGCTGCTTGTATGCAGTGATATCTGTGGTGTTTGCAGTGGTGCTGGAGAGTGCTCTGTATATTTTAACTAGACTTGCCTTCTTTAGTGTATGGTGAGTACTGAAGTTATAAACACAACAGTCCAAATGCTTCAGCCATGTGAGCTAAATGTTTATATACATGAGAGGGTGGGTTCATCTCACCTAAATGTGGTCTATTAAAGTCAGGTGTTGGTTTCTTCCATGTCAGCATCTAAGACAGGGCCCCACAGAGAGTGATGAATTCTGCTACTCTTAGATACTATGCCAAGATGGGGTGAACTGCCCTTTGGGGGGTCCCTGTGGGTTGTAGAAGGGGTCTCACTGACAAGGTTAGGGAGAGAAATACTCACAGAGGTGTGTGCCTTTTGCCCCCTTTGCGGGATACCAACAGGAGAGATCATAACCCAACATGCCATGCCTGCTAAAATGGCCAGGATTTTTTTACAGAGGATTTCATCAACCATATCCCTCCTTTTTTTTTTTTTTTTTTTTTTTTTTTTAGTTTTTTCTAATCAGTGGAATTCGCCGCAGGTTTGCCAGCAAAATAACAGGTCCCTGGAACAGCGTCTCTGCTGCGTGACAAAGCATTTGCAAAGAGAATTGTTCCATGAATGTGCACTCTCCCAGCTGTTCTGGTGCTCGTTGGTGACGCCGGCTGCTCAGGGTTACGTGCTAAAGCTACTGAGAGCAGTGAGGCAGGGATTTTCCAGAGAGCTACCAGGGAATTAAATGTCTGGATTCCTTTCACATTCCACAGGCGCTCGGCCGCTGAATTGTGCCCCCAGGTTCATTTTCCAGTTCAGCTCTGGTACTGGAAAAACGCTCCATTGAGAGGAATATGCCCACTTGCCAGCCAGCTGAAGAGTGCCAAGAGCAACATTAGCGAGGTTTATCAGACAGACGGCCAGGGCACTAGCACAGAACTATCTCAGGAATCTCAACACTGTTACCACAAACCTATCTTGAGTTTTGATTTTGAAAATATGTTCTTCTTACTCAGGAGAAACACCAGATAAATTATGCAGTCCTGCCTCCCAGGAGTGAGCCAACAGCTACAATAGCTAAAGGTACCTCTTGGCTATATTGTTCACATTTCAGCATGGTAATAGCTTAACATTGAAATTCACAATTGAGAAGAGTTGGGGAATTAAATGAAAATGCCTCCTGATGGTCTGTCGAGTTACAAGCCCTGTCCTTATCATGGTTAAGTAAAGAAAGCAGCGGCATCAAGTGCTGTGCATACCCTTTGGTAGCTGGAGGCACTTTTAGGAGGCTCCTAAAGCGCCATGTCTCCCTTCACCTCTCAGAAGCTCTGCTAGCCTGGTGGGGCCGCATCCAGCAGCAAGCACTACGCTCAGGGCATTTGTGGGTTGTTGTCCTGCCTGATGCACAAGAGATCAAATCAGACAACCTCTCGACAGAAAGACCCCAAATAATACAATTCGAGGTAGCAGCCAAGGCTCTGTAGCTGGGGCCACATGACTCATCTCCTCTGAAATGGCAGGAAGGTACATGCAGCATCTGCACTGCTGTGTTTTACATTTGTTATTCAGGGAACAAAACACATTAGGAGCAGGGGAATGTAACTGCAGGCAGGAGAGGATGAGCCAAAGCGTGCTGCAGATGTACCTGTTTTTCTCCATTAACTCTAAGAAAACACACTGGTGACCCTGGAGATAAAATCCTGTACTGTAGACATCAGAAATCAGGTGAGACGAGTCCCATTCTAGCTGTTCATGGGCAGTGTGACGTATAAGCGAAGGTCAGCTTGAAGTTGGCCATTGGAAACTGATGATTCAAAATCAATGGGAAACCAGGGATAAAGAGGAGTCAACCTCCTGGTACTTTTGGCCTGGTTTTACAAAAGTGCCTCTGAGCTTGTATCATGTGAACGTAGCCTGTATCTTTGTTGCCAAAGTCTTTAAATATGATTTATATTAACTCTGTTTCCTCCTGAGGATGACTGCATGTGCAATCCAGGACAGAAGGAAGGCTTCAGTATTAGGCTATGGTCATTTCAGAAGGGAGATAGGAAATGAGCTTAATCTTTGTGTGTCAGAGTATAAGGTGCTACAGGGTTGATAATCAATCACAAATATAAAAAAAAAAAATCAATTTAATGAGAGGTGAATTTACCATGTTTTCTAATAGAATGAATCATAGAATGGTTTGGGTTGGAAGGGACCTCTAAAGGTCATCTAGTCCAACCCCCCTGCGTGGGCAGGGACATCTTCAACTAGATCAGGTTGCTCAGAGCCCTGTCCAACCTGACCTTGAATGTTTCCAGGAATGGGGCAAAACCAGAGTCAAGTAAGTACACTAGCCACTTCCATCAAATATTTGCTCAAATTTTATCATGCCTTTAGTTAGGCCACACTCATACTCTGTTCTGTTTGCCCTTCCCACGCTCTTCTCTCTCAGAAGCTACGGAAGGATTATAAATTTTAATTTTTTCATAGAGTTTACTTGAAAAAGCCAGGATAAAAATGGCCTAGGAGCTTATGACATTATCTAAGCTATATGGGTAATGGTAGCAAGTGAACGCTAGGAAATTGGAAACAGCTGCTACCAGATACACTCACATAATTCATATTCATGCACCTAACTCATATTTTAATTAAATAAGAAGTTAAAACCCCTGTAGACGTTGAGCTCAGACCTCATCTTTTCCCGAGCAATGCAACAAATTATTCCTTTGCAAAGCAACAGGAGACACTAACTTCTAGAATGTAAGGGCTTTTATTCAATCATAGTTATTTACACTCTGAATATTTTATAATATTTGACTACTATAGAATAAGTTGTTTTCTAAATAAGTATTAGTTTTGCACATAAAATGTCACAAAATTAGAAGTCATATGCTAAAAACCTCATGAAAGAATCTAAAATTAAGTAACAAATATTACAATAAAATGAAATTCACTTGGAAATCAAGTGAATTGATTAGGGAATTTTTAAATGGAGATTCAAAATTTTCCTAAACTATATACTTCTCCAACCAGTGGGGGATGTCTTTGATAGAATTTTCTTTTTGTGAGATTTTTACAAAAAAAGATTTGCTTTTCCGAATCAGAACAAAAAAGTTAAAATATGAACCCCCCCTCGGATTGGAAATCCCAGCTGTGCAGCAGAAGATACATTGAAAAATACTTTGTGTGATTGTTAGTATTGTATTATTCACTGTCTGTCCTCTGGGACAGCTAGTATTATACGCTGACATTTGTCCTCGTTTTGCACTCTGTGTGTGGAGAACATCTGTGTACCTCCACTATTAAGTCTACAGAAACGCAGACACAAGTAAGGTCCATGCACCAGCTCTGTGGACTCTAGATCCTACTAGTAAAGAGCATGTAACCCAATCTCCTTTCATTTCTGGGGGGAAAAAAAAAGTCAGTCTGGAAATTTGATTTGCCTCGAATCAGCCATAAAGCATTAAAAAGCACAAGCTGCTTAATTTACACAGTCTCAAAACTGCAGGCATTTCTAATATCATTTCTACCCTTTATTCAGTGGTGACAAGTCCTGAGGGGGTAAAGGAGTAGGATGAAGCAGTGACTGTTGGCACACTCTCTAGCCTAATTATCACTTAACCCTAGCAGTGCCAAAAAAGAAACACAGAAATGTCAATCCATTTGCAACTCTTGGCTCCCTTGTGCCCCAGAAGGCCCCCTTGTTTTAAGCATTTTAAAAACAATTGGTGGGACTCTGAGCTTTTTATTATTATTGTTATTTTCCATCTTTTTCTACTACTACTAGTTTTTGCCCTTCAAAACTTTTTGTACACGTTCCAGGGAGCAACCTGTTAAAGCCCAGTGCTGCTTCTAAGACATTTCCCAGACTGTTTACCTCTTGACTGGAGCAAAATGGGAACCTTGAGCATGATAAGCGCTGAAGATAACTGAGAAAAGCAAACAAGTCTTTATTTCTTTTGAGAGAAAGTGGAGATAAAACAGATTTGGATCTACTGGATCATAAGAGAGATGAAGAAAACAGAAAGCCACGCTTATCCCAGAGATGGAGCTCCATCACAGACCCAAATCCTCTGGCTTTGGGGAAGGTCATACCAGCTGATGAACTTTGCTTTTGCCCCTGACCACAACAGTAGCTTCTAACTACCTCCCAGACTTCTCTGGCATGCCTCTCCCAGTTTCTAGTCCTCACACTTGCAGTGTTGAGCCATCACTTTTTAAACGTGTAGCGTGATGGACAGCTCCTTGCTACAGCTGTGCAGAGGGAAATCTCTGCCCTTAGAGACAGCAAGGGCAATGGTGTGCAAAGGAAGCTACATCAGTCTTACGCCTTCAATGGCACAGGCAGAAACAGAAGGGTGAGAGATGAACCACTTTTTTCTTGGATGGTGCTGAGGTGAGAGGACTGGAGAAAAGGAGTACTCACGCTGATATGGGCCAAACATCTAAGGGGCACTTGGTAAAAAAGGTCTGTATGCAGGGGCTGTGAAGGGCAGGAGCCAGGCTAGCAGCTGACAAGGGAATGCAGAGTTCCCCGACTGAGAAAACTTACGTTAACACTAAATGAAACGAGTATCCAAACACAACCTTTAGCCTTGTAGGTGGAAAAGCATCTCCCCAGCTCCTAATATCCCCATTGAAAAAACAGGTTCTTTTTGGAATGTATAATATACAGCAAAGTAAATATTCCCTTTCCCCTCAAAAAAAAAAAAAAAAAAAAGCACCCATTTTTGGCTTATCTTCAAACACCTTAAAGTGCAAGCAAGTACAGAAAATCATAATTTTTCTTTTGCTAGTCATCTCTCACACATACAAAAAGCACACTGCTTTTGTGAAATACCCACATGAAACCTGGGGCTTCCCTTGGAAAAGCACTAAGTTGGCCCAATATCCTCACAGACAGGGTCAAAACCAGCGCTCTGTTGGGGAAGCCAGTAGACTTGGCAGATCTGAGCATGTTTACTGTCATGGGTCCTGTGCATATGGATTCAGGCGATCCTGCCAGGAATCCAAAACTCCTGCAATGGCAACTTGGTTTTGAGGAATAAACGGGGACTTAGTTTGCTGCTGGGTTCACTGAATAGTGTTTGCTTTTATTTGTGATTTTAAGAGATTCCCCCAACACCACACTAAGCACCGTTATTGGTTTTGCTTATAAAATGTCCCCTTTTTCCAGGGAAACCCATGGTTCTGACCAACTAATTTCTTTTTAGATGGGAAGTACAAACTGTTTACCTGAAAATCCTTGGATGGTGGGGGTAATTTTGTTTTCTAGCAGTTCTTAGTTCTTAAGCAAGTAGCACTGAGGGTTTCACTTCCAAGCTCATCATTCTGCAGAGGGAGACACTTCCAGAGAAAAATATACACTTAGCCTTAAGATCCTCAGACAGAAGTTTTGACAGCACCTTTAGTAACCCCTAACTGCAACATACTTCTTAACATCTTCTCTCTGTTATCATTTTCCCTTGTTGCAAAAAGACCTCTCAGAATACAGTGATTTGGGGCTCATCAGACTTTCAGAAAGCCCAACTTCATATCGGAACTGCTCAGGGTCACCTTTAAAATCAGGCCTCTGATTTTTAAAATCGGGCAGTTTTTTTTCTTTAAGGCTGGGCACACAGCTTCAAAGGCATAAAAAATAACTGGCGTTAACAGGATGTTTCTATATCGTCAAATTAAAGAGCTCCCCTGCTACTTGCCAGGCTTCCAGTCCCTATATATGTTATTTTGCACACAACCTACTTTATGAATTGAACTAAAAATTACACTGTGGGGTGAGTTGGACCTGGGCTAGTAGAGTGTCCACACCGTGATGTGGATGCTACAGAGCAGACATGAGCAGTGCCACAAGGAGCTCCTTCACCTTCTCATCATCCTCCATCACTGCTCTGGAGGCTCCAGGGTCTTCCAAAACCTCATGCCAAGCCCCTGCACACACATGTACATCACTTAAACATGAGTGTGAAGGGTTAAAAGGTTATCTAGCCTTGAAACAAACACTAAGAAAACCAAGATCTTGTTGATATTTGTTTGGATACGGCCAATACACCTGGCTGCTGCTACCAGGAGACCCCCCTGGCAGCAATACAAGGAGATAGTGCTGGAGGTGATTCAGCATAGAGCCATGAAGCTGGGGACCAATGCCTGCTGGCCTGCTTTGAACCTCCAGCTGCATTATCCCACCATTGTATGAGCCTATGAAATGCTAAGGACCAGCTACATGCAGATTTGGGACAGAAGCTGGAGCTCAAAGGCAGCTGCATAGATACGACAACATTTCCAGGTTATATTTGTTCTCTGTGCTGAAGTCTGTTCTCACACACAAAGGGGAGCCTGAGAGCCTCTGTCTTAGCCATGAAGGGACCAGGCAGGTGCTACTCAATTCCTAGTGCATGACAGGCTCAGGACACAGTCATAGTGGCAAGGCAAGAAGCTAGAGAGTTGGGACATTTTCTACCTACTTCTCAGGGTCCTCCTGGGACACCGGGCTCCTCAAACATTGTGTTCATCCTGCCCAGGATGGATCTCCTCAGAGTAGGTGATGGAGGCAAACCAACAAGATATACCTTGAGTTTATGGTATGCTCCTGGCACTGTGCTGCGTAGATGCCACCTGTTCAATCCCAAAGGAGATTTCAGCATTCCTCCACCACGTGTAGTATGTGGGCATACAGGTGATGTGAGCGTGGCTGCCTCAGACAGTGGTTATGCAGCTGTAGTGATTTATTTTGTATCTAACACGCCTGTGCAACACTTCACCCCAGTGCAGGTCACCCACGGCAATGGGTCCTGCAGTCAAAGGGACCCCTGAAGAGCTTTCCAGCCATGTGCATGCAGTTGCAGAATATCATCCCCTAAAAGACCAACTTGCAGTAAGGTTTACGTATGGTGCAAGGGGAAATCCAGTGCTACAAAATGCTTTTTGGAAGCTGAAGTCAAATAACACCTTCCAGAGCCTCTGAGTGCTAGGAAGCACCAGGTTCTTCCCCCAGAAAGCCTCGTGTGTGTGCTGCCCAGCTCTGCTGTCAGCTCCATGCCTGGAATATAGAACTGAGCTTCTTTCCACTAATATTACATACAGCTGCGCAGCATTTGAGTCCCAGACTTATTACTGAAAGGGAGCAGGGTCTTGGGAGACTTTAATTCTGCTCTGCCTTCAACTGTTGGGATTTCTCCAGGCTTGAGAAGTGCAGTTGAGGTGGGATTTTTGTGTTTGCTGTGAGAATTAGCAACACCTTCAAGTATTACCCATGCAGGAGCCTCCCATTTCCACAAAGTGGAAATTTTTCCATCCATGGCTGTTGCCGAAGCTTAAACAAACAATCATCACTTTAAACCACCAAAAGGAAATCTTTCTTTGTTGCAGACTATCCCTGTGCTTGGAACAATAGCAAAAGCAGAAGATGATTCATCGACACCTTCTATTGTGTCTCTCTATAACAATTTTTCATGTCCAGAAATAAAGGAGAGACTGTGAGGACAGATTTCCTCAGATCTCTTGAACGTAGCAGACTTTTCCTGGTTCAGACTGGTGTTTCCAGGTTTCCGGTGACATTTTCTGAAGAGTGTTCTATATACACTGCCTGAGTGCACTAGTGAAATGGCAGCCATTGCTCAGCCCAAACAATTCTTCCTCATTAAGCTCCTTAGAGCCTTAGCATCCAGCCACTGTGATTGTGCCTGCAAAGGAGAGGGGTGTGGAGAGGGGAAAGATGTGTGGCAACATGTTTCAGTGGCTGGCATTCACCTCTCTTGAAGATAATAATCACAATCTCTGCCAAGCAAGTTAGACCTGAGCAAAAGAGTTTATTTTTCAGAATTTCATCTTCTTCCTTTACAACCACTAATTGCAACTCTCTGGAGAGTCTGTGTGGAGTGTGTGGAAACCAGTATTGCAAGATAGGAAGTTAATACCACTATTTTATTTGTTGCACTTTTAAGGCGAAGCCTCTAACAGAGTGGCATAACCTGGCATCCTGAAGAGCCAGGAATGAAGCACAGTCCCTGGTCAGACACTGGCTTCCCAACCTGAGACATATAGACAGCTGGTCAGGTCTCCTGCCAGCGTGGGAGCGGAAGAACGGACTGTCCTGCCTTGTTTTAATCCCAATGTTTCCCAAAGAAGTAATGACATGGTGGATGCTGACCCTCTCCATCTTCATTAGACCCTGAACCAAGCACTCCTGAAACCCTAGTTCCTGTGAATAAATGATTACTATGGCATTTCAAGTTGTAATTACCAAAAAAGAAAAGAATTCAGAACTCCTGTGGGCTTACTGAAGAGCTAGAGACATGGCCAAATAAGCTAGAAAAGCTCAAAAATGAGATGGTAAATAAAACCATAAAACTTACTCAGAAGAAAACCCTTTACTAAGCCTTTTCAGTTACTTTGTAGGTCTGTCTCATGAGTTTGTGGGTGACTGGAATAGCACCCACCAGATCCATTAATTGCATCAAATACAGGTGCTTGCTTGAAGCTAACATTTAACCATGCAAATGAACATTTTTGTGTTCAAGGTAAATTCTAGCAACTACTCACGTGTACCAGCAGCTGCTCTGCATCTGCAACTAGTCTTTGTTTTCACCCAAACAAGTTTTTGCATGTGCATCCATTGTGTCTGTTTATGAAAATGTCACTTGTAAATATTTACTTTATATTTTAATATCTTCTATTAACACCCCTCAAGAAGATGTTACCACTGCAGCAACTGGCTCAACATGGACAAATAATTAGGTTGAGATTTAAAAGATATTTCTCTGCAGTGAATGCCAGATTAAACTATTCCTACCACCTACTTCTTCTTGAAGTATCTGTGTCAATACTATCATCTTGTCAGCGACATGGACAGTGGGATTGAGTGCGCCCTCAGCAAGTTTGCCAACGACACCAAGCTGTGTGGTGCGGTCAACACACTGGAAGGAAGGGATACCATCCAGAGGGACCTTGACAGGCTTGAAAGGTGGGCCCATGTGAACCTCATGAAGTTCAACAAGGCCAAGTGCAAGGTCCTGCACACGGGTCAGGGCAATCCCAAGCACAAATACAGGCTGGGTGGAGAATGGATTGAGAGCAACCCTGAGGAGAAGGACTTGGGGGTGTTGGTTGATGAGAAGCTCAACATAACCCGGCAATGTGTGCTTGCAGCCCAGAAAGCCAACCATATCCTGGGCTGCATCAAAAGAAGCATGACCAGCAGGTCGAGGGAGGTGATTTTCCCCCTCTACTCTCCTCTGGTGAGACCCCACCTGGAGTACTGCATTCAGCTCTGGGACCCCCAACATAAGGAGGACATGGACCTGTTGGAGCGGGTCCAGAGGAGGGCCATGAAGATGATCAGGGGGCTGGAGCACCTCTCCTATGAAGAAAGGCTGAGAGAGTTGGGGTTGTTCAGCCTGGA
>NW_008824665.1:1478152-1491295 GCF_000699105.1 Pygoscelis adeliae
GGGGTTGGAACTAGATGATCTTTAAGGTCCCTTCCAACCCAAACCATTCTATGATTCTATGATCTTATCATTTCCTTTTCATCTGTAGCCAAGTAAGTATCTTCAGTTAGACTCACATAATGTGGATTGTGCCCTACATGGAAGCCTGAAATTGGATCACATCTCAATTACTTTGATTTTTGTATCATTGTATCACAATTATCACAAATTCCTGGATCTGGAAATTGGTGCAGCTAGAGCTTAGATGACTTCTCAGATTCATGCAGCAAGGTAGCAACATGGATAATAAAATACTTTGTTACCTCAGTCACTTTAAAAAAAAAGCCCACATTTCTGAAGTTATGCCCAAGGGTAACGGCTTTAGCAGTCAAGCCATTAACCCAAAGGCTATTTTATTATACCTATAGCCAAGATGCCCTCAGCTTGTCAATTCATCTTTCCTGATGGATCAGTGAAACACAGAGGGCTCCACATTTTCCTGAGATTTCCTTCAGAGTAACAAATGGCTAGGGCCAGCTCCAGCTATGCCAGATGGTGCTGCACATGGACATTCATCCATCGCTGGTTATCAGCAGGTACCCTGCTGCCCTGCACAGGCCTGCCACCGTGAGCAGCTCACGTCTGAAGCAATTACACGTTGATAGCCTGTTTGCTGAGAACTGCAACGGGGCACAGCTTCACCCCACAGGCTGTTGCATGTGTTTCACTCAGCATTCAGGTGGGAACCATCCAAAGCACTCGATGCTTAATCTGTAGCTGTGACTGACCACATCCAATGGTCTCTGGGTCATATGCAGGATTCATATTCACTAGTTAGGGAGAAGTCAGACAGATGTTTTTGCTCTTCTTCCATCAGAGACTTCAGATCAAGTCTTGTGTATTTCCTATGAATTGTCAGTGGTGTTCTACTAGAGCCATCACACTTGCATCACCAAACTGTCCTTGATTGGCCTTCCCTCATTCTCGATGACATGAAAACCTTGGCTAGCAGAGCAGCAGAGGTGGGAAATTTACATATACCGTGTAGTTTTTGTAATACCAATACCAACTCCCATTCACAGTTCCACCCCACATGGGCTTGTGGGATGATTCGTTTCAGTCCACTGCCCAAAGGTACTTGTGGGAACTCCTGGGACACAGCTCGTTGTCATCTCCTCAGAAGCCAATTGGTCCACCACCTTGTGGTGGGTCAAAGGCTTCCCAACTAGGTTAATTTCTAGCCTTACGATATTCTATCTGCAAGCTCCCCTTAGCATAGAGGGAACTTTTATCTAACACTTTTACTGCTGGAAGTAATCAGCGATTATTGCTCTTTGGGGCATTCTGTGAGGGTGGCTGTCCATTGAAACAGGCTGATGTACGATGCTGAAGGTTATTTGCAAAGCTTGAGGATTACTGTGGTGCTGTTTTTGAGAAGGATGATATCCCTAAGAGTCTGCTCCTGGTTTTGGTTTAGTTGTTCTGCTATTTTAAATAACACCAACTGCTCCCAGGGGAAAGGATGGATTTAGTTCTCCCTGTTACTCATTGCCACTAATAAATACCAAATGGCAAACAGCAGCTAGACTGGAGGATACCCTGCCCTCCTCCAGACTGTGAGATCCCCCAGAGAATGCCACTACTGCCCACTAAAGCGGAAATATCTATTGTTGTCGAAAAGAGTTTATTCCAGCCGTCCTGGGCTTCTCTGCGTAAACTGAAAGCAGTGGGCTCCTAGCAGTGAGCCCACTGGGGAGGGAGCGTGGCCCTGCGAGGAGGAAGCTCTGGGGTGGCTGGCCGAGCTACTGGGAAATCACGGAGGGCCAGCTTGCTGCCGTGGTTTCGCAGCCAGAAGAGAGTGCAGGGCTGTATGCTGCGATGGGTAAACAGAAATGAGCTGGTCTGTAAGGAATGCATAACCATACAGCATGTTTGGTGAGTCAGATTAATTCCTAGAAAGAAAAAAAGGGTAAAAATCTATTGACATGACTCCTTAATTAGGCAGCTTTTGCTTTCTTCATGCAGAAGGCAATTAAGCCAGTGCTGGGAAAGGCTGTACTGGTGTCTCTACGAGAAATCGGAGTGAACAAAGGCAAGCTGCCCTCTCCCCCGTCTCTCTGCAGAGCCTCAGCATTGCTCCCCTGATGTTGGAAATAAAAACAACGCTTGCGGGAGCTGAGCTGCCTGGAAACGCTGCCGACTCCGCTTGAGTTGTTTGCTGCCTTGCAGGCAATCTGGCAGAGCCTGTCCACCTGCCAGGCTGTGGGGTCTCGGCATGCCGTGTCAGCGGTGCTGTGCTACCTGCCAGCACCTTCCTCCTGCCGCCCTGGCAGAGCAGAGGCCAGTGCGGAGCGTGCTGCAGCCTCCCGCTGCCCCGCTGCCCACCCTGCTGAGGATCTCCAGCACGGCCAGAAGTGTGAGTTACCACTAACTCCCCTCCAGTAATCACGGGGCCGGACACTGCTTGTCTTGTGAATGGGGAAGTAAGAAGACTGGAGGCAAGTTCCCTGCTTCACGCTTCCTACCAGCCCCCTCTCCATCTTCCCAGGACATAGCATCACTCTAGGCGCTGCTGCTCCTGCTGACAGGGAATGACCAGGGGCAGGCGTGCTTGCCTCTGTGCACGTGCCTGTGTGCGTGTGTTGGCTTTTTGTGCTCCAAACTCAAGTGTCAAATGTGACAGCTCCAGCTGAGCCTGTGGAAGTCCCTTGGTTAGTTACTGTGACTTAGAGCACAAACAGATCAAGATCAAATGATGAATATAAATTTTATGTCCCCTAATTTATTAAATGCTCCCAGCTCCACAAACGAAGCTGAAGGAGCAGCCTCAGTTATTTTACAGCTGCTGCTGCAGCCTGGTTCTTTGGCAGCCCCTTCACAGTGAAACCAGTATCCTACGTGGTTTGGGATTTCAGCTCACAGATGACCAGCCAATTGCTCTCCCAGGGTGAAAAGTGAAGAAGGATGGAGAGAACTTCATGGTTTCACCAAATCAGATTGAAGTCTGCCTCAGCCCTTGGGCTCTTCTGCAGAAAAGCATCACCTGGAAACCTGACTGTAGGTTCTCCTCGGGAGAGGCCGTCTCTTACATATCTTAATACAGCCTCCAAAACTGCATTGACTGCAGTTTCTTGGTGCTATGTATTATAAATGAGTCAGAGAAAACAGAGCTAGAAGAGACCTTGAGAGGTCAGCTGGTCCATCCGCCTGTTCCACAGTTGATCAACAGAGTCAGATACTGATCTAATCTGTGCTGGATCTCTGCCATCTCCTGCTCTGGCACCATGGTGGGGGCTACAAAATTTTCCCTGATAAGCTATTCCATGGCTGCACTATCATCTTTAGCATGAGAAAGCTTTCCCTAGTACCTAAGCAAAATCTCTCTTTCGATGATTTAAGCCCCTTTCGTTTTGTCCTTTTCCTAGCTAGCGATGTTTATTCTATTTGAAAACTGGACCATATTCCTACCACCATCACCTTCACCACCACCTTGGTCATTTCTTCCATAGACTAAACAATCCCAGAGATTTCCCTCACAGGTATCAGTGCCAAAAGCAGCAAAGTCTTGACAATAATTTTAGTCCCACCAAAGGGAACCTTTGAATATCCACATAAGTAGCCAGTGAATTATCCAACAGCAGAATACCCACACTGGCAAGCAGAAGTGACTAAACACGTCACTGCTACACACTTGCTGATATCCACCACCGTCTGGCTCCACATACGCCTGAAACCCAAAGTGAAACTCAGCCACTCAGACCTCACAGAAAGCTTGCACAGATGTATGCAAATCCGCTGGCTTCGTGCTGCTTTGCTTAGCGGCAGTTGGATGTGGGCGTGATGGCTGGCTAGGAAAGGTGAGGGAACAGCAGCTGCTTTGCACCTGGACAGGGAGAGGCTATTGAGTTGCCTGGGGCCAGCTGGCAGGGATGGGATGGGATGGGATGGGATGGGATGGGATGGGATGGGATGGGATGGGATGGGATAGAGGCAGGCCTGAAGGGCAAGGAAGTAGCAACATGAGGAGGAACATACAACTAAAAAACTGTGGGAAGAACTGCAAGATGTCTGTGCAGGCCATCAAACTGTGAAGAAAAGGGAGGACTGTCCCGGTTTCCTAACTTAACTGAGTTGCTTGGCTGGCCAAATGGCCCCATTTCACTCCTTCCCCCAGTACGCCTGTTGCCTATGCTGCCTTTTTGCTCCTGCTCCTGCTCTGAAGTGGCAATGGCACCATGGTGCATCACACCTGTGATAGTTCTCAATGACGTCCCTCTCCTGCCTTCCTTGACAGTGCAGACTCAGTGCTTGTTGAGGGTTTGGGAGAAATTACGAATGAAGCAAAACAGTCCTGTTACCAAGTCAGGGGAAGCAAAGCCAAAGATTGACGTAACATTCAAAGAGTAGATAAATGGCATCATTAGAACGTCCTTCTTTACCTTATCCCAAGATCCAGGAGCTGCAAGACACTGTGTGGAATTTGAGAAAATTTTAAGCAAGAGTGGAAGTGACTAATAGTCAGCATATTAATTTACAATTACAGATAGGCATCAGACCCAATAAAGAGCAAGCTTTGAAAAGGCCAGGTCATCTCCTGAACACCAACAGCATCCAAAGGAATCCTGGGGCTCAGGACACACGGCAAACTACCTGCAGGAATGTCTCCCCCTCTCTTAGATAGTTTCAGGACAGTGTGGTTAACCACTGGCCAGCAACACATAAAATCAAAGTGTTCTGAGCTGATGTGCAAGGCACACTCCTTTTTACTGACATTTACTCTCTGCCTTATCCTGAATCACCATGTAAGACCTGAATTATCCTTACTGTATCCACCACAAGTTCAAATAGAAAGTCCTTTTACTGTCTACATTTTGTAGTTCTTATCTAAGCAGTATATCTAACACAGCTAGGACAAAACTGCTCTGTGGAAATCATGTGCTAAGCAGAAGTCCTTGCTGATGAGCAGCTTAAGAGTGCCTGATTTCTTTCAGAGCCATGACCACTTCTGACCTTTTCTCCATGTGACTTTAGGTTACACTGGGTTCTCAAGTTGAAAAATCTGTACTATCAGAGAAACTCCAGATGGAAGGCTGTTTGTTTTCACCTTCCTCTGAATGTCCTGTCAAGCAATTTGCTGCTACTCAAAATCCAGACAAACAAGATAACCGCACGCGCAAATCCTGTTTGTGCTGTTGGGCTTCTTCACTCTAAATATAGCTGGGTGGAGGAGCCCTGACCGATAACACAGTGGAGTCCTCTGCTTATCTGCACCATGGCCGTGGCACCTGCAGGGGCAATAAGCAATGTTCCTTGAGTTGTTCCACCAGACTTAGATTTTAGGGGTATAAAAGCTGAGCAAACAGTCAAAAACATTGCTTGTGCTTCTCTTGCAGTCAATGGAAAGAGGGAGGGACTCCACAAGGGTGATTCATCCCACCTCTCCTAGGTGCCTTTTTAAGGATGGGGTGACTCACTTTCGGAGGTGCCTCCCCCTTTGGTGACAGACCTGGCTGCTCCTCCTGTGGCAGGGAGACTTTCCATCTCTCCTGCTGGCTGCAGGCTGATGGAGCCATGCTCTTTCACTGCAAATTCTTGTCTCACTCACTCCATTTTAAACCTGGAACAGCTCCATGAAAATTAAAGGCTCGTTTTCATGGGGGTCTTCCAGCTGCTTAACACAAACTCTGTGTTGACTGGCTGGTGAAGCTGGGTTTACAGCAGCCTGGCTCCAGCTGAGCAGACTGTCCAGGCTGACCCAGTAAAGCAATTCACACTAGTGTAGCATTGACCAAGTGGGCCAAATTCTCCACAACCTTTTGTTTTTCGTAGACTTTTTTCCATAACATGAAGTGTTCCCTTGGGACGCTCATTCTTCTGGTGTCTCAAGAAGTTTGGGCATGAGCATGTATTGGCTTTGAAATCCCTCAGTGGCTCAACTCCTCGATAGAGACCAATAGTGAGGGAGGGGTTTAGGTGGGGGTTTTTTGTTTGGTTGGTTTGGTCTGGGCTTTTTTGGGTTTTTTTCACTTGCACTCTATACTTTGACTCTGTCCCAGCAAGGGGAAAGCCAACTAGAGGTGGCTGAATTTTCAAGTCTCTCTGTGTCTCCTCCAGAGAATATTTCCATGTAATCCCAAAGCCACACAAACAGACCAACTGTGCAAGAATTGAAGTCCTGTTCAGGGCTCAGCTAGGCTCTTTCTATAACGTCCTCTCTGGGAGATCTTGGAAGAGATTGTCACAATGGCCAGATTTTGTCTTTTAACAAACATGCTGTATCTTGGCTCCATTTCCTCCCTTGCTTATCACTATTTTGTTAGCTTGAAGATAACTTCCAGCAGATCTGCTCTCACCTTAAAGTCTGATCAAAGCAAATTCCCTGTTTTTTAAGAAGTTATAGGGGAAAAGGGTGGGTGTCTTTTTGTCTGGTAACAGTTTATTTTAATCTGACTGTTTTCTCCTTTTGTAATCCATGAGCACTCGTGTTTTTAGAAGGCTTGCCAGTTATGATAGGTTTCCTTGACGTTACTGTAACAGACAAGGCTAAACACAGCTGTCTGGTGCCTGCAATCCTTAGGAGTCCTGCAGGACCCGAGTCAGTAAAAATAAACTGAACTTTAGACATACTCAAGCCAAGGCCTTTTTCAGCCAAATCCTCTGTAAATAGGCAAAAACTCAAAGTAGATACGGGGGGACAAATTTGTGTCTGGGGTCACTCCAGTATCTTCACCGGCACTCCACTCAGGGTTAATTTGCTGCAGTTCATCCTCTACAGAAATCCTTGTGCTAGGAACAGGCAGTACGTAAATCAGAAACCAAGGCTCAACTCCTCAACTTTTATATTCATGAAAATGCATAGAGAAGAACTACTAATAGAGATAGCATGCATCTAAGTGTCGATATAATACTGCATTTGATGAGTTTTCATTAACTGCCGGAGCTGAAACAAATATTTCAGGATAATACATGCCAAAATACTTTGAAATATTCAGAAAGCATATGAAGATTAATGGTTGTGAGAAGGAGACAGACACCATCCTGCATCATCTTTAATTTTCAGTCCACATTTTGATTGTTCATCCAATTTTTAGAGTAGACAGATTCAGCATAGCTGAGTCATAGGCTGGAATGACATCCCATACATTTATTATCCCAGCACGACACCAATGGGAAGTGTGTTCAAAACTCCAGCAAGTCAAAATGCCCTACTTCTCCTTATGGCTAGGTTATAGTGGGTTGTTATTGTTTGTCTCCAGCTTTTAGGCTTCATTTGCAGCACAGAAGGAGAGACTTTCCTCCAGATGGTAGTTTAGAAGAGGAGCTTCACTTAAATACTCTACAGTTGTATCTATATTACTGTACCTGGGCACACTTCCAAGTTCCTCATCTGGAAGCACACTCCAGACATGTCCTAGTCCAGGTGCTCACCAAACTCTGAGATTTTCTGTCGCCCAGCTTTCCACAGAGAGGCAACCCAAACCAGATGGTAGCAACGGTCTGTGTGAACGGGCCCCCAGTGAGGGCAGTGAGTGGATCTAAATCAGGACATGCCATCCCATGCACCCATGGACAGGTCTGGCCTCTGGGCTGGTCTCTGGAACAGCCTCCCCCTCTCCTCCAGCAGGGAAGGGGATTCTGAGGACACTGCACTCCTACGTGCTAATGGCAGGTGATACAAATATCCACCCTGTGCATCCCCTTGGCACAAGTGTAAATGACCATCTGAAACCCAGCAAGGGGCCTTAGAAGAAATGTGTCACTTAAACCCTGCATGAAGGCGGGGGGCACAGCTGCAGAAAAGCATTGCAACACAATGACATATCGGGGAATGAACTCAGAGACATTAAAGAAGGACAAATGATGAATTGAGAAAGCTTTAGGAACTCTTCCAAGCACCAGGCTCTTGTTTTATTTTCAAATGTACCACATCATAGGAAAGAGACATGGTTCTGTAATGTTTCTTCTGGAGAAACTGGAATTAAATGTTATTCTTAGGAATAGTATATGCAGGTGTTCACCAGATATTAACAAATGTTTCACTATTAATTGCGTGAGAGGTAGTTTCTATAGCAAACACTTCATCTTCTGATTCATACAGCACCTCTCCTGTTGCCTCTCTACCTTTTAAAAAATGAAGGTGTCAGTAATGCAAAAAACATACTATGCACAATTTTTACTAATGGATATTCTCCCAAAATAGCAGCTTGTATTGCACATGCACTTCTCCTGAAAGCCCCTAAATGACTTGGGGGAATCCCCATCAGGGAGTAGAAATAAAATCAGGTGATTTAGGTGATCAGTACAGGACTTGATTTGTAAATCAGTGAATACTCAAAGTAATAAATGCAGCAAAAGCTAGGAGAAATCTGCAGGATGAATTATGTTCCCACACACCAGCCAATGAGTCACCCTGAACAACATGAAAAGGTCTGGTTAAATTCATCAGAGAAACTGGTCCCTGTGTACAGCTCTCAGCAACCTCCCATCGTAAACAGCAGAAGAGGTTGATGCCAGACTCATAAATGCACAATCACACACACGCGCATATACGCTCCCTTCTCACAAATGGAAGTCACATTCATAATAAATATTGGGATTTTGGGGGCAATTTATATCTACCTTCATTGCTATTGTGTTACTTTTTAGAGCCAGGTGAATTCAACAGAAAATATCATGGCAATATTTTGAAGGGGCACACTGTGTTTCTAAAAAGCGTTTCTTCATTCAAAATGAATTAAAAAACACTGAAGTCTGAGTTACGTATCAATATTATAGTAGGCACTTGAGGTTTACTTTCCTAAGATTGATCTCGCTCCTGTGTAAAGTCTGCCTCACTAAACTGTTTGGTTTTGTTGGTTTTTTTTTTAAATTGCTGTGCCCATGTTGAAAAAATCTGCTTAGGGATATTGCAGTGTAAGCAATGCTTTTCTGTAGGAACAGATCTGTTTTCTACTGTGGAGAAAAAAAAATATCAAAGCTTGGCGTTATTCTTCCATGTTCAAAGACATGGTCTTTAATCAATAGATTTATCTGATTCACTGCTAGTTTGACACCACTGAAACTAGAGGAGTTGCACACTCTTGTATACGAGTTGAATTTGTTCCTAAACATAAATGTGAATAAATAGAGCATCTGCAGCTACTCCAGACACACTGAAATGACAAGGGCTATCAATCCTCATGCTTCGGCGTACATAATCTGATAACCAGCTGAGGTCAGGGAGAAATATCCCCCACTGGTATAATATTGACTAATTGGATTCATTATAAGCCTTTTATGTCTTTCTCTAAAAAATCTTACATTAGCCACTAGATGGACCAGCGGCCTGTTCTGGCATGGCAATTCCTGCGTATCTAATCCACAGAACAGTTGGCAATGGGTGGTGCAGCTCGTCTAAATACCACTGAATCAGCAGCACACCAGCTGGAAGGGACTCTGCCTGCATCCCCACGGTGGCACCGAGCGCTCCAGATGAGGCCTTAGTCAGGAGGTGGGAAAGAAGAGGAGGCTTTTTGCCATGGTGAACACGTTTATGGAATATCTGATTTACAGGCATCTGATTTATCTGATTTACAGTGTCTGAAGTACACATCATCTGACCTGACATCCAGGCAAGGCCGAGAAAATTAGAATAGAATAGAATAGAATAGAATAGAATAGAATAGAATAGAATAGAATAGAATAGAATAGAACAGAATAGCGTAACATAGCATAGCATAGCATTGAACACACCTGAAGGCTGTGTACAGGAACAAGGATCCTGAAACTGGAGATAAGCCAGTGCTGGTCTGTGAAGCACTGGCTAATCAGATGCCAACCTACCTCTTTTATTTCCACCGCAAAGAAGGAGAACAGATGGGTGGGCTGGAATGAAATACAAAATAAAAGCAGACATCCATGGTCAACTTTATACAAAGAACAATAAAACCCATCATTATATTACAGAAAGCCAAACGGCACTTCCCACAGAAGCAAAAGCTGCATCTGCTTGTTAGCCACAAGGTGCTTGGGTGATTATCAGTGAAAGGGAGCAGAGGGCCGTATGTGATGTAATTAGGGAGGTTGCTCAGAGAGCAATTTCACTGCTGAGATGAAGTATGTGCTATCAGAAACAGAGATTCTCCCAGATGATAAAAAAGAGAAGACAGGGCGCGAGACTTCTGCTGCCCAGCTTGCTGAGTCACAGGTCGAGGTATATTTTCCATCCAAGGCTATTCTTGCTAATATGTCACACTTCAATGACACTTGAGGCTCAAAATGGAGCAATCAGCTTGTTTGTCTGGCCTCTTGCCAGGGTAGCTGAAGACTTCTGGACTGTGTGCTGACAACGGTTTACTTGATTAAAAGCAACTGTACTCTCATTCTGTCCCCGGGAAGAGAGAAGGTTGCAAAGCGGCATCTTCATGTCTCTTTATGTGGAAAACACAAGTACTCAGACAGGAATAAAAATAGTGCGCTTGGTTTCCCTTTACACTTATCATCACCAGTGAATGTATCAACTGGAATGAATGTTTTAGCCACTCAAAGAAGTTCCCAGTAGATAAGCATATCTGTCATGAATCATATATACCAACTACCCCCGTAACCACTGAAATAAACACTGTTGCCTCTGTCTCTGAGGAGCAATCCTATTGACAATTGTCTCACCATTGCAATGCACAGCAATATTCAGGTAGCTGAGCTAGCTCCAGGAGGTTGGAGATCTTCTAAAACATTGTCTTTTCCTCATATGCGGGAATTTTTTAGGAAATCATTCTAGCAAAATGGGACCCTGGTCTTGTTCATGCTTAGGTCCATTTCTCATCTGCTAGAAGACGGTCAGCAGGTGAGGGTGGCTCACAAGTAGCTCAGACCTACCTCCCAAGCTGAATCTGCTCCGTATAAATAACCTCCACCCAGTGATGGCATGGGGCTGCTGGGTCTTCTGCATCTCTTGTGATGAAGAATGTGAGCCAGAAAATCCAATATCTCTGTGTCCTACCTGCACCAACCCCAATGCGGTAAAAAGCAAGTGGGACCTCTACTCGTCCTTTCCCTTCCTGTTGGCTCTCCAACAAATGTATTAGGTGATGTGTGGCTCTCAAGCATTTAGAGATTTTTTGTTTTCAAATCATGACAAGGTGAGGTATCCTCAACAAACATATTGGGATAAACCGGCCTTTGTACACCTGGGACTCAGAGCCTAAGCAATACTTTTCTTTTTGCTGGCATGGGCTGTGAGCATTGTAAAAGAGTCAGAGGGAAAGGAGCTGGCTTTTCATTCACAACATGCTTTTTGAAATCACCTTTGTAATCCACTTTCCTTCAGGTCAGCCTCAAGATACGCCTGAGCACTAGTGACCCCCAGGCAACGTTACCAACGTACATGGACAGAAGGGGCAGCCACGGCATTCATCCCCAGACAAATCCATGCAGGTGGGCTATAGAGCACATACAACGGTGGCTACCATCAGCAGAGGCGAAAGGGCCGCAGAGCAGGTGTGTAGCCCTCCAGGAGGTTCCCTGACCCATGACCTAGGAGCAAAGGAGGTGGCACAGAGACAGCAGCATGCATGTGGCTAATGTTGACAGGGATGAGTAATTATTGACTCACCAGCCTTCATTGCTTTTCAGTTTGTTTTTGGGAGGGTGTTTGTCTGCCAGACTGAGAGCATGGGAGATCCAAATCCCACGTTTCTCCATGGGGACTGGGAACCAGCAAGGTGTTGGCTCATTTGGCTTCACTCATGAGCTCCTCCACCCAAACTGAAAGGGATGACCAGGAGAGAGGCAGAGTTCACAATTTCCAGGGTGTCAAAGCTGACACTACTGTATTTCACTGCATTTCACCCCATTTCTGATTCAAAGGGGGATTCTGTTTCAGAAAACCTTAGTTCTCAGGCACGAGAAAGTGAAGTTTGAGGCTTTTTAAAAATATATGTGTAGTTAAAATGATTCTGGTACAATCCAGCTCTTAATTCTGGAGAGGACGTAGAAGAGGGGGAGGAAGGGAGAGGACAATAAATTTATAATCTGGCTTTTAGTGAGGTGTAAATTTACCACCCAGACTCCCACCCAACACACCACAGACAGGAAACCAGCTGGTGGAGGGGGCAGTGAATTTGTTGTTCCTCCTTGCACAATGACTATCTGTGTTATTTATTTCACAGGCCTAACCATGACTGGTATAATTTTTAAATCTTGCCTCTTGCCTTTTTATGTTTTCAGATCAGCTATGCATTTCATCAGCCTCCTGCCCACCAGCAGTCATAAAATATGAGCCTTTGTGGGAAAACAGAGACATAGAAAGAGTTTCTTATGAAACCGTGGCTGGGATTGTTCCAGACACCTCCGGCCAGCTGCTCTCCAGGCAGCAGCTTTGTGATACAAGGGACAGTAAACATCAGCTTCGGAAAGTCAGACGGTTGGGCCTTTTGGCTTCAGGCCCACCGAACAAGTTCTCCTGACTACTGAGGCATGGCTCGGAAAATAAAAGGGCTCTTTAGTGCTGATATCTTTGGACGCTGCTGTGCAATATAGCTGGAATCAGTCCAGGGTATTCCTACCTGCTTTGCATCTTAGGCTATAAAGCAAATCTAAACACATGACTCCTTTCCTGGTGCTCGGTTTTTATTAAAGTATCTCCTGCTATTAATATTGTCCTGTCCAACCTTGAACAATGCAATGTCACCAGGCTGCTGCATTGCCTGTGGTAACTAGAAATAGATGATATCACTGGTGGAGTCGCAGAGATGGCAAAATTATCTTTTTTTCCAGTCCGCAATGCAGAAACTGTACCCATTTGCATAAATTCTACCTACAGAAATTCTGCATCTTGCGCCTTCCTCCTGACTGTCTGTAATGTCAGACGGGTCAGAAGAAGGCAACACTCACGTGCAAGACGCTTTATACGGATGAGGCAGGACTCTTATATTCTTGAGGGCCTTACAGTCGAACTATAGGAAAGGCATAGATGGAGACAAAAACGTGATCAGCTCCTATTTACGGAGAAAGTAAATAGGCTGGGATTCTTCAGTCTGGAAAAGAGAATGAGGTGAATCTAAAATCGTGCAGCTTTCCGGATAGATCAGAAAGTGTGCAATTGCTCACTGCAGGGGAGGAGAAAGGGGACAGTGAATTAAATGATCAGGCAGAACATTTCAAGCAAGCTAAAGGGAACACTCT
>NW_008824665.1:1491315-1511685 GCF_000699105.1 Pygoscelis adeliae
GAGGAGAGTCACTGCCATAACTTTTTCACTGCCATAAATTCACTACCATAAACTTTTGGAATGCCAAAAGTACAAACAGGTCAACGAAAGAGACTGTGAACATTGGGCCTGAAAGGATAAGGTGGACTCACTGTGGAGAATAGCTCCAGAAGTCCCTAACATACAGATTTTATTAGAGGTTAGGTAGGTCCCCTCTCCTTGTCCTCTTTCTTTTATTCTTTTTCAGCAGCTGCTACTGATAACTGTCAAAGACATGATACTGTCTTGATGGGCTTTTGATTTAACTCCGTGCAGCCACTCTTATGTGATTTAATGGACTGGCTCCTCTTTGGAGTAATTCCAATGTCTTCAACGAATTTGAAGCAGAAGTTATTTCCTACATGTTTGACAATTCATGCTTTGTTTGCATTTCAGCATTTCCTAAGGCTTAAAAGCTGCTCTTAGCCTCTGAACTTTTCCTTTGAGTTCATGTCTTGGTTCTCTCAGTTGTGCTCAGCATTACATTAAGACAAGCATAAAAAAAAAAAAAAATCTACCGTAGTATTTTATTAAATTGTCACAACAAATAATAGTGCCAAACAAGGGGCTGTAACTCTCAGATACCCTGACAATGGGATGAGGATATACTACATTACTGCTGCTCTGGATCTGAGCATTTTTAAGTACCTGGCAAGAGGGGGCAGATCAGCTGTAAAGGGCACATCCCTGTAGCAATTATGGGAAACCCCTGGAAGCACCAGTACAAGGGCTGGGTACCATTAAGTGGCCATAGCCAGCTGGGTCAGGTCCCAGCCCCCTGAGGCAGCTCCCTCATCCTCTGGCTGTTTCTGTAGAAGAGGGAGGACCTAGGAGGACTTCTGATTCCCGAGGCCAGGTGTGTCCCCAGCTGTGCACCACTTCCAGACGGGGCGCAGGCCCCCACATCCTTCTCTCTCTCTCCAGTCCCCAGTCCAAGTTTCTGATTAAAGGAAACCTTGAGTGTGAAGGTCCCAGCAGATCTTCATGCCTCCGCTTGCCAGGAGCAGCACAACTTTTCTTCCACCTAGCCTCTAACCATCACAAATACCATAAACGCTTTGGGGCAAGTGTTGTCTTGTCCCTTTGCACTGATACTGCCTACAGGGGCCCGGATGTAATTTGGGCCTCTTATCCAACCTAAAGAATAATAACCTCCTATCTATCTCAAAACTGTCTCCACCCTCTATTATGATAAGAGATATAATCGTCCTCCATAACCACAGGAAGAAACCACCGGGCTGAGGATGGGGGTAATGTGCACTACAGACCCTTTCTGGCCCTTGCTGCAGGGACAAGAAGAAGTGCCTGCCCTTGGGCTTGCTTCAGCGTGGGGAAGCTGTGCAGCCCTGGGCGACTGCATGGTGGTGTGCATGGCAGCCGCGGGAACTCCCTGGCCATCAGGACCTTGCCCCCAGCTCTCCTGGGTTTCTTCCCCTCCTGAGGAAGTGATCTAGCAAAGCAGAGCGGGGATGCTAAACTCTGCGTTATCATCTGTTGCAAAGAGCGATCTGTCAAGGCTAATGCAGTCCATGAACCGAGCATGCAGCAGTATCCTGTACAATTTATCAAGGACTACAATATGAGCCCAGTCCTCCATCTGTTTCCTGAAAACAAGCTGGAGAGTCCTTCTTCCTAACTACTGTCCTGCTTTAAAAACAAGCCTTGCGATTGTAAGGAGAGCCTTTGCAAAGCTGGAGCAGCAATTAAGCCAGAGCGTCTGATCTCACCTTGACTTGCTCTTTCACAATAGCCCTTTCTTACAATATTTGGCACTGGTAGAAGGGACTATTTGTTGAGAGCCACCAATAGCCTGGCTCAAAAGAGACAGCAGCTTCCATTTTCATTTCCTGAAAGCAGGGCTGCTAAAAGGACAAAGAAGGTTGATGCAATAATTGAAAATAAAGACAGGCTGAACTTTTACTGGGAAGGAACTGGGACTGCCCTTATCACTTCTGCCCATCCTCAGTCCCACAGCAATGGAGCAGCTTGCTGCACAGCCCCAAAACCCAGAATGGAGCAGTACTGAGCCCTACTACCATTCAGCAGAGTTGATTCTCTGGGTTATGTCTTAGAAACCAGTTGCAAGACTATTCTGTCTTCCATGTAATTTCATCTTCCTTGGAAACTCATAAGACCTGATTAAATAGGCCCCTGGGATTCTCTCTCGAAAGGATATTTGATGAAATGAAACTCATTTCTAATGGGAGACAGAACTATTGCAAAGAATTGATGGTTCTTCGGACTCTCAGGATGTATGATTTCATGTACCTATTTACATCAGTGTAGACAACTGTACTACCTCTTTACTGTTAGTGCAGGCTTGAAGTTTAATTCTTGTCCATAGATAATAATGATAAGCCTGTTCTGAAGCTCATTGTGTCAATAGGAATTTTTCCATTGATGTTAATGGACTTTGTCCCAGTGTTAGGGAAGGGTATTTAGTGGAAACAGATTGTTCCAGTACACAGCTATCCATCCATCTCTTATCCACACAATTACCATAATGACCATCCCTCGCAGATTCCAGCTCTGCCGCTTTTTCTCCTCACCTTCTGAGACTTGATTTATGTTCAAGAGTTTGAGACTTTCACCTGGCTGGCTTGCTTTCCTCTGGCTCTAGATTTTAAATACACTATTTAGCTTATTCTGCAGCCTAGTTTGTCACAGGAGAAAATCCTCTTTTGTTGAATTATTATGTCAGCCAGACACTCCTTCCAATATGCTGATGCTCATCCAGAATCTGAATGGAGCTGAGCCAAGCTGAATGATTCCAGGAGTGAGTTCGCCCTTACAGAGCAACTCCAGCTGAGAGATTAAATATTAGATGGGTGCTTACAGTTGGGAGATTAATGGCCATGCTTCAAAATGGGTGGCCCTTTTGCCCATCCAGTTCCCACTAGTAATGTCAGAAAGTACATCACACACCAGCACTATCTACCAGTGAGAATTTCTGTCACGCCACCAAGGCCATTTTAAAATGAAAAATATTGCTAGCGTTATCTCCTTTAGCCAGGGCTTGTACTTGCACAGGGAGTTTGAGGCTGTGTGTAAGCTATTGCTAATCCTTTGATAGCTCCTGGTCGCATCTATGCTGTTGCTGTATTTCCAGCTAAGTGTCGTGACAAAAAGCTAGTTGGTGTTATAGAGAACAATTCCTCCAGTTTCTGAAGCCCTGCAAACTCAGGTGTAAACCTTTGATTGAATAGATGTTCTGAAACTCCCTGGTAGTTTTGCTATCAGCTTCTGACCCAACTGTCTCCTGTACAATTGAGTAAGCCTGGCAAATACGTCGTGACTAATGAGCATGAAGATGGGGCAAGGAGTGTGCTCTTTCTGGACCTCCTCACCCTGCGAATAGGAGGACAATGCAGAGAAGGGAGATTTTGAGAAGCAGTTGTGCCTTTGGAAGGGTGGGAAGTCCTCCAGGAAGGACAAAGCTGGTCTGGGCAACTACCCAGGGTGGCAGTTCTGAAGGGAGCAGAATTTATGTTACCTAACTTTTGTTTTGCTTACCCAGCTGTACAGGCATGGTGGAGGATGGACAGAACGCTATGTCTCTTCTGAGTTGCCACCAGTTGGTGGCACATTGGATGGGTTGATTGGATGGTACTTTGCTGGGCTTTTTGTTTTACAGAAGTGGACACAGTTTCAGTATGTAAGTAAGTGCACTGACTAAGGATGGTGGCATCTTTGCTTGTTCTTTATTGCATACTCCAGCATTTGGAGTGCTTCCTCCAGAGATACACCACCACATTTGTCATAAGGTATCAGAGCCAGCATCAAGCCATTGCTTCTACTTTCAAGAGAAGAGGAGCCAACCCTTATCATTTTAACTGACTCTGTATCTTGGAAAATAAGCACGGAAATATCCACAGGGAGAGTAAGAGGAGATACACAATTATATATTCAGATTTCATATATATGCATGTGCACACACAAATTTATTTTACTTGACTTAGATATAGAAACATACATGTTAGGTCATACCTGAATCATGTACACTTATAAACTCATGCATACACGTGTCCATTTTCACTCATACACATACATATGTGTATGCATGTATGTACTTACATACATACATATAGACAATCTCCCAAGGAATAACATGGTTCTGTCCCTATCTGTTACAAAGCAGACAGAGGCAGTGCTTCTAACCTTAAACAGTTGCAGATAAATGGTATACCCTGTTGTGGGACTACTTGTTTCTAATAGTTTTATTTTAGCTGTGGGATGGTTCCATTTTAAGATAGCACTAAAAGAAATTAAACATTTTTACATTTTTTTAAGCCTGTTTTCTTTCTTTGCTCTTCTTCTTTCTTTGCTCTTCTTTTAACTTCAGCACTTCAGAATATGTTCACCACCTCCTGGGCTCCTTTTGTGGAATGTCAGTTCTGCAATTTGTCTAGGTTACAAATTGGTTTGCTTTGCAGGTTTGTAGCTTGAACCAGAACTGCTAGTGGGAAACTCAAATGAATAAAATGAAAGAGACCCTCCAGGCACCACATGAATTTACAGCACAGATTGCCAGTGCCACCTAGAAAACAGAATGAGATCAAACACTAATCCATCTATGTCTGCAGGATGCTATGGAATCCAGCATGGCCAAAAATGGACACATCAGCCTTTTTTAAATATGAGTTACTTTTCTCATACATCAACAGAACAGAAGGATACAGACTGGCTCTCTTAAAGCATTATGAGACTTACATATATACTTGCATATATTTACTGTATATATGTATTTCTGTAGTTAAGTTACTGTAAGCATGTTTTTTCTTAATGCAAATTGCTTTAAAATGCTCTCAGACTACATTTAATAACACATATTCCTGTACAATGCAATTCTGTGTGTAAGAGCCATTGGTGACCTTCCCTTGCAAACCAAGATGCAATGAACGTGGTGAAAGCTGTACACGTTTCTATGATCTCAGTCAGTAGATTTATGATTTAATAAACAGCACAGGGAAAAAAAATCAGCTAAAAAAAACCCTCCAGCCCTGCCACTCTGCTGAGAGCACCTAATTGCTCCAGAGCTCAATAAGAAGTCACAGTTTAATAAACTCCACCTGGTGTTGCCTCACCAATGCTGCTTTGTACATCTCTATTGCCCAGGATGTCTGAGGTTGATTTTATTGTTCCGAGGCTTTTGATTATGCTCAAGCTAAAATGAAGGATTGCAAATTCTAATTTGTGGTGACCTGGTTTTGTGAAAGGGCCTTGGGATGAGCAAAAATAGAAATGAGGCTCACGGTCCTGTGTTTTAAAAAATTTATTGTCACTACAGTGTATAGTCTCAATTCTGCAAGGTTTCTTTACCTGTATATTTAAACGTATGTTTAAGACCATTTGTTTTATCCAAATGTAACCATGTATTTAAATTTATATCTACACAGAAGAGATTGGCTTAATGAAGTCGTAAAGCAAAATGCGATAACTGAGTTTTCATAGCAAGTGAGAGTGAAGCTGTAACACGGTTCTAAACGATATGCACACTGTGACATATATTACAGCTAGTGTCATAGAAGGAAGGGAACATTTCTGGCACAGGGAAAAGATTGACACTGGCAGCTAATGGGGGAAAAATGCAAAACTCCTAAAGCACACCAACAGCACACACAAAAATTGAAGCTGTCACCGTGTTAAGAGCTCTAGAAAAGAAAATACAAAACTCTCCATCCGTCTAGCCAACATCAGAAAATGAGGCAAAAGTGTGAAACCAAAGAGGAGTATAAATTCATTCCAATTGCTCCCAGATGCCTCAAGCAGGGAAGAGGAGGAGATTAAATCAGCTGTATTGAAAGAGAGGGAATCCAATGCATCTGAAGCAGAGCAGGACAAAAGTAAATTGAAGCCCACATTAGTGGTACTGAAAAATGGACAGTCTTTTCTAAAGGAGAACTTGATCTGAGTACAAGTAAAATGAGTTCTCTGTTAGATTTGATTTAAGAGGAGAAGGAAAAAACCTCATGGATAGACCACAGGAACAAAAAGCCTGATTTAATTTTAACAAACTACAGTGAATTCTGCAGATGGAAGAATGACAGGGAGGTCTAAGTGGATAAGAGGTTAGTGTAGATTCCAGAAAAAACAGCCTTTTCAGCCATTTCATTACACCTAACACAGCGCCTGCGGCCTTGTTGAGCCATTTGTTTTCTCCTCTTTGTGAGCTTCATATTTATACCGGTTTGATATTAAGTATTGCGTGTACAGATGCTACAGGATCTGAAAAGGTAAAACTAGGAGAAATGTCATAGAAGTCATCATTTGCTTCTTCAGCCGAAAGTCTCCCAAAGAAGTGCTGGATATCCTATTGCTTCAAATGTTTACTACACCGGACGCAGAATAGACAGCTGTGTACGAGCTTGTCCTGGCACAGGAGTGGAGTGGGTAACCTCATCTACCCTTTCAATCTCTGAGCTTTGATGATTCATATTTTGCAAGAGCAGCTTTGCTTGTAAATAAGAGCAGGTTTAGCAAGTGAAACCAGTTAGCCTTTAAACACAAACTAAACGCATGCCTCCTAACAAAAGGAAGAGCTTGAAGGCAAAGAGCAAAGTCCTCTTGCTGTGAAATGCTTTCCAGAGTTTCATTGCTCATGTAGGACCAGTAGCACTCACAGCAGGAAGGCAGAATGAGTCATGTGGGGATGTCGGGAATTGGGATAAGAAAGCATTGCAAAAGTACTCATAACATAAATTGCTTATCATCCCGTCCTTTGTTCTTCAGAGATGACTTTGGCACTGTATCCTGTTCCAAGGAAAGAGAAAAACCAGGAGGGTGCTAGATTGAAGGTTAGCCACCAACCAGCACTCTTACGATCCTGAAAGGCAGCACAATTGTTTCTCATTCAATGCTGTAATGCAAGCTAAAGGAGAGAAAATAACATTTTTAGAAAGTGGGACTGCTTCTTTGTTGCCCTGTTTCTGTGTGGACTGATTTATTTCAGAGTGGATGAGAGAGAAAAAACATCATTCTGCTTTTACAGAGTTCCTACCTGTTTCCAGAGTCCTTTGCACTATTCTATACGATAAAATGCAAGGCAAAATATGTTCAAACATCTTGGCAATAACAGAAACTAAAAAAAATCCTCCGTCCAGTTTATCTCCAGCTTGGGCCTGCCTTATCATTCATACCACTGCCAGTTCAGCTGAGAGAAAAGGAGCCACTGAAGAAAAAGGGGTTTTGCCTGGCTCCATCTCAGGGCAAGAGCACACATCCTCAAAACAGCCTACACTGGTTGCCATTTCACAGGGGCCTTTATTCCTGACCACCACCTGCACAAGTGAGGCCACTTCACTTACCTTCTGAAGAAAAAACACCCAAAACTCTTCCCAGTGCATTTCTCTGGATTGGATGGTTGAAATGGTGTCTTCGGGCAATAGCAGAATAGTGGCAGTTAGGGAATAGGTACAAGGATCAGCTCCAGCTGCTTATATTTAATTTTTGGTTGATCCTAAGGATTGGTGGTGTTGTATCTTTTTTTTTTTCCCCACTCTCTTTTTATATTTTATTCCCACTCTCTATATTTTTCTATAAGAAAATATAGACTTAGATACGTTTCCTAAAAAGTGCCTGTTTTAAACAAGGCACCAGGTACCAAATGCCGGTTCACAAATCACGAAGTCCAACATTCCTCTCCAATGCTACCTTGGCACAGATCCTGATACACACATAGCATAACATCAGATTAACTTTTTCAGGGAAAGGGAGAGTGATTTTCTTACTGATGTGATAGGCAATTCATCTTGTTGTGAATCAATGAAATCAGGGCAAAGACAACCTATACTAGCATAGTTTATCCTCCTCCTTCGGTAATGTGTATTCCTCATCTGTTTTTGCTGCTTCCCATGAAGCAATTGCATTAGACCAAAATCTTCCCTGATTCAGAGTAAACAGTCTTGTTCCAAGCTTTGGGAAACATTGAGATGTGTCATCATGGTGGGGGTCAGTCAGTTCACTTTGTACATACGAGAGCAGCTCAGTGTTTTGTTCCTCTGGCAGAGAGCAGAGTCAACCGCGGGAGCAATGCAAAAGCCCAAGGGGCCCTTTCTTCCCCTATGGCAGTTGTCCACACAAGCACAAAGTGGGGGTGAAACACTGCCCCCATGATCCAGTGATGTTTAACACCAGCCTGCACTGGGGTGAATGACTAGAAGACTCCAAGTGGACCTTAGAACAGAAACCAAGAGCAAACATGCCGCAAATGTGTTCAAACAGACATTGTCCCGGCTTTAAAATGTACAAACGAGCAAGACTTTTATGACATTTGGGCTTTTTCATTCAGTTTGAGTATCTCCAAAATGGGTGCCATGAACTCGTTTTCCTTGATGCCTTCCCTCGCCACAGCAAGTTCCTGCAGAACTGAGCAAAACAAGGGTCCTCTGGCTGGTTGGCTTGGGGCTGAGCGAGCCACTTTTTTGGGAAACGTGTCTGCCTGTGACAAGGACCTTCTGCTTTCACATGAGGTCAGACAGAAGGAAGAGCAGGTCTCTGGTACAGTGGTCCATGACAACCTGGGGTATCTGGAGATGGAGGTATAAAGGGGTATGGATCTCTAATTAAGAGCAGATTAAAAACAGAGTACTGGAAAATGAATCTGTATTTAGAGACATATCCCACAGCACAAGGACCATATTACTTCATTCAGCAGTGAGAGACATAGGAACATCTATATCCTAGATTTAGGTTTGGTTATTGCGCTTTCAGTGTGGGATTCAGCTTATTTAACTTCTGATACACACATGTGAGCCAGTCAGACTAAGCTCCCTTTGCAGTCAATGGAAAGAAATGGGCACTTCCAAGCCATCGTTCACCTGATCTATTGTAAAAGATTTCCGCAGGCTGAGACAAATTGAACTTTTAGTGTCTTTCACCTGCAGTGATTGTTCTCTAATCCTCACAAGGCAAAACATTTGATAGACCTATAGTGAACCTCCAATAAATGCAATCTCTTATAAAGTATCCCAGTGAAGATAAGATAATTGTCATTTTATTAGACAGCTTCTTTCACTAAGCAACACTTTTTAGATAATCCCTTGAACATCACCTATCCTGCACCACAAATTAGCACTAAAGGAGCCTGCTGGCAGGGTCATGTGTCTATAAATAAGATCCACACTTGGATATCCCGCACAAATCCCCATCCGCATTGCTGTCACTGCCCAGAAGCACTGCAGGGGCAATGAACTCTGCCTACCAAAGTGGCTGAATGTGCTTGCCCCTCAACCTACCACCCCCTCCCACCCCAAAGTCTGACTTGTCACATATCTGAATTTCAGCAAACTGAGATGGCTTTGCAGCCCATCTCCTCCTGCTTGCACACCGGGTCACAGGATGGTGAGGAGCTCCAGATGCTCCTGGTGGATCACATGCACCCTAAGAGGGCTCCTTTGAAGAAGGTGCAATTGGGACAACAGAGCATTGCCTGGGTGACCTGCCTTACCTACCCCAGCTGTCAGCAGATCAGAGGATCCCCTGATATGCTATACCTGTATGGCACATCCTGGGGTGGGAGAGACACCACCACTCCATTATAAATGCATTAAGCAAAGGTGGATAGGGAGGGAGCCAGGTGTGATCTTCATGCTAAAACACACAGGACCTGGCAGGTCTAAGGACTGCAGCTGATAGTTTCAGGGAGGAGTTGTGTTTAACATATCTGAGCTGGAAGGACAGGTTAGTCATGCATATGGCCTAAAGCAAGGAAGAAGCAGAGATGAAAGGTGGGGAATCCCAAACAGAAGAGAGGTGCAGACACACACACCCCAATAAAGAAAACCCCAAACTTCACTTTGGGAAGGGCAGCTTGCTCTGGCATAAGGAGAAGTACACAAACAACTGAACATCCCTGAATGCCATATTCCTCCCCCCTCCCCCCCCGCTATCTATGGTGCACACATGTTTTTATCTCCCACTTAACCAGAGGAGTGGCTGCTCACGCCTGATATAGCCTGATGCAGGGGTGAGCATGGCTGTGGCAAACAGCCTTCCCTCTGTTATCCTCACTGCTTTTGTACTTGTGCATGTGTGTGCAGGGCACATCCCACAGATTTTTGTCCTGAGAGGTTGGGGGTGCTGGCTCACAAACTGAGCAGATGGTACATAGCCCATAAGGCATGTAACTGATCTGCTGAATGATGTTAAATAGTAGTAAATATTATTAATTTTCCTATGGGATAGGCCACAGACCCGTGGAAAGTTTGAAGGCTACTGGTGACCTGCTGATCCAAACATTTGGAAACCACTCCTGTAGGAGTCCTCCCCAGGCAATCACAGGAGAAGTTGTCTGTCCTTTGTAGGAGAGAACAAGCAGGGCTGTCATACCCAAGTGATCTGAAAAGGAGGTGAGTTCAACTAAGCCAAAGCAGAGCTCTGGCTCTAACTTATGCCCAGTCATGTAAATTAATCTTAATTTCCATTACGGACATAGAAGCAAGGGGGTGGGCACGCTGTCACCTGTGGTACTTTTCTGGATCTTCTCTCTTACCCAGCACTACACACAAGACTGTCTGAGATCATGAAACTGCTGACTGTGCCTTGGAGTAACCGCCTGACACAGGGTAGTAAGTACTAGGCAGCTCATACACAATAATACATCATTTAGGAAAAACTTATTTGTCAGCCTATATTGCTGATATAGGATTGCCATGCTCGTAACAAAGTTTTGTTTTCTACACGCTAGGTAGAGAGACAAGCCAAGAAAAGATTGAGAGTTTGGGCTGGCTCTGTAGTGAAGACCTGTCCTACTCATGCAGAAACACTATCCCAGTCACAGGGGATCAGGAAAACCAACTACAGGCTCCCTGAATTTCTGTATGAAGCAATCACAGTTACACAACTCATAATTGAGTTTACTGCACTTAACTCTCTGTTCTTTATTACAGTGTTGACTAACGAAGTCTTACTTTAGAATAAAACCCCGCTTCTGGTAACATTGGGGTGTTAACATAATTATTCATTGTCTGTGTGTTGTGCTTGTGCCAATGCTAAAGAGCAGATGTTAATAGTGAAATCTGAAGAGTTTATTATAAGCAAAAATAATTAGCTTCCTGTTCTGTAGGAACAAGCCTGTTGTCCACCAGACTAATTAGAACATCAGTCAGTCTTGTGTCATGTTGTAACCAGATCTCCGAAATGTTCTTTTTTAAGGTTCGAAGGCCCGACAATGAGGCAACTCATCTGGATATCATATGAAAAGCCTGACTGCTTTCATTTATGTCTGTACCACCTTATTCACTGAAGTGTCATTATACAGCTAAGATGCTGTTATAATTATTTTTGTCCTTGTTACTGTTTTATGCTATAATTTTAACAACATTTTATTTTCATTTCTGTAGGCTCTACAAGCTCCTGTGCACATAGACAGAAAAAAAAAATATTCTAAAATCCAGGGAAACTTGAAGCTGAATTCAAAAGCAAAAAAAGTAGATAGAGTCCACTTTAGAAAAGATACAAATCAATTGTAGAGACATCTAGGAGAACAAAGAGAATGACCAAACATCTGAGAAGGGACATGGTAACCGTTTTCAAGCACATGAAAGATTGCTGCAAATAACAAAGGAATTATTCTTTCTTCCAGTATTCATGTTAGATAGGTGTCCTGGTTTCGGCTGGGAATGAGTTAATTTTCTTCCTAGTAGCTGGTACAGTGTGGTGTTTTGGATTTAGTACAAGAATAAAGTTGATGATAACGCACTGATGTTTTAGTTGTTGCTAAGTAGTGCTTACACTAGTCAAGGACTTTCCAGCTTCCCATGCTCTACCGATTGAGAGGGCTGGAGGGGCACAAGAAGCTGGGAGGGGGCACAGCCAGGACAGCTGACCCAAACTGGCCAAAGGGACATTCCATACCATGTGACGTCATGCTCAGTACATAAACTGGGGAAAGCTGGCTGGGGGGGCCGCTGCTCGGGGACTGGCTGGGCATCGGTCGGCAGGTGGTGAGCAATTGCATTGTGCATCACTTGCTTTCTATAGTCTATTTTTATTATTATTTATTATTATTATTTTATTTTATTTCAATTATTAAACTGTTCTTAACCCATGAGTTTTCTCACTTTTACTCTCCCGATTCTCTCCCTCATCCCACTAGGGGGGAGTGAGTGAGCAGCTGTGTGGTGCTCAGTCACCGGCTGTGGTTAAACGATGACAATAGGACAAGATTTAACCTGCAGCAACAAAGATTTCATTGAAACATGAGGAAAAAACTTTCTAATTGCAAGGACAGTGAAGCAGTGGAATAGACTTTCTAGGACGACCACAGATAATGTTTTCTCCGAGCAAGTTAGACATCTGCTATCATTGTGGATGCTACCATGGTATAAGATTAGGTGACCCCTGAAGGTTCCTTCTGCTTCGTGACTGTATGGGATAGCTGGGCAGGCTGTCAAGGCAGGGGAATAGACATATTCTGAGATGATGGGTCAGGGTCAGAAGAACAGTAGAGTTGTCTAGGGTCAGGAGCTGGCAGGAGGCTCTAGTCATGACATGTCAGGAGAGCTTAGGTGACAGCAAAGGTCCAGAGGAGCTACTGTAGGACCAGATTTGGGGCTTGTGGGGGGTCTAAAATGCAGATTTAAGGAACCTATGTTGCAAAAGAATTTGAGTCCACAGGCTATGTTTGAAAAGCAGGCCTTTATCTGACTATGGTGTGTGCAAATGCACAAAAGGAAGCTAGTCACTGGCAGAGATGGGTCCACATCCAATTTCTTGTTCATTACCAGTACCACTCTGTTAAGAGCCAATCACCCTCATACAAAGCTTTATCTGGAAAGCACCATGGTTAATGGATAACGGTGACTTATTTTTCTAACCAGGTCCCAGCTCACACAGGCATTTTTACAGCTGGCAAGTAAAAACTCAGCCTAAAATACCCAAGGTAGGCTCTGTCACTGCAAAACATGCCATATGAAATATGGAGGAGGGGAGTGGGGCCAGGCACCCAGATATTTTGATGTGTAGCCTGCTCTCCAGAGAGCTGCCAGCTCCTAGACTGAAACATCATCAAATCTTTTACTACATCTGCTCAAAAAGGCAGGCCAAAAGAGCAGGGATCAGTTCAAACAAATCTCTCCTCAGGTCTGTGTTTTGCAACGCTGGTTTCTGTTCCTCTTCTTGCAATAATAAGCTGCAACTGCTGCTTCAGGGATTCTACAAAGGGTGCAGTTTATGTAATATCCATTTAGAAATGACAAAGCTTTCCTTTCTGGGCCTTTCATGTAGTAGTCCACCCACATGCAGGCGGTGCACACAAATGACGTATCACCCGGGGGCTGAGACTTGCTGCAGAAATTGATAGTAAGCTGTTGTTATTCTAATTATGTGGCCGTCTTCCTTAATTAAAGCTATGCCACAGGTCATTTACTCTGGTGCAGAGTCCACGAACATTAATCCTGGCAGTGTTTTGGAATCAGAGAATTCTCATTAGCATAGGATTGGCTGTGAGGGAAGTATAATCATCCGAAACCCTTTACAAAGGAATGTAAATTAGCATCCATGCCTCCCGTGTACTATTGACATAGTGAATTATTTTACTGACTAGAAATGAAAATGAGCACGGAGCAATGACTTTCATATTCGCAGCTCAGGCTATACTCTGTTTGCAGTGGGGATTTGTGTGTGTGTCTCTATCCACAGCCAGAAACACCAATTATCATCTCTGATGGCTCACCAGCTCTTGAAGCTCACGCTCCTCCCCATGCAAAGCACTGCAATCTGTTTACACTGAAGTAATGACTGAGAATAAAAAATAGACTTTATAATGCCTTACTAATCTTGGTGTGCTTCACTCAGAAGCACGGAGCCCCATATTAGGAGTGGATTAGGTTCGGGAGTGGCTTCTGAACCCCCTTCTAGTAACAGGAATAACTCTCCAGCTTGTCTAATCAAGCAATGTTCGAACTTCTTTTGGTCACAAACCACGCTTCAAGATAGATCTTTGGTTTTACAAAGATTGAAACAGGCCACAAGAAGAGAAAAAATGGCTGTTTTTTATCAAGTACCTCAGCACTGATTCCACACATCATCAAGAACATCACCCACAGCTAATCAAAAAATATCCCTCCAAGGAGACAAGCTAACAGTGATCGCCTATGCTAAAGTCAAAGAAAGGGACACCACACCCAGGAACAGAAACCAGATGTTCTAACCACTGGTCCCCTATTCCATCTCTCCCATGCCATTGCTTTTACATTACGTGATTACAGCAGCATAGAAATAATAGATGCAGTTTTACAATAGGAATTGTTTTTCTAAACAGTCGAGTTCTTCTTTACTTGGAATAATTACTTCTCTGGCATAGTTCCCATCCTGTTCAAAAGCCAAGCAATGGTCACGGCTAATAGCCAACCACGGCCAACAGTTCCGTGGCTATAATTTTGGAAATTCATTTTCAGAACAAAGGCTTATGCTCCTGATAGTAAAATACAGTCAGGACATTGAGCTGTGATATAAATTAATATAATATTTTGTATTATACAAAAATATTTGTATAATATAATGTATCAAAAAGCTGTATTATTCTACATGAATATAGTTAGAGTAGTTCTTCTTAAAGTGGAAAAAGTCAGGGAGTGGCAGGATAAGTCCTGTTTTCCTCAGAGTTAAAGAGACTAGTTCTAAGGTATGACCCTTCTGGCAGTATTTACTGGAAGAAGGAAAGAAAAACAACTAAAGAATAGGAAATTGTACATTAAAATTGAGGAAAAATAGCTATTGATGTTAAGGGTTGCATTTAGACTAGGATAAAGCAGTCTGCAGTAAAGCAATTTCATTTCTATTTAATTTATATTATGATGTTGATAGGATTACCAGTAGCACAGTATCCAAGTAGTTCACAACACAGAGGTGTTATTACCAACATCATAGTTTTACAGATGAAGAAATGAAAGTCCAAATTCTCAAAGCTATTAAAGTACACAGATAGTATATCTTGACAAAGTGACTCGCACTATGGTGGGTCAGAAAATCAAATTCAGGTTTCTCACTCCCTCAGCAGCACTCAGATAACTGGTCCAAGGTCTCCTTTCAGTGGGATGGTTTTGCTTTTGTTACAATATAAAATAATTTTAACCAAGACCATATGGTGTTACTGAGTCCTATCCTGTATGGATTTAAGAACTGTTCAATCTCACTTCCACTCTGAGGAAAGTACCATGTATTCTTTTGAACATTCAGAGTGACCTCGTGTGTGTGTGTTTACTAACAACTCACAACTAATTTCTTTTCCCCGGTACATCTCTGCTTTTAGCAGCCATTTGCTCCTGGTCTCCACTCTTCATCACAAGGTAATTCAAAACCAGCATATTGGCATCAGAATTATTTGATCTTCAGGCTGAGAGGACAATGAAGGTTGTGGACACTTCCACAGAGTATCTGAATGACATGATAGAAGGCCTGGAGCTGACAAAGAGGCTCTTTAGTCAGCCAGGAGTTGAATGTATTTTGCAACCCATGGTTCTAAGGTATTTAATCTGTTTTCTGGTTTTTGGTGGGGAAAAAAAAAAGTTGGGACATCAGTTAACAAAAAATGAAGACTGGGCCATAGAGTAGTTTTGGGAGGCAAAATTTCAAACACTCACCACTGCTATCTATAATTGGACTTTTGCTCCTGATTAGACATCAAAAAACTTGTAAGCCACGAAGTTTTGTCCAAACAATGTGAAAGCAAAGGAAGGAATCCCATTGATTTTAATGGCCTGCTAATATGACTGTGGGGTGGGTAGGCAGCAGTTTCTGGTTTTAGTCTATGGAGTTAATGAAAGTGGCAAAGTTGTGGCAGCGGGACCTTCGGCAAGGGGGAGCACTTAAGTCAAACAAACATGCACAAGTCCATAGGACAAGATGTGATTCATCGGATGGGGCTGAGAGAGGTGGCCAATGTCACTGCAAGTCCATTCCCTATCGTCTTTGAGAGGTCATGGTAACCAGGGGAGGCTTCTGATGATTGAAAAAAGGCAGATGTCACAAATGTGTTCTTGAAGAAAGTGAAGAAGGAGGATACAGGGAGGTACAAGCCAGTAGGTCTTACCTTTCAGTCCCTGGAAAGGTTATGGAGAACATTTCCAGGCACACAAAGGACAAGAGGGTGATTTGGAACAGCCAGCATGGATTTACCAAGGGCAGATCATGCCTCACCCACCTGGTTTTCCTCTATGATAAGATGATTGGCTCAGCGGACAATGGGAGGACAGTGGATGTTGACTTTAGGAAGACTTTTGACACAGTCTCCTATAGTATCCTTACAGCCAAATTGGTCAGATATTGACTGCATAAGTGGACAATAAGGTGGGTTAAAATTTGGCTGGACCTTTGGGTTCAAAGGCTTGTGAAGAGCAGTACAAAGTCCAGCTGGCAGCCAGGTCAGGGAACAATGGTGCCCCTCTGGGCTAGACAGGACTGTTTAGTGTCTTTATCAATGACCTGAACGATAGGACAGAGTGCACACTCAGCAAATTAATGGATGATACCAAATTAGGACAGCAGTTGACAAGCCGGAGGGCAGGGCTGCTGTTCAGAAGGAGAACAGCAGGCTGGAGAAGTGAGCTGTCAAGAACCACAAACTTCAAAACAGGCAAAAGCAAAGTGCTGCATCTGGGACAGAGTAACTCCATGCACCAGTACAGGCTGGGGGTCAACTGGATAGAAAGCAACTTACAGAGAAGGATTTGGGTGATTTGTCGGAGAGCAGGTTGAATATCAGCCAACAGCGTGCCCTTTCTGCAAAGAGGGCCAGCCACATACTGGGCTCTGTCAACAAAAGCGTAGCCAGCAGGTCAGCAGCAGTGATCACTACCCTCTGTTCAGAACCTGGCGAGGCCACATCTAGAGTATTGTCTCCAGTTTTGGACATACGAGAGTGAGCCCAGAGGAGGGCAACCAAGATGGTCAGGGGGCACATGGCATGAGAGAAAAGGCTGAGATTTGTTGAGGGGAAATGACTGTTACAGTTGACTACAACTAGCGAAGGGGAAGGTGTAGAGAAGACTTTCTTCTCAGAGCTGCACAAAACCAGGAAAAAGACACGCTGCAACATGTTACATTCTGACTATATGTCAGGGAAAAAAATCGTTCTGAGAGTGGTAAAATATAGGCATAGGTGTCCCCGAGAAGCTGTGGTATGTCCACCTTTGATGATACTCAGAACTTGACTGGACACAGCTCTGAGCAACCTGATCTGAGCAATCTTATGTCTTTTCCAACCTAAACGATTCTATGATTCTATGATGTAGCTGGTGCTCCTTTGAGCAGTGGGTTGGACTAGGTGACCTGGTGAGGTCACTTTCAACCTAAATTATCCCATGATTGTGCAATTCCAGGTGAGCCCAATGACTTGCATTGGACTTTTGAGAAGATAGCAAGTACTAACCTGAAAATTTAAGAAGACAGAAAGTCCATTTCTGCTATTACTGCTGGGTTTCAGCCACAGTATTAGAAGTGAGGTCTTCCTCCCCTCTCAAATTGCCTTCTCAGTTGTGATATGTGAAAGAAACAATGACTATGCAGAAATCAGAGATAACCGATTCTTCCTTTATTTACAGTAAACCCCCATCAAAAAGAAGATGTTCATTTTAATGTGCTTTATTAGACGTGCTGTCTATGCTCTCGTCAATTTGTACCACTTGTCATTAGCTCCTGGGAGGGACACATCCACCTTTTTATGAAGTGCTGGCACAGCCCCCCATATAGCCTCAAATGGGCCCTCCAGTCATGGTAGCAACACAAATGCAAAGAAATCCTAAAAAAAAACAGTACACAGAAAGGGCTTTTCCTCTCCCAAGTAATTTTGGACAGACAGGTAGGTCATTCCCTCGCCCTCTATTTTCAGTTGGGAGAAAGCCTGTGAGATGCAGGATACGAGGGCAGAAAGGACAAATGTGTCATGACCAGCAAGCTTCTTGGTTGTGGGAGGTGAGTCCACACCTTCCCCATGGAAAGCCAGAGCATGAGGAGGGCAGGGAGCCTTGGGGTGGATGCAGCTGGCTGTCTCTCCCCAACTCTTGCGCCGGGATCCCTGTGCAAGCGAGGCTTTTGCAGCCAATTGCTGTTTTCATACCAGCACCACGGCATGCAAGCACTTTGCTTTCATATTGCTCAGACCACACAGGGAAAAAAGCAGCTGTTTTCCTAAATGAGGTGTTGTGGGGCTGCATCTATGTTGTTCATCCGATCTTTTCGACCTTTCTTCCCCTGCTTTCATCCTCCACCCAGCAAGCCAGGGCAGGTGAGGGGTGCCGATAGGCACAGTGCTGTTTCAGAGACAGTGTGATACATCACAGGGAGGATGTCCCCACTGGGATGTCAAGCTCAAGGCTGGTCAAAAGTTAGATGAAGCTTCATTTGGCTTTTCTGACAGTGAAGAACAAGGAGTGCAGCTGGTGGGTCTGTTTCTGCCACAGAAAGGGGAGGGCAAGGGGTGGTTGCTCCTGGGAGCTCCATGGGGCATGAGGGGCCATGTGGGCAGCGGCTGCCTCTCCTTCCAGGTGCAAATGCAGCCCTCGCCACAGCAGCCTTGGCCTTGGCCGCAATGGGCCACCTGGCTCTGCAGCCTTGGCAAAGCAGTGATGGGCCATTTTGCAGGTCTGGCCACGATCTCCCCTCAGCAGCTGCCGGGTTTGCCTGTGCCCTACAACGACTGTAGAAGAAAATGGCCAGGACCAAGAGGGAAAGCATCCAAACCCGAGCTGACAAAGCTCATTTAGGCTTGGCAGGACAACTGTCAGGGAGCAGCCCCTCTGGATTCAAAGCCAGTGAAAGGATGGGACTGGCAAAAGGACTCTCTGCTGCCTGTGTTTCTTTTGAAAAGCCTTGTTTGTTGTGCCACTAGTCTTGGGGCAAGGGCCTGTGAGGAAGGAAGGGCAGAGCTACAAGAATTTGACTCCTGTCTGGAGAGGAGAGTGAAAGCAGGCCACAGTTGGTTGGGGGTTTTTTTGTTTGTTTTTTTGGGGTTTGTTTTTGTTTTTTTTTTCCTTAAAACACGTAAGACAGAGAAAACAATGTACATTATTATACAGCAGGGATGTGCAGCCATGGACTCCCGTACATGCCCGTGGGTTGTCCATCCAGCTCATGACTGCTGGGGTCAGCCTGGCCCAGTCCACCTTTAACTTGCTGAAACAGAGAGCGAAAACAATTAAAACATTGCAGTTGATCTTCATGTACAGTCCCCACAGACTATGTAGGGCTACTGATTTCAGTGGGATTTAGGTACCCTATATAACTTTAGGAAGCTGTGTTTGAGGGTCTCCCCAGATGCTGTAGCTCTGAGTCGCTCCTCCAAACACTGTGTCTGACTTAAAGCTATTGATTACTGGTGTGTGTGTGTGTCATATATCAAGTCATCCAGCAACAAAAAATACACATTCCTCAGGCTTCTTCTAGCTCTGGCTGTCAACCACAAAACTATCTTCTTCAAATGTATGTAAACTAAAACCATTTTGTTACCAAAAAACTGGCAAACCCTCCTCCCTCTTGCTTGAAGTCCTTTGTTTAAAAATGCACCAGCGGTGAGCTAGATTGCAGGAGCAAGCCTGCTCTCCAAAATGGCAAAACGTCGTGCCTGACTGACTTCTCCAAAACACACACAGAAACGACAGAAATTGCAGTTCTGGGCTGGGAAAGCTGGAGAAGGGAAGTGGCTCCTCCAGGCAAAGCAGACAGAGTGGCCACACGGAAACTGGTAAATCTGGGAGGCTCCCAGTTCCTGAAGCTGGACTCACACATTGTGACCAGGGTGAGATGGAGGGGCATCCCTGCAGTCATTCCCGTCACCTCAGTCTGTGCTGGAAAGGAGATGTGGCATCCTGCAGGTGGGTCCCTAGTCTGCACGATGTGGGGGCCAGGACGCCGGCGTGTCTTCCTACATAGCCCCAAGTAGCCCCACACCAGCAACAGTAGTGCTCAAATCTGGACTGGGAGGACTATTGGGATGATGCACTGTCAAAAAATGAAGGAACTGAACTAATGGAAAGTGCGGATCCCGTTTCTGTTTGACAGGATTTGAAAAGTTTCCTTTTTTACCAGTTTATTTTTATATCCTTCCTAAGACTTATTAAATTAGCTTAAAAACTTAACTGCTAATCATAAATTACCCAGATTTCCAGGTAAAAAAAAAGTCATAATTTTCAGACAGTGAAAATAGACATGATTTAGATATCGACCTGCATAAAGCCATTTGCTAGAAATATTGTTCAGAGCATGGCAAACAGCAAACACTGATTTATTTTAAAGTTGAAAACTTTTGCTCCTAAGTTTCATCTCAAAAAAAAAAAAAAAAAAAACATAAGTGGGGTCTAAACTCCTTAGATCAGCAATTTAAGGGCTGTGGGGGGGCAGGGATGGGGGGGAGATTGA
>NW_008824665.1:1512075-1512863 GCF_000699105.1 Pygoscelis adeliae
GGGGTGAAGCCGGGCCCGGGCAGGCTTCCCCGGCTCCGGACAAAGGGAACGGGGAAAGGCCGGGAGGTGAAATGACGGGGGTTTATCTCCGGACGGGGGTTTCAGCGTGGCCGGGCTCAAAGGATGTGTCTAAGCACGGTCCCTCAAGGTGCCAGGGGCTGGTTCAGGGCTGGGGTGGGTCTTACTTCTTACGATGGGGCCTAAGCTAAGACTGCAGCATCTGAAAATCTAGGCCTGAAAGGGCTCATTGTTGGACCCTGTGAGTCAACCAAAAAATACCCTCCAGAGCATTGAGGATCCCGTGTCGCAGAGGATCCCAGTCGGCCAAGAATGGGGTGAAATTAAGTGAAAATGCCTCTCCTTTTTCTATCTTGCCAGATGATACAAGGATTCGGAATGAGGATGTTTCTAAGAAGTCTCGTTTTGTAAAATGGGGACTAGCATACCCTTACGTTGCACTGCAGCTGGCATTTACGGTGGATATTTAAGGAGGTATTTCAGTAAGGGACCAAGAGGGGCCAGAGACAGGAGAATGCAGTTCAAAGCCCTGCTCCCAGCTCGGCTAGAGGACTGGAGCAGACAAGTCCCCCTCTCCGGCCCCTTGTGTCCCTTACCTGTCTCCACTGGGCCCCCTCTGCCGTTCCTGACACGCTGGAGCAGTGCCTAGCACAGAGGGACATCCATCTAGGTGCTGCCATCGCACAGATGATAACAGGAATAACACTAACAGATGGCAGGTCTGAAGGGGAGCCGCTGCCACCGATGCAGGCTGGGGGGGAAAAAATTCT
>NW_008824665.1:1512885-1516132 GCF_000699105.1 Pygoscelis adeliae
CAAATGAAACACGAACAATTTCCTCCCTGCCAGCAAAGAAAATAGCTCCAGGGAGAACCCAGGGAGAATAATTGTCAACCTCCTCTAGGTATCATGGGAACAGAGGCCATTCAGTAATCCTGGAGTAAACAATAGCTTCTTATTTTTAATAGAGAATAAACCCCCAAGAATCTAAGAGCGGGTACTGTACAACTGCTGAATTAGCTGCTCCAGCGCCCACCCCCTCCTGACCTTTCACTGAAAATCATTTAAGTGAGGCACGCAGGAGTTTTACTGTAACTGAAATGGGCTCATAACAGAGGGTGAATCGCTTGTCACAGAACGATGCAGATACGACAAATGCTTCACATTCTTCCTGCTCCCTTCTTCGAAGAAAATGCTGATCATCAGAGCAGTGAAATTCCTTGCAGCTCCAGCCCCTCTCCTGGGACTCGGCCAGGTCTCTCTTTCTCTCTTCAGATGCATTTCTTTTTTTTTCTTTTAGCCATGTTTAAAATACGCTGCAGCCTTAAAACATGTACTGCAGGCCTGCCAGTGTGCCCCCAGAAACTTTTGGTAGCAGCAAGCAGGGTTGATACTGGCATTCACAACAACATAAATGGGCTATCTCCATTGACATCCAAAGAGCTAGACCAATGCAGAAGCCCTGTAAACTTCAATGAAGTCAAAATCTTGTAAATACCTGCTGGTAATTCATAATAATATACCCATGACTGATGCTATTTAGTTCAGTGGGACTGTTACTCACAGAGGGAACTGTATCAGACTAGCAGAATACTGTACTCAGCTATAGCAAGTCTATCATACCTAGGCTTTCCAACAGCAGCTAATTATGGATATAAAGGGAAGAATAAAATAATAGGGTAGATACTTCCCTGATGTGTTTTCCCAGTTTCCAGTAACATCCCATGTCACAGGTGCAGTACCTGGCTTTTTGGCTCCTAATATAGGGAAAGTCCTTTTACCTCCTGAGGAATTCAGCAGATACTCCTGTCCTCATCCTAGCAGGTACCAGGACTCCCCCCGAGCAGAGGTCTTAAGCTCTGCCGTGATCATTTTATGTCACAGTCTCGACTTCACCTTTACTTGCAGATTAGCCTGTTTAAGAAGTTTCTCTGAAACACAGGGTTTGTATATGGATGGTGCAGTAAACATGTGGCTATAGCTTTTTCCTATCTGCAGTAACCCGCTGAGCAACACGAATCTGGTATAAGAAAACTGATTAATACAAAACTGCCGTGAACACACACAAGGTAATGAACTGTTGTTTAAAAAAAAAGCCAACAAAACCCAAAGAGATTTCTATAGCTAGGGCTTGGAGAGCAATGACTTTTCATACCCCACAGCTTCGCGCAGGCACAGACTAACAGAAGTTAATGAGAGGCCTGCTCAGCCCTTATCACCCTTTTTTCTTTTCCTTTCTCTTCCTCAGTCCTGGCTCCGCCTTATCTCTGCCAGTAAACCCTGCTCTCATTTCCTCAGACATGGACACAGCAGAAATAACACGGGTAGGAAGCATGTTTTCCTCCGCTAGATTACTCATACCCAGGAGCCCCACTCCAAAATGAATTCTCCAGCCAGTATCGCTCATCCAACCTCAGCAGTGGAAAAAGCCCCAGAGGGAGACGTGAAACACAGGTGATCCCTCTAAACCCCTTTTTTTCCCTCCATCTGATTCAGGGGGGAGCAAAAAAATCTGCACATTCCTGTAATGGCAAATAATAACTAGAAAGCCTCTGGCATTTCTCAGATAAAGACCTTAATATATTTTGCCAGGAAGGTTGGTTGAATGCTGTCGCAGCTTTGTAACCCTTCATTTCTGTACGCAAGGCCTTGAAACTGGTAAGGTTTTAGGAGAGCGCGGAGAAGTGGGGAGCAGGGGGGGGCTGCCTTGTGATGTGAGCAGCAGCCAGGCTGGCCAGGATTTTGGCACATCTCCTGCCTGTGATGGGGAGGATTTGGTTTCCATAGCAGCAACAGCATATTGTTCCCCCCCCCCTCCTTCCTCCCCAGGACTTGTAATGTTCCCCCCCCCCTCCTTCATACCCAGGACTTGTATTCCACAATTGCACGGGAGTTATATTTCACCCCAAGGCTTTCATTTTCCTGCTGCATGGTTTCGCCGTGCTCTGGCAGGTCTGCCTTTTGCCATCACCAGTTTGGGGAGCGAGGGGGGGCCCTGGGGATGCCGCGCAAGCATCGCTCTCGTCTCCCTCTCCCTCTTAACACCGCTCCACAAAAGACGCAGTGTTCCTTGTCCCCAACTGACTCGTCTTCGCTGAGGTCCCCCCTTTCCTTGCTTGTCTCCAGCAATCAGCTCACGCATGCCTGGCTTTCCATAACAGAGCAGAGCTGTGTGCAAGTGCCAGGCACCCGCACAAAGCCAGAGCGCTGCCCGCGGAGGAAATGTCAATACAGGAACACCAGGCTATTTACAAAACCCCTCTTTATCCTCTGACAGAGATGCATGTAGCTGTGAAAACAGTCGTACCTGCATGTACTCCCCTTTTGATTTTACCCACATGAAATGTAGGGAGCCTCTTGTTTCTCTTGTTACAGAGGTCTTTTTTTTGCCAGCATGAAAGAGAGGAAAACATGCTCAGAAGTAGGGTGGTGTAACTGCAAACCACACCAACTATTCTGGGGACTCGTAGGAGGATCTGGAAAGCAAAGCCAATTCATTTTTGCAGCTGATCTGTCTTCAAAACAAATGCTCCTTTAGTTTTACATATTTGACATTTGTCTGCTTCAGAACCACCGGACCAAACTCTGTTCTTATTAATACCATAAAATGTTTTCTGCTTCAGCGCAGAGTCCACACAGAGAGGAGGCCAAATTCTCCCTGATTTTGGCAGGTTTCCTGAGATACAGGCACACATGGTATGTCGTGCACACGTGCCGATGCTACCTGTGCTCTGGGAGACCCCAGCCCAGGTATCTGGGGCACGTGCACCCCGAGGAGTCCTGCTGGCAGGCGGGAATGGGGGAGCTGGAGCTCAGTGCTGCGCTGACGCAGTCCCCAGCTTTTAGATCACAGCTGGCACTGGTCCTACCAACACAGAGGCTGCCAGGCTGAGCTAAGGCGTACGCTTTTTGGTGCAGGCTAACCACATAGGGAGCAAAAGATACAGAGCCTGGCGCAGTGCGGTGCCTTGGCCTCTCGCGGAGGTCTTAGCCCATCCACCGGTGGGAAGTACATGGTTTGGCATCCACCCACACTTAAATACCAGTTAAGAGTATTCCTGCA
>NW_008824665.1:1516143-1535327 GCF_000699105.1 Pygoscelis adeliae
CTGCTACCAGCTTGTTCTGACACTTCAGGCAAGTTAACTTCCCTTCATCTGGGAGAAAGAGAGTTCACTTATTGGCATAAAGGTGTTTTTTCACCACTCAGAGGTCTTATTTGTAGTCGCTAATGCTTCTAAGCACCTTGAGAGAAATGGTTTTATCATTACTTTTAGTAATAACATTGGACTGGTGTGGTGGAATAGCCCCAAAGGCTGCACTCACGAATCAAGACTTCCTTGTGGCAATCGATGCTGAGATAAAGTTGACCACAAAAATCCCATTAATTTCCATATGTCACTGAATTCTCCAGTCATCTTGGAAGAGCCTTTCACTGGAGCACAACATCTGTTCTGGCTCAGAAAGATGGTAGCAAACATCAGATCTTAATTAAAACTGTGTGCACAGTTGTGGGAGACATACCGGTACCTCCTAGAAAAAAAGGATCTTAATGGCTTTGTTCCCAGGTGCTGACAAGAAATGCCTGTTACTGTCATTGTCTTGGTGAATGCAGAGTTTGTCGGAGTCAAAACAGAGTTCAGAGGAAGGGCAGTAAAAGGACTCTGCCCCCTCTTGGCAGAGTGTCCCTTGGCTGCAGAAAATAAGCTTGCCCTTCACAACCAGCTTGATAAGAAAGGCCCTCTAGACTGCGTTTCAGAGGTAACAAATGTAGGTCACACGTTCAGCATGGTATCTGTTAGGTAAAGGGAATTACACTCTTCCCTTCTTTTCACTACACTGGAAAAATATCTCTAAATATAATGACTTTTTTCAACCATGCACAAATCAGGGTGTTCCTTCTACGTTAGCTATTACATTCTCCATCAGGCTCACAAATTGACTGCGGTGCAAATATTTCTTATTCTCAGTTTCACTTTTTTTGCGGACCTGGTAGCAGAACTAACATAGTGATCATCTCACTCAAATGTGAATATAACAGCTGACTATTTTCAGCATTTGACCCTCACTTGGGCACTGCAAGCTTCCCAAAAAGTAGAATTTCATGAGAACTCTGTTCTAAAACGTTTTTTGTTTGAATGAGACTGAAGCCAAACTGGAAACTCCACAGAGGATGCACCATTTGCTCACACAAATTGTTAAAACATCAGTTTTAGTTGAATTCATTCAATAAAAGGACCTTTGCAGAGCCCTTCAGGATCTATCATGATATAGATATAAAAAATGAATATTCAGAATATGTAAGCGAGAATATGAATTTCACTGAGCATCTGCTGAAGGCTTCCATGGTTCCCACAGCCCACCAAGTTCCTCTGAGGCCAAGCAGTCCGTGAGTTCTAGATCCCCATTCCCAAAACATCTTCTCAGGAGGTAAAATAGGTGCTGTTCTTCTTATCTAAATGCAGTTGTCTGCCGTGTAGGTGCCCACACCTGAGCCAGGTGGCTTAGATGCCTTTTGTAGCCAATGGAAAGAAACAGGCCCTTCTGGGTGCAACTTGTCAGACCTAAATAGCTTAGGATGAAAATGAGCGGCAACCAGCTTCTCTCTACTGACTATAACGGAGGTCTTGGTTGACCAAATCAAGTGAAGATATCAGTATTTCATCTGTCTGAAGTCAAGGAGTCACAGAATGATTTAGGCTAGTCCGGAGCTCCAAAGCCCTACTCAGAGCAGAGCTAACTTCAAAGTTAGATCAGGTTGCTGAGGTCCTTGTCCAGCTGAGTTTTGAAATATCCATGCCTGGAGATATCATTGCCTCTCTGGGCAACACCCTCACTGGGAAGGAAGAAAAAATAATCCTTACATGCGATCAGAATTTCCCTTGATATAACTGCTAACCACTGCCCCTTGTCCCGTCACTGTGCCGCATGAGATCCTTTCACTTGGGGTTAGTCTGTCTCTGTCTTTCTCTATAATCATCCATTAGGGAAGGCTATAAAGGCAGGAATAAACCCCGCCTTTGGTTTCCTGGTCATGGGGCAACAATCATCTGTGTATTCTTTGAAAACTCAGTAAACTCCAAGATGTTTCAGATTAAGTACTGCATGCTCAAATGCTGGGATTTCCCAGAAAAGCTTTTTTCTCCATCAGAAAATTTATATCCAGCTCTAGTGCTGAAGTGGGAAGATTTAGGCTAGGCCACTAATTTATTTTCTATTTTGGGTTCATCCTTCCTTTGATAGCTGAGCTGGATTTACACCTCTTGGTATAATCTGATGTTGGTACAAGCATGTGTTTTGCTGTTGGAGGCATAGCACAAAGGCTGTCCCACAATCCAGGATGTAACTCCTTCCTTGTAGGTCTTTCAGTCTATATAAAGCACCTCATAACTGAGTACAAAACAGATAGAAAGAGCACATAGGTCACAACTGCACGGCTATGTGACTGTGTAATGAATCCTGTGAATGTACTTAGGTTTTAAGTTACAGCCTGTTTTGATTAGTTCCATTTCTTTTCTTCTTCTTCTAGCAGTTTTGTGATCTGCTTGTTTTAAAGAAAATTATTAAACAAATAAAAACAATGCAAAACTCATCCTATTTTATTCCTGTTTCTGTTAGGTAACTCAGTATGATAGTACAGTAAGTCAGCTCTACAAGATAAATATAAAAAAGCTGATATTCAATCAATTTTTGTTTTGTTATGGACGGTGTTGACATAAATGCTGACCATAATTAAGAGTTCATTCTGGAGCCGTTGTGCCTTTGCTGAAGGCAAATGAATGATGGCATAGCCTCACATTCAGGGAAGTCCAGAATTACAAAAATGAAGTGGATAAAATTAATCAAAAATTCAGAAGCTCGGTGATTTGTGTCCTTGTGAAAGCCTAGGCAGATAATTTCATAGGGTTTTATTTTAAAAAGAAAACAGGAGCTGCATAAATATGTAAATGAGACATCCAAGAATGAGCAAGTGGGAGAAATATTATTGCTATTTGTCTGGCTGGCCTGATATATGTATATTAACAAGAACAAGCTTGGAGTCGTACATGGCTTTTGTGTGCATTTTTAAACACAGATGTATAGCTGAAAGTGTGTGCTTATGCATGTAAATAAGTGATAAAAATATGGATGGAAGCATATGCATTCAAATGAGTTGGCACCTCTATTCAAAGAGCAGAGAAATCTGTATGTTCCATGAGTTCCTTTAAATTCCAAGAATCTTTCTTCCTGGACTTGTCTGCATATTCTCAAGCACAGAACAAACTTCTGAGATACTGGAGACCTTCAACTTCATTGCTATGTTTCACATTTTCTGCCAATAATTCTATGCTCCCTCTCAAAATATTTCCCATGTGAGACTTCCATGTACTGATCTTACCACCATATTCTTCCCCCAACAGTACTAATGCTTGTTTTCATTCAGGATTAATTTCTTGTGTTAAGAAACTATGGTAATCAGTACGGAGTAGAGTTTGACCTCTTGAAGGTGTCCCCCTATAGACTGATAGACTGAAATGATAGGTTTTCCAGGTCCAGTTCACAGAGGACCCTTCAAAATCCAGGTCTGGTTCCCAGTGTAGTGGCTTGAATTGTACCATCAGCATCACCAGTGAAAACCAGTATCATCTCGGTTTATACCAGATATGCTGAAAATAATTAGAAATTAATGTTAGATAATGGAGAATGAAGACTGCAATGCACATCATTAAAGAAAGAAATAATGAGAGAGGCTATGAGAGATTTCTTTGTGATCACTTGCTGGGAAAAAATGAGCACTTTGAAAATGTTAAGGAAATGTAACAGTGATGTGCTAGAGTTTCTGGTAAGAAAAGATCAGAACCACTGGCAATGGTCAACTGTGAATAAAATATTGTAATTGTCACTGTCAGTTCTGCAGGCCAAAATGTGAAAACAGGCATGTACAGGGACACTGAAGAACTAATTGGTCTAATTTGTCTTAACAGACAGGAATACTGAGGACACTGTAAAACAAAAATGGAAGAAACATCAGAGTACTTTACTCTCAAACAAACAAGTACATTGAATTAGAAGCTAAATATTGATCTAGACGTGCAGGTGATAGGAAACGAAGGAAGTTTCTTTCATTAAATTAACAGTGTGAAGCAATTTTCCGAGTAGTTCCAGTGCAGCAGTCCTACAGTATAACTGATAAATCAGGGTAAGCTTTCATCAGAATCTCATCTCTAATAGTCATCTCAGTCTGTGAATCCTCCCGGATAACCTCTGAGGGCAGAAAAGAGTTTTTAAAAGGGATCTTATTTTGCAAGCATCCAAGTTCTCTCCTCTCCCATAGGTCACTAGCCAAACTCAGGAGGATAGTATCCAGAAGGTGGCTTTCGCCTTTTAATCCACACTTCATTTTGCAGCTTCTCCTCCTCTTGTCCTTTGGCCATCAGTCTAATTAGGTCTCCCATGGGAAGTGACGAACTCCAATCTTCAGTCAATGCACCAAAGGACTTCAGAGTATACATCCTGTATGGCAGCTGAAAGACCAGAGCCTGGCTGACTTAATTATAAGGCTTTGCGGTCAAGATGAACTACCAGCCTTTGGTCCAATATAGTTCCATCTTTCCCCATTTAGTAAAACTAATGCCATATTTGCACCACCTACCCAAGGAGTCACACTGAGTCTCTGCATTTCCTGTAGAAGGAGGCAGCACTGGGCAAGCTTGGGTACCTTAAGAGAGTGTGTGCAGCCCTTCAAGTTTGACCAGAATACATTTTAGCCCCAACCCTTTTTGGATCAAGTGTACTACTAGTGCTCTCTTCCACTTCTTGCACTAAGATGAGGCTCTGCATGGAGGGAGAAAGGAAATGGCCCTTTGCATCCTGCAGTCTTTGTGCTTTTTGCAAACCCGTACGGGAACAAGGCACAGCACTGCCCTTCTCCTGTGAGGTCCTCAGGCCACCATTAGGCTTTTGGCTAACAATACTCCATCCTCCTCCTGTTTTTATGGGAGGTGTTGCACTCTCTGTAAACAAAGTGAATTTCCCACTCCAAATTATCTGGGATTATTCACTTCAATATTTAAACACGCTCTCTTTGGTAATGTTTTTACTCTTTATATTCTTGTTTTCACAAGCTTTTATTCATTTTTTGTTGGCACTTATTCTCCCATCAAGAGGATTTTGAACTCATGTCCATAACCACACTTCCAGTTCCCAAGCAGCATACATGGGGAAAGGTAATTCACACCCTCCAGTCAAAGGACTAATCTGATCAATCACAGCTGATGAGTAAATTTAAAACACAAACAAAACATTTGCTTGTGACACATACTCAAACATGAAAATTTTAAATACTCTCCAACTCAAAACACACCTATGAAAACTGCAATCTGCAAACAGGAGGAGAAATGTTACAGCAATTTCAAATTGTTCCTTCTGCTCACTTCATAAATAAATAAGAATAAAAATGCTGCTTCCCGCAGTGGATAAGGCAGGAAGTAGGAAACAGTCCAAAATTTCCTGAGATGGTCTGTAGAAACTGCGTACTCAGACAGAATTTGAGAACAAAATGGTCGAAGTTGGTTTTGCTCTGTTCATTAAACCAGATGATTTGTGAAAAGAGTAACTGAGAATGTAATTACTACATTATTGCAACAACACTGATTTTTATTGAAACAAAGGGCCTTACCTATTGCTGGAAATTTTGACTGCTTACAGAAGAAATTTTTTATAGCGTGCTTCTTGCTAGAACAAAAATGTATCCTGACATTCTTATCCCTTAAAAAAGTGTGCAGTTCACACAGCGGGCCTTCTAAGAGCAGCTGGAGCCAGTCTAAAAATGTGAAAGGGCATTACAGTGTCCAAGGGTAGACAGCTATGACTTTTGAGAGGCATGAGGGTCACAAGCTCTTGCAGCACAGCTCCCAAAACAACTCTGTGTCCTATGACTCATGAAAAGGGGCTGTTTTTTCTTTGCAGATGCTGTGCTTTTGGGGTGCCCTGTGACTGACCCAAACTCGGCTGCAGGCACCACCCAAACACATCTTAGGCAAAGCCATGGGACTCCCATTCTTTGGGTGTCTCCTAGAAATCTCCCCCTTTCCCTTCTCAATTTTGAGAGCATCTGGCATGTGTCTCACGGCTCTGAAATTTTGGGATGGCGCTTTCAGGGCCTGGAAGTTTGGCACAACCCTACAGGCCTCTTGGTCTGTAGATCTTACAGATCTAGAAGAGGATCCCTTCAGATCTTTGTGCTATGTCTGCAGAGTTGCCCATCTTGTGAGCTATGCTAATGGCATTACTGTCTCTACTAGTGGCATTGCCCACAAAGAAGAATAAAACCACTGTAAATTCACAGATTAGAAGTTTCTCCTTAATGCTTTCTTATGAGAAGTGTGGTAATAACAGGATATTCAACTAACCACTCCAAATCTTGAAGGATCTGCTAGTACCAATATGTCTACGCCTCTCCCCAAGAGCTAGGCAGGATCAAAGATCCCAGAAATTTCTCTTGCTCCAAAAGAAGTAGTGTCCAAGCTGCTCGGAAACTTCCCATTGGGCAGACTGAAGCAAAATACATAGTAGATACTGTGCAAAAAATCTACTTTGACCTATTCCATGTGTTTCTAGCAGAACCCAAGATAACTGGTTCATTCCTCTTCATGATCTGCCTCTTCTCAGCACCGCAGCCTTGCCCAGAGTCTTAGGTGGTAGTTTCACCATATTTAGCACCTGTGCCCTCTCTTCCCTCCTAGGACTGACAAGGAGGTCAATCTGCCTTGTCCACTGTGAAATTATTTCTGCCACAGTAATTAGTATGGCTGAGAGTAGAAATGTTAATGGCAAGTATTCACACAGGAGGGCACCTCTCCCTTTTAGTCAAGATGTTCAGATGGGTCCCCATAGCAGCAGGGAGCCTGGACTTCTAAGCAAGAAGTTTGGGATTTGCTCCATAACAAACAAGAAAAGATTCTTCAAAAATGTTAAACTCTCAGCTCTTGAGCCAAACATACCTCATGCCATTTATTCTCACAGCTAGCTTCAGAGAAATATTATGATAGAAAATCTTCCAAGTCTGCAGAATTGGGCTGTTAGCCAAGCTGAGTGAACTTTCAAAAAGCAGCTTCTCTTCCATATTTTCAGTCCAGAAATACTGCTGCAGTGGGCGAGGGCAGATTTGCCCATCATTGCAATTATTCTGGACCCAGCGAGGTCCTAGAGTCCTGCACGTAGATAATATATAGAGTGGTCATCATCTGCCTCCCTCAATTAACTGTGGTCCTCCCCCTGCTTGCATAGATTGGAAGCTTGTGAGTGCATGATAGCAGGGTTTAAATTAGGGATGAAGAGAGAGGAGAACCGGGGCACGTCCATAAGCATTCAGTACTCCAACTTTTCCAGGTTCTGGGGAAAAATCCTGACCCACAAAGAAGCCTTGATAGCTGTAGCAACTGTGGCAAATAACTACACATAGGAAGATGCTTGGCAGCACTGCTCTCTGCTTGGACAATATGGTAGGGGGCCATGTTTCCACATGGATAAACTCTTCTTGCACTAAATCTTTAATGAGCAGGTGCAGAAATGTCTTCATCATCATGATGCTGTCTTTTTCTGCCTCTTCTATCCAACAGTGTCTCACTATGGATATCTCTTTCCGGCTAGCTGCATCCCAAAGGAGATTTTTGTTCCCTGCTTCTGTTTGTTTATAACAGCCTCCAAGACGGCTGCAGAGCCAAGGAATGACTGGCTGTTTTTTCAGTCTCCAGTGTTGGCTCGGTAGAAAGTGGTTCATCATTAGCCCGAGCACTCTTTAACTCACTTGCTAAAAGGAATGCTACTGTATCCCTCTTTTCTGATATCACTTATGGCAGCGGGCAAACAACCTCACCCTTTTCTTCCAGCCTTGGCCCAGTTTACTGGGGATAAATCAGTACGTACAAAGGCATCCAGCCCTGATGTGAATATAATTCAAGGGATGAATATTCGGTTTCACACATTGTTAAGCTTCCCCCCCCCTCCCCCCACAAAAACTGTGAAATTATTTCTGTATTTTAGCTTCCTTGTGTCAGCTTTCCAACATCAGATTTTTAAAAAGTTTTTGCTTAAGCTAAAAATGTTCTCCTACCATAAATCCTGTGTCAGCCTCAAAAATACCAACTATTTTTCAGTTTCTGAGTTGAGCCTTCTTCATGAAGATTGCTTCTGGAACAACGTGATAGATTATGAGTTATAGCTAGGAAGCCTAAAATAAATCCTAATTGAAGTGCAATAGACTATGACTCTTTCGAAAAAGAGGGAATAGAGGGAGACCAAGGTTATTCAGTTAAGGTTGCTTCAGGCTTTTTTTGTACCAAGAAGCAGAACTTTGCAATCCTACCATAAAAAACGGTCCCTCTACAAAGTTCAAATGTCACTCTCCTTCTAAAAAGGCATGTAAGTGAGAACTGATTATCACCTAATTGTCATTAATAGGGCAGAATTTAGAGAATTAAGAGCTGGAAGGATTATCTTAGGACAGACTAATGGAGCTAAATATCGCATGTAAAACTTAGCTAAACATTTACCGAAGGGAACATTACAATCTACAGCCTACGAAGGAAATATTTACTGAAGAAATAAGAGGATTGGCTCATGCAGATAGATATACATAAATAGTAAGATGAGCTCTGCGGAAGACAGGCTCTCTCTTTTCAGCATGAATTGAGATTTCAATATTTGTTTTAATTTGCAATGGCACATCTTCAGTTTTAAATGGTTTATTTCAGATTGCTCTTAATATTCAAAACAGGAAATGAGGAGTTGTTCTGAAAGATGGATTGAAACATGTCATCCTGAAGATGTTGAAACTAGCCGTTAGCTTTGTCTGAACCTTTACCCTTTCTCCTGCAAGAACATTTTGGCTCAAGCAGTCTGATTTTGCAGCGCCTGCATTTTCTGACAGACTTTTATGTTAAATAGTAATATAAACTGATGAAGAGAAGTGAGCTGAATTTTGCACTTCCTGGCCAATGTATATGCAGGCAACCTCTTCTTAAGAAGCCATTCTTAAAGGGAATTACAGAAATATAATTGTACACCGGACAAGACTCTAAAACGCAAACCATGTTGCTCTAATGAAAACATATACTAGATAAGGAGAGTGTGCAAAGTTATCTTTAACTTTCCCAGTCTTGTGAAAAGCAAAAAATTGCTACTGACTTACAGCCCCTAAAACCTCAAGTAAATGCAGGGCTGCTCAGGAGATTTTTCCCAAAATATCTCACTGTTGTGGCATAATATTTTTATCACAATGTCATTTATGCCAGCACCAGATAGGCTGAAGAAATGCTACAATGTAAACATCGCTATCAAGGCTACATCTGTGTTTCTGCCATTGCCAGTACGGAGTTAACGTGAGCCGGGATGTTTCAGTGCTGGGGGAACTTAAAGTTGCAGAGTAATTGAGGGAACTGAGGAAGATCTAAGCATCAAATATAGCAAGAAACCTCTGCAAGCCTAAAGGAGCCTCTCTTAACACGCTTCTTGCTCTGCTCACCTTTCATGTTCTGAAAACTTTTTATGGGGATGATATAAAGGAGAAAGCAGAGAGTCAGAATAAAATTGTCTGCATAACCCTGTTTTATTTAATCGTAACTTTATGAAGCACTTACTAAAAGCACCTATTAAAACCAACCAAAAGGGTTTGAGCCACCCGTCACAACTTTCTTTGTGCAACTGAGTTTTTTGTGATTCATTCTTGTGCAGGAGAATCAAGCTCACAGCTTTCACATAAAGAATACCAAAGCAGAACAGAAATGTTTTCCTTTAGCAGAATATTCCTTTAGGATAGAGCTCAGTGCCTCAAAGAGAAATGCTAAGATCTTTATTTCAGATAGGCAGGGCTTTCTATAGCTGTCATTGATAAGGTCACTTTGAACTGAAACATCTGACCAGAACTATGAATCGCTGCCTAAAAATGTTGCATCATATGAGAAAAAGTGAAATTATACATCTTGAAATGCAAACATTACTTTCAGCCTCTCTTATAAAATGCTTGTTTGGTTTTATGTTAGGTACACCCCAAATTTTTATGTTGCAACCTATTTATTTCAGATGTTTAGGCCTTTGCTAAGTGTAGAAGAGGCAACACCAGAAAAACAAATAGACTAGTTAGTAGTTGTGAATTACATTTGCACAAGAAGAGAGGAAATGATCCCTTAGATAAAATTAATTGTGAAAATGAACACTCATAGTTTAGTCACATACTGATTTTTGTCTCAGATCTCTTTTCTGTTGCAGGAATCAAATGGAAATCCATGCTGTGTCCTTGCTCCCATGACTGTCAGAATTCAGGTTGCCCTGGAGACACGATGCCACATTCACAGAAGGGGAAGAGAGAGACCTCAGCCCTGCTGTTCTCCAGGGACCATACTCCCGAAATTCTTCTGTGGGCCTCCTTTGATCCCCAAGAGCTCGCAAAGAGAGCCAGCCAACTATTTGTAATGTGAGATGCTACTGTAAATTAAACGCTTACTAATGAAAGATCAGAGGGATCACTTTAAAAAGCTAGCTTCCTATTTCTCTGCATGCCTTTGGGAAATACATAACCACGCTTTTTAGCAGCACAGCCACAGGCACTGTATATTTAAAGCAAGCAGAGCAGCAAAATCTCTTAGTCTTATAAAAAGGTGTGACACTGGATAACAATTAGTAACATCCTGGATATAAGAATATACCCGATTAGGACAGTTCTTAAATCCACGTACATTTCTATCTGAATCATTCATCTGGAAACACTGGATAGTATCTGTTGGAAGGGGAGAGTAGAACAAGTCAGCCTTACAGACAGAGCTTGCTGCCAGTCTTCAGAGGTATGTAAATCCCTCAGCAGGTCATTACATTATTTCCTCTGTCACATATAGGATTTACTGCACCCGTCATTGCACTGTCCTGTTATATTGTTACACAAGAGGCTGGAGTTCAGGGAGGACTTTGGTACTCAGAGAACAAAAGCCTCGCACACATGACATCAAGGCGAGCGCACACGCGCACCCCCTCTGAGCCTCGGGACAAATGAGCGCAGCTCGTCTCCCTCTTTGCATCACCCAGCAGCAAATTGAGCATGGAGTGGAAATGAGGACAGCCATGAGGGAATCTAGGAATATTGACTTCTTTGCCGTGTAGGCTGGAAGTTGGGAGCTTTTGCGGAAACCGGTAAAATGGGAATGGGTTGGAGGATACTGGTAAAGATCCTGTGCTGAGGACAAAAATTTTCACACTGCTGCTAAAAGAAAAAAAGGCACACGCATGCAAAAGAAAGCAACACTGGTGCTGCTCTGCGCAGAATGGCATCTGTTTCCTCCAACACCCTGTGACTGGATTGACAAGCCTTGTAGGGCGATTGTGAGCCGTGCTGGACAGAAAGACAGCAATGCACAAGAGATAAGCATGAGGAAAATAAGACTGGAGGCAAAGACGACCACTTTGCAAACTGTGTTACTGCTGGGGAAAGGAGACACCTTCCTGTAATTGAACGCTTGTAATTTGGGAGGAATGATATACTTTCTGTGAGTCGAGATGTGCCCAAATGTTTTGCTGAAGGTCCAGGCTCATGGCTTCCGAATTTGCTGCCGCTCACAAACACAGCCATCAAATGCAGAACTCGGACGAAGGAACTGTCTAGCCCCCATCCTGTCTCCTTAGATTGTCAGTAGAAAGAGACTAGCAGTCACTGATGGGCCTAACCTCCACAAATTTATTAAAAACATTTTTCATCTAACCTACTTAATATTTTTCACCTTTGCCATACCTGTGGGTTTAAATGCCACAGTTTGGATAAACATTTCACTAATTATCTCAGGCTTTGATCTGTGCCTCTGAAGTTGCACACTGCTTCCCCAGGCACTGGAACCAGAAGTCTGTGTCGGAGCTGCCCTGTTTTACTGGAAGAGTGAATAAAGCCTTTCTCAGACATGTTTTGGTACACTCTGCTCAAATATATAAATGTAAATGAAGAGGCCCATATTCAGAAACAACAACAGCAACAAATGTTAATCGCACGGTAATAGCTATCAAAACTAATATTCAAGGTGATCGTGTCTTGTGGTTGCCTCAGGGCATACCACAATCATAATTAAGAATGTTATTTAATAGCAATAATAGGGCGAATGCAGCTTATAAATTCACAGGCAAGGTTAATAAATGGGATCTGGTCATTAAGTAGGTACAGCTGAACAATTTACGAAGCATTTTAAGAGCTTCCCTAGAGGTGGTGAATCAGGGCTGATCTGCTTGGCTTCCTTAGTGAGCAACAGGAATGAAAAGTAAATAAATAGAGAAGCGAAACAGCTTTGTCTCCATTTTATCATGCCCTTCCTCTAAACTTTATTTTTTTTAATACCAGAATTAAAATACCTTTGTAGCAAGGACTTTTGAAAGAAACACTGTATAATACAAATCCTAACCTGTTTGGGGACTGAATATTATTATTATTTTCTTGTTGGTTGTTGGTGTTCTCCACTTCAGTAACCGATGTAGAAAAGGCTGCTTCCTGTCTTGACAGGTTTATGGTCTAGGTAATTCAGTGTAAAAGAAATAATGAACAATGATTGTGTTAACAATTTGTCTTCTAAAAGGTAAAGCCTTTGGTGTTTCTGCTCATTCTGACATGCTCTCCAGCTCGCACCATCCTACCGTGACCTGTAAATGGTATTTTTCTAAACAGAAAGTCTCTGCTGTCATTCTTGAGCAGGTATGAACAAGCCAGGACTTACTATCAGTATCGCCTTACTGTTACTTAATATACTGTTGAGCATTTGAACTGCAGTAAGTAGCATGGCTGCAAGGTCTTTCTACTTATTGCAAAGTTAAATGCTTTAGTTTAAAACCATCGTTGTGGTGAGATGGGCTAACAGCAGGCACACGGGCACCTATGATGCTTCAGCTGTCAAGCAGTACCGTGCAAAACTGAGTCACTCAGCTGCTTTTGACAACATGCTCTTAATCCACAAGGGAAGAGGGTTAAGTGAAGGGCACTGACAGACAAGCTTTGGCTGAGCTTCAGGCGCAGGGACTGAAGACTGCGTGGTGCTACTGCCCCCACAGCAGAAGGAAAGACACCTTACTCGCTTCACTGCTACGTCAATCAGCGCCCATAAAGTGGTTCACACTTACATGCCAGGGCAAAGGGACAGAACTAAAAGGTGAAGGTAGGTTGCTGGGTTTTTTTACCTAGTGCAGCAAGATAAGCCTGTCAGTGTCCATATAATTATATTATCCTACATTCGGAGTAAGTCAATAATACACATATACATAATACACACACATAATACATACACATACCATACACACCACCAGGTAGTGTGCAGTAACGTGCTTGGCAGCATTAAGTTGAGGAGTGTGAGTGTTGCCCCGTTGGAACCTGAACCTCGTTTGAACCCAGCTCTGAATATCACCACAGTGAAGTTACAAAAGAAACCAAGAATGATGAAAGCAACGGTGAGGTTTCTAAAGGGTAACTGAAAAAGTAAGAATTTTTATTGTCAAGGACTGCAGTGCTAGAACAGAAGACGAATAATATTTCTAAAGAAGAAGTAGGAGAGTTGGAAGAAGTATTTTTTTGGTAGATGGTTACAGTCAGAGGGTAACATACTCAGAACCAGGCTCTTCTCTGAGAAATACCATTCAGAGGTAAAAGAATTTTTTTTTAAAAAAAGTCTTTTCTCCCAGAGGACAAGGAAAGTTCTAATTTGGTCAGCTCTGAGTCACAGCCCAACAAAATGAAAAATAGATTACTCTTCAAGCACAGATACCAGAATAACTTGGCAGATTATTATACAGGCAAAAGAGGCAGCATATGCTGTACAGTGCTTTGCAAAATGCACGGTTTGAACACCCATATATACAGTGCAGCCAGGGATGGCAGTGCAGCGTGAGCGAGCACTGACCTCTAGTGGACACAAAACTCTAGAATTGGTAAAGATCGTTGAATTCAAAATAGAAAATATGTCATGTGGACAGTTGTCCCAAAGCTTGTGCTTGGCAACTCTGCAAGTTACAGTCAGCATAGTTTTCGACTTGACTGTTGGATGGAACTATTAGGAAGCTCTCGCTGTCTGTGTGTCAGGAAGTATCATGGCTATTGCAATGTCTAGAGGCAAATTTTATACGGCCAAAAGAAAACATTGCACGCTTAGAATTTGCTTAACAAGACAGATAAGTAAACTATCAGTCAGTAAAATTAACTGATGCTAAATTAACTGAGGCCAAATTCACTCCCCTTTTTAGACATTGATTAAATAACTGGGGACTGTTGAGACTGTCTCAATGGACATTAGCAGAGCACCAATAGTTTAAAGAAAAAAATCCTAAGGAAATATTAACATACATGTCATATCATATTAAGAGTCTTAGTCCTACTTTTTCTACAATCAAAAAATACAGAATGGTCAGGGTTCATATATTTTCAATGCCTGCTCCAGAGGAGCTTGCTTGCTTCTCACTTTCAAGTTATTTTCCATAGGAAAAGCCCTGTAAGTGTTTTGGAGCTCTTCTTTACACTAATCCAAAGAAGAAAAACAATCCTAGGCACATAATTCCATAAGGCTAACCGTCAGCTGAAACTACCAAAGATGGGTGTTCTCAGTTAATGTGCAATACAGGCTTCCCTTCCTATATCAGTAATGTCATACTTAACTTCATTCAGAAGTCGCATCCAGAAACTAATGAACACTTTGGGTTTTTGTGCTTTCACCACCTTAAGACAGTGAGGTTTCTGCGATATATTTGGTCAAGAAGGCAGGACAACGGGAGCTTGCATCTGGCCTCGCAGAAGGGCTTTGTCACTGGGTGTGAGTTGTCCTTGTTTCCTTTAGACCCTGTCTCACACCAGAATTATTGGCCCCACACACTACACATTTCTTCTTGCCTCAGAATGGCAGGGAAGGGAAGAAGCAAGAGAATCTCAAGACCCGTGAATTCCCTATTGCAAGTCTGTGAAAGGAAGGAGGAAGAACTTCTACGAGGAGAGCAGGATGCCAGGCAATGCACCAGACTTACTGTCTAAATACTATTCGAGAGTAAGAGATACTATCTCAGTCTTTGATTGATATGAAGCCAATCTGTGTCCCAAAGTTAGTGCCATCACGAAAGTGAGAGTAAAATTTATCAGGGTGGCATGCAGTACAGAAAGTGATATTTTGGTTCTGGTCTGTGACGGAATCATCTTGGATGTTCTCAGGAAGAATCCCACCGCTCTCAAGAAGAATCCTTAAAGAAAGAAAGAGAAAAAGAAAACAATATTTTTTGTACATCCTCACATTCCTTAAGTCATCAGACAGCACCTCAAGTGCCAATTGAACAAACTGTGCCAATATCATGGTTGGGACTTTTATTTGCTTTCCTTTTTTTTATTTTTTCCAGTATTAGACTAAAATAATTGCCTTTCTGCAGCAAATAAAACCACATTTAATTTGAACATTTGTCTATAATCCACGAATTAAAAGTATAACAGTAAAATAATAATTGAAACCCAGCAAAGGTGAGCAGATATCTTTCATTCAAGGGTATTATTTGTTGATCTGCGAAGTACTGGAGAATACTTCAAGGTGGTGAGGACCCTCACCATAATAATGCTGGATAATAAAATATCAATATAATTATTAATAACTAATGTGGAATTAGCCTTTTGCTCTTTTGTGCTGAGTCTACTCAGCACAAAAAAAAAAAGTGTACTTCATGGAAATGCACTCAGTAGGCTTACCGTGTTGCTCTTCTAATATCGATATAAGGACTTGCAGAGTCAAATAGTCTCACACACTTTGGATCAATTCTGTGAAATTCTTTAGCTGATTCGTGAGGAAGTTTGTAGCAGCAAGGTCCTACAGATGGGCCCAGCACCACAAGGATGTCTTTCACATTACAGCCATATTCAGATACCATAGCATTTACTGTGGCCATAGAAACTCCTAACAATGTGCCTTTCCATCCTGTAAGAAATGAGAGGTTGAAAAAAAAATTGCATAAATCGACTCTTTAATTTTATAGTAGCTAAAATATATGCTATTATTAAAGGTACAAATGAATAGATATTTATATCTAAAAATAAATCATTATATCTAATAATAAATAATTGTTTTTAAAAAAACCCCCAACACATTAACAACTGTCAGTTTGCTGATATCATCATTTTGTGGAGATGGAAACTAGAGAGAAGAGTTTAGATTAGGATTTCAGAATTCCTTTTTCCCAGTGTCCTGGTTTGGGCAATTAGAGCATACCTTACAGCTCCTCTGTGCTTGAAACGTTTAAATGGAAATATGAGAGCAGAAATATGTTACAGTCAGAAGTGTATTTTTGTAATATGCTGAAAATGTTTTTACTGTTATTTTAGAAAAAAAAAAAAAGAGGCTCAAGCTAGAGGCATTGTTTGGAATAGACAGAAGAAAGCCAAGCTTTGAGTTCTCATATCTCAGTTTGAGTCCCAGGAAGTCTTTGCATTGCACAGGGAGTGCATCATACCAAAGGATAGGCTATGCTAGTAACTTTTCCTCTGCTTTTCTACATCCAAAGACTGAGATGACCTTATACCTAATTGTCCTTATTTATATACATAGCAACATGTGTTCAAGTTAAACTGAACTGAGGTGGGGTTGGACAGGAAGGAAAGGATTTAGGAAAAGATAACTGGAAGCCTGGCAAGGACTGTGATGTGGGAATGAAGGCCAAAACTTGGGAGATGGAAGATAGGAGTTCAGGCTAGAGCAGGAGGTATGCTTGGAGAAGGCAGTGGTGTGGGTTGGGGAAACAGCGTGGTGTGTCAGGGACTAGATAAATGAAGAGGTAGCAGAAAAAGGAGCAACTACGGATTTAAATATTTTACAATAATTAGGTCTGAACACTTACAATGTAAAATTCTCAAAACTTTCAAGTCTAGATAAAATTCCCTCCATCCCTTCTCCCTGTTAAAACCCACCACATTCCCCTCTCCTCCCAGACAGGCATGCCACAATTCTCATTCCTCTCACTTTCTCTAACCTAAGCTTGCCAGGCACGGGGTGGGGGGACACACAACAACTTTATTGAAGTAAAGTCAAAGTTTTGATCGTCTTATGATGACTCACAAATTTGAATTTATTTTGGCTTATTTATTGAATGCATGAAGAATTGTATGAATTAGCTGGTATTCACAAGTCCTAGGCAGAGGTGAAGCTTCCTACCACATCAAGGGGTGTACTAGCATCAAAGCTGAGGAGAAACTCTCAGCTGTGCATTCTCCTTGACCTCATAAATACAGACTTTTTTATAAAATGAAACAGCCCCAGCAGGAAAATCTCACCACAGGATACATATTCTAGCCTAACAGTTGGGACATCTTCTGAAGTCAGACATAACCCCTTTCAGTTTTATTCTCATTTGGTTTGAGTCAGACAAATATTTCTTCTGATCCTAAATGATTTTTGGGGGCATTGGCTTTAGAGCCATTTTTAAATATGAAGTTAGACAGAGCACAAAAAAAAAAAATTATTTGGTTTTGGCTACCAGATCAGAAAAATAAATGTATAAATACATAAATAATAACCATTACAGTTACAAAATTAAAAAAAAATACATAGCTTGGGAAACAAACTAGTCTCAAGACTAATCTTGTTTTGACAAGATACAAACTTAACAGGTCCGGGTCTATATTGTTATGTGATGTTGCATTTATTCATTCTCACTCGGTGCTCCTTTGGTTGCTAATTTGTAATCCTTAGTCCAAAACTCCCTTTCCAGTGGTTTCCTAGTTATTTTGATCTCCGTGATTTAAAATTCCTACCAGAATGAGCAGCACCGCAGGCTTTTCTGACAGGATCAGCAAACAGCACAGGTATGCAATCAGCCCCTGGAGCTGCTATTGTAACACCTTTCTGATTCGTAACTATTCCATCATAGCTGTCAGGCTCTGTCTTTCCCATAATACACACAGCATTAGCATGATCAATCTGTCAAGACAAAACCAGAATACAGACAGTGATATGGCAGCGAAAAAAACCAGTTCTGACTAACGCAAGGATTTTTCTTTGGCATGAAACACTCTTCTGCACCAACTGCTTATGCATGGAAATCAGGCACTCCCTTGTTCAAATGCCTTGCAGATATATCAGTAGAAAGCCACCATCGATGTGGTGGTGTATTTTTCTTTTAAGGGAAACTGCTCTGATCATTTATCCGACTATTCTACTCTGTGGTAAGTTAAATGTTAGAATATACTTGGAAGAAACAGTGCTGCTTCTCCATATAGTGCCAAATGGCTGATAGTTTGGATGGCTATTCCCAGATAAACTGCCAGTATCAATGTTTTAATTGTCCTGCTTCTCACAAGTTCTTGCTGAGAAAGATAAGAATAATGCCTACAGTTTCAGCCAGTGATACACAAAGGAAGTACATAAATCCATTGTTGGATAAGATACCTTGACTCTGTGAAAAGTCTCTGGGTTAAATCCTGCAGCATTAGCTAGTCTGCGGAGATTTTCTTTAACAACAACTTGTGGGTCCCTCCGCTTGGAACTGCTGAAGAGATTGCAGGAGCTTAGAGTTGGTATGTAGGAGATGCCACCTGTCCTAGTGGTGAAGCCATGTAGGAAGATATCATCTGGCAAGGCAAAAAAGACGACAAACAATTGCTTTCAACACAGGAGCAGACCAGATATAACATGGTTTTATACTGAAGAGACCTGGAATCAGCCAATCAAGCTGACTATCGTTTTACATCATATTTAACTGTGGCATTTAAATTTAAGGATTCTAAGTCTCCTTCTTGCTCATAATCATAATCCTCTGAGGCCAAGGTAGAGGGGTTTGAGCAAGAAGGAATCCTGGCAGATTTAGCCTGACTTTTTGCAGAGTTGTAGTGCAAACCCTAGAAAAGAGGTAACTCACTGAGGAAATTGAGAGTAGTTTTTTAAACAAATGTTCTAAGGTGGCATGTCCCAAGCTTTTTTGGCAAGTGAAGTACTAGTCCTCAAGACTTCACAGAATTGCAAACATCTTTCTAAAGTGCACTGAAAGCACTGAGAATTTCTAGCATTATTGAAAAATCCTCTGTTTTTACAGTGTGGATCATTTATTGTGGCCTCATGCATCAAATGCAATCACTGCTTTTGGGGGCAATGGGAGGGAGGGGGTCTGCGTGGCAAAGTTGGACGCAGAAAGATAGTCCCACAACTGGTATTTTTGCTGTCTTAATAGCTGGCAAGCTTAGTGACATAATCAGAGTTGAGATTCAAAATCTCTTTTATGTAGTGTGATCCTTTCAAAGTCACAGTCAAAAACTTGGAGCACAACGAAGGCAAAGATGGCTCTAAGT
>NW_008824665.1:1535376-1541653 GCF_000699105.1 Pygoscelis adeliae
CAGTTCCAAATTTTTGCAGTAGCGAACCTCTCAGCTTTTCCCTGAATCCTCTGAATCATGAGACCCCATGATCACACCGCTTGAGAGACATGCTGTAGTAAACTGGGTCATGCCATGGCAGGGACATTGAGACATCAGTCTGATTAACCAGGCATGTGTGAGGCTGCAGACCAGGAGAAACTCCTGTCCTGCCTTTCCAGAAGATGATGGTAACTCTCAAGGTGTGTAATTCCCACACAGAGGGGAGGAGATTTCACTGTCTGCAGTAATGCTCTCACTAAACCTGGGCCTGTCTTTCCTCTGATCATGCCCCATGCCTGGAACAGACTTGCCAGTCTTTTGTTGTATCTCTATTGACACTTGCCCCTCTTATAGACACGATACACTATTGCAACATCAGATAGAGTTATTTGCCGCCTGAAGACATTTCCAAATCTTACCCATTTGGCAATTCCCTTGAAGAAGGATGCTTGGGAACAATCTCTGTAAAATCTATTAGCTGGGGTTCTCTTTACCTGGGATGAGGGAAGACCTGAGGATGGTGAGCTCCCCTTTCAGGCTCGGCAGGCTTTCCAAGTACAGCTGAATCTCACTTCGGATGAGTGCCAAGTCCTGTGTAGGAAGTGTTTGCTCTTCACTCCGAGGTTCAGCTATCTGTAGGTTTTCACAATCAGATGCCACCTGTAAATCCTCGAATTCAAACTGGTAGACTGCTGTAAAGAGATGGTCTATATATACTTTCATTAAGTCTTTTCTTAAGGTAGGGAGAATAACTTTAATGATACTTAGGTCTTTTTCATCCAGTCTTTGTTTGATGGTGTACAAAGCAGCAGCTGTGGTCAGAGCACGTACCACCTCCAGTCTTTTCTTCAGACTCTGAACCTCTCTCAGAGCCGGAAGCAAGGACTCTTGTTTACTGTTCCTTTCACTCCCCTGCTTCTGGCAACACATGACATAAACAAATGGAGCAGGGATGGAAGAGCATTTTTCAATAGTTTCCAGCGTGTTACGTAGTAATCCTTGGATGTTGCTCTGCAAGTTGGCTGGTAGGCTGAACAGATCTAACAGTACTGCTTCCACCATGTTCCAGGATACTTAAAGATTCCTACAACTGCCAAGTAGTCAGTACCAAAACATGAAAAACAAACAAAAAGGCAAGACAGCATCATTAGTCCAAACACAGAATTATGTTGTTAAGGCAATGCATTCAGTGATACTGTGTAGAGAAGGTGGCATGGCAGTAATTACCGTCTTAGGATTTCCTCACTGCATCAGAAGAAATTGCATCAGAAGAAAAGTAGCGGAAATGGGAATTATCATGTATTTATTTAAGTATTTAGGTATTTCCCTATCACCCCGCCTACCTCAAGTTTTTCCCAGGTCAGGGATGATAAAAGGTTAGGACATAACATTAGATTTATTGAATCAATTAACCCACATTAGCCTAATGGATCTTCTTGACCTCTGACCATTGGGCCCTTCTCCAGCTCCCATGAGGAGGTGGAACCACATACAGAGGTCCCTCAGCTTGCTGGGACTGGAGGATTTTCTGTAACAATTTTTTTGGAGGCATTTTACACACTTCTTATTGAGGTGGGGCTCATGTCTGCTACCCCTCCTGGTAGCAGGGCTGAGCACAATGACATCTTTCCCACAGGCCTTCACAAGACTTTTTGCACTTCTTCCTTTTGCATTACCAAAAGTATTGACTTTCTAATTTCTGACTTCTGTGTGGAGGGGCACATGATCGGTACAGTTCTTCTTTTCAACACGCACAGGAACTCAGCACAGGTTACTGAAACTTTACCTAGTAACACAAGAAGCACACAGAACTAAATGAAAATAATATAATACCGTGCACAACTTCCTGCCTCAGTTTTTTCACTATGGTAGCTGCACTCTGCTCTGATATCAAGACATGTTAAGCTTATCCAAAATCATCCTGTAGTTCACAGCTTGTCTTGTGGCCCATGGTGTAATTCCAGTTTTGGTGGGTTTGGGTTTTTTTTTTTCCTTTTCTAGACTTTGTTGATCCAAGCCCAGCTAGGCTGCCTACCTGTGGAAACTTGTCCATCCTTCTCTTCCTCTCTCTGTTGCTATAGGAGCCTATTTTACATATCCTCTAGGAAGTGTCTTCTTTTCTTTTCTCTGTCTGTGATAATTTTTCAGTTTCCAGTGCAAGCCTCCAGAGGTCTAGAACAAGACTAGATCCCTTTGCTTTGGGAACCTTGAACAGACGGCTATTCAGATTTCATGACTAAACACCGTTCTTGATCTAGGAGGAATACATGCAGCTTTATCATCAGTTGTAAGACCCCATAATCATTTGGAGTATTCCTTAACACCACCATTGTTTTGCACAGTAACAAATTGTGCATGAATATTAATTCTTTTGCAGGAAAAATAATATCTTTGCAGGAATAAAGGACTTGAGAATCTTTTAAGTCTTTGAAGTCAATGCTCTGCTACCAGAACTATCCGTATCAGATAACACCTGGCACTATTTTCCTGCCCCAAGCCCTCGTTCTCCTGTAACTGCATGCATGCTCTGGCTTCACACCACTTCATTATCCTGCAAAAATACTGCTTCTGTGTGCACTTGCAGCCTACCGCTATGGCGGACTTGGTGTCCTCCTTGGCATTTCATGGTTGACAATGGATTCCCAGAGTTTCTACACTCAAATGAGAGGTCAAAGACCTTTCTGCTTTTAATGGATCGTTTATTCGGAGTAGGTTTTACAGAAAACATTCTGTATTTTCTTCATTGTTCTTTCCCCCAGACTGGAAGAAAAATAATCCTGACTGAAAATGATGTTTTCCTTTCTGCGAGTTGAATGCTTACGAAGATTAATTAGTGACTATCAAAACAGGTGAACTAAAAGTATCAAAACATGACAGCAGATAAAAGCATCTGCCAAGGAATTTATGACTCTTGATTTTGCTCAAAGTATTATTTACACACAGCTGATAACAGATTTTAGAGAAAACAGCTTGCTAAGGAAACAGTGTTGAAACAGACTCATGTCAAAGACCATGACTTGGGAAATCAGCGTATTTCCTTCCCTACCCTGACGCTCTCTGTGGGAGGCCTGGAAGAATACGACATGATCCTAATCCAGGTACAGCAAACAGCCCCAGCAAAGACAGTACAACAGAGGGGTGTTGTGGAAAAACAGATTATTTCTGCACTTCAGATATGTCAGTAGTGGAAGGTAAGCAGAGTTCATTGCTGTCCTCTTACTTCCCCAGAAGAATACCACCAAAGAAAGGGTAGGAGTATAGTGTTTGTGGAGGGAGAGGTAATTGCCTATATTGTTATTGTTGTGTGTGTATTGCAAAAAGTCCACAGGAGCAATTATTGGGATGTACACAAAGAAACAATGGGGCTGATTCACCCTGGTATCCTTCCAGTTTTGCACCACAGGGCCACAGAGTTCTACTAAGGTCAGTGGTGTCAGAAGTAAATTTGCTTACAGTCATAGTAAAATTTTTTGACTGCTTTCTAAGTCCCCCAAACAAAACCCTTCTCAAAATACAGGCTTGCCAAGCACAGCAATGTTTTAGCTTATGAGAAATTCATTCATGGTTACTCAGGTTACACTGTGCTGTACAGACCCAGTGTTCCACAGAAAGTCTCACTGCACGTAACCGCATCAGGAAAGAACAAGTGCATTTATTAAGGAGTTGTTCATTTCAGTACACAATGCAAGGCAAATACTTGCACAACCTTGAAGCCAAGGCCACCCATTAGCTGTTTCGTTCACTCTCTGAAACTCTGTCAGTACAAACATTTGGAGGGTAAAAAGATTCTCTTGCACAGACATCAAGAACAAGAAAATCAAAGAAAATGATAGACAACGAGAAGAGAGGAGAGGTGAGGAGGTTAACAAGAGTGAAAAGGAGAAAGGCAAAGTGAATACAGAAAAGAAACAATGAAGGAAATAAAACCAGGCTGCAGAGAAGAGATAGCTCAAGGTAGAAAAAAGATCCAAAAAGCAACTTTCAAAAACCCCAGAAATCTAATTCTAACAGCTCACTGTTAACAATTAACAGTTAATTAACAATTAACTAACAATTCTAACAACTCACAAGATTGCTGGCAATTTCCTGCACCTTTGAATCCTACTGGTCACCTTATCTTCTTACAAAAACTCAGAAAACTGACATCGTTTTGGGAAAATTAAAAAGGCAAGAAATATTTAACATCTGCCAGAGAGAGATGCCCAGAGAAAGAAAACAGGTCATTAAAGCAGCCCAAATGAACACGGATAAGAGCACATTTGTAATAAAATTTCAACAACAGCGAAGACAAAAGAAAAAGAAATATGTAAAAACCTCTTAAACAGGATTAAAATAAAACATTCTGCCTCTCTTAACCTAGGGGTATTTAGGCAAGGTTGAAGAAACAGAAATCAGCACTTACAATGAAAATATTGAAGTACCTGCAGTTTTCATAAACAAAGTTTAAAACACAGGGATTTACTTACACAGGTAGACAATCCTTTTAAACTCTCGAAAGATATCATCTGATATAAACACACATTACAAGCTTTATATATCTCGCTTCTCACTGTCAGTCTTGCAGTTGATTTGTACAAGATGGAAATTCCTATTCTAGTTAAGATTGGAGTGGGAACCTGTATTTCTTCTTTATGATGAGACCCTGCTTTGTTGCTGTCAGTATCCACAGGAAATAACAAACTGTACTGAAAGACACCAACATAATTAAGTGCCTGGGTAGCATTAAACCCGGAAGCAGCATTAACCCTGTCGTGTAACTTGCTGCTGTAATCATACGTTCTAATGCATCAGCTTTGCACAACCTCAAACAGATTCAGAGATGTACAGCATAGCAAAACGGAACAAGAACACAAGGAAGTTTAAGGGAAACTTGTGCAGACTGAAAGAGTTTCCTTTTCTGAGCCGTAACTGCATGTTCCAGTGAAGAATTTGGCAGTCAGTCAAGAAAAAGTATATTCAGAAGGACCCAGATAGAGAGGTTATGAGACGCCACATGAGGATGCCGATTTCTCCTCGGAGCAGTCAGAAATTTCGCAAAGCTCTGTAAAAAAGTCTGAATGTTTTGACAGGAAAATGCAAAGGTCAAAAGGCAAGTGAAGGAATTAGGGATTTGTACCAAGGTTTGTCCAAGAATCATATGATGATAAATAGGTTTTCTCAACTGTGCTAAAATCAGTCATGACAGATAAGTATATGACAACTAAAGGACAAGAAAAAAAAAAGGTAATTTTTTTCATGAACAGAGGAATTAATAAAATCAGATTTCCTGTGAATTGGTGTCCTATGTCCCCTGTTCCTGCCTTCCCTTCATCTCCAGTAAACCTACATTTCTGCCAGGTCCAGAACGCACCTTGGGAGTCCCCCACCATTTCCCCTCCTGCTTTTCCTTCCAGCATATGTGGGGCAGAGGGAGGAGAGCTGAATCCTCCTGGCTCTCCCTCCCAAAGAGAACTGATGCGGGTATCTTGTCCTTCCCAACTCACATACCTATTTTCATGAAGTTTGCAGAAATCAGCTATCTCTGAGGCTTTCCACCCCACTGTCAAATGTGTCTGATCTAGATCATTAAAAATTAACAGGGGGATTTGATGGAGAGAGACCAACACAACCATTTTCTTTTCTTCAACCAAACTAAGAAAAAATAATTACTGGGGTTATTTTTGGTGCAGAATGCTGACAAAGGATAAGGATAAGGTCAGAAAATATCCAGGATACAAAACAATATTGAAAAATGACAAATTGGTATTATGTTTCCGGCTGAAGTATTATATTCAGCTTCTGCCATTTCAAAAAAAGGGATGAAATAAACAGATTGTATGCAGAGATCAGCAAGTAAATTATAAAAATTGTGGGATTTAGGGTTAAAATTCCTTAACCTGGAGTTCAGTGGAACACGAGTGGGCACGAGACAAGTCCATGGCTATAAAACAGGGCACAGTGTAGAGCAGCAGAAACTGGGCCACGTTTCTTCTTCCTCGTAACCCAATGGTGCTCAGCAAAATTTAGGTTCTCTGCAGTGTATATCAAACACTAACAAATTATGACAGAAAATGCTGTTTAATACAATGAATTAGGTAACTCGGGGAACTTGGAAGCGAAAAAAAGCCAAGCAAAATGGTCTCAGCCACAAGGCGAGCCAGGCCGCACTACCACTATGGGGCCCACCGCGAAGCACCCACCCATTTCTGACAGGATGAGTTGTTCCCTCCGTTCCTCCTCCGTCTCCCGCCGGGGACAGCCTCCCCTCCCCGCCCCT
>NW_008824665.1:1541857-1564264 GCF_000699105.1 Pygoscelis adeliae
CCGGGGGGCGCTGCTCGCCCTCCTCGCCCAGCGGCGGAGGAGGTGGTGGTGGAGGGAGGTAGCCTCGTCGTGCTAGGGCGCCTGGCTCCGCTCTGTTCGCCTTTCAGTGCCTTCGGAGGGTTTGGGACTGTGTGCCGCAGGGGCAGGCCTGCGTGGTGTTGGGGGGTGTGGAGCGCTTGAGCGGGATGGAGGGGAGAAGTGAGGGGTGTCAGCACAACCGTTGCAACAGCCCTAAACAGAACATGAGAGGTGCGGTTTCCTCGTCAAGATTGCCAAGCTCCAGGCACAGTTCGTGGGTCATCTGAGTGCCACTTAACATATTGGGCCTGAAGATGCACTTGTGCCACACTCATTGCATTTTCTTGAGAGTTCGATGTCACTTTATGTAACAATACAGATTTTCTTCATTAACTTACTCTATCCGAAGTGATAAAAAGATAGCACTAAACATTTTCTGATCACTGTGGAGGGGATCTTTTCAGTGGTACTAGTTTGTGACTTTCAGTGTGGCAGCTTTCTCAACATTGTTTATCTTACATTAAGGATAGTTTAATAGTTAATATAGCAGGCAGTTGCTGTATGGTAACTGCAATAATGTAAATACTCAGGCTAAATATGAGAGCATGCTCTCATGCATTTAAGATGCTCTTAAGATGATTTTAAGAGCTATGACTGTATTCACAAACTGAGGATCTGACCTGTGGAGAAGCCAGAAGAACACTGCAATACTTTATTTTATAAAACTCTGCATGGAAGTGTTCTAATTCTCGATCACTTGCTTTGAGCATCCACCCATCAGTAACCTGTTCCTGTAAATGAAAAACGAACTGAATGAAATAATGAAATGATCTGGGATGCCATAGGAAAGGCCTTAATACTGTTCTCTTTCATTAACAGGAATTAAATAGGATGGTGATAAAAGAATTCAATTATTTTTTATGTCCTTATAGTTCTGCACTTTTGCCTAAAATGGCTGAACAAAATTCTCCATCACTAATTGAAGTTGTAAAACAAGTAGCAGAGCAGCAGCATTCACAAGCATCAGAGATAGAAAAAAGCAAAACAGTTCTTTTCCAATTGCAGGTAATAAGCCTTGCTTGGAGTAGTTTAATTCATTTAATTTTTTCATTAGGTGAGGAAGTATTCCTATGAACAAGAGAAGCTGATGGTACTTCATTTTTTCTGGGTGTTTGCATTTAAGCGTAAGGTAGCTGTTCTATTCCTGTCTGTGACATTTAGGCTTAGCCAAAACTGTGTATGGGTATTGTTACTTGTAAGGCTGCAACATAGCTAAGACTTCATTAGAGCAGGTTATAGCAGAAGCTTTTATTTTTTATTTGGAAGACACCAAAACAAAAGAAACCCCAAAAAACACTGAGGTAGCAAACCCACAAAAACTCAATACAAAGTTAGAGCTCTTTGAATTTTTCATAGTGATTTCCTGAGAAATTAATGGAAAAAATGTATTTTAAAAGCATCCTTTTGGGCAGAATTTCACCAGACTTTCATTTTTTCGTAGCATCTTTTTCATACAAAATACTTTTTTCTGTGTGTTTGAAGTGGGTGTCCTAAATAGTCATTAAATACTGGTTTTATTTAGTAGCATTTTGTAGAACACTGGATACATGTAGTTTTCCTGAAGACTATGTAATCATTTCTGTTCTAATCTCTCACACAAATTATTAAGATTTCAATTATTATTTAACCTTTGAGATCAAATTCCTATTGAGAGGTTTACATTTAAGTCTGAGGAAAGACACAATAGCATTCAGACATTTTTGAGCATGGGAGAATGCAAACAGAAATAGTAGAGTTCCAATTATAACGTGTGAATAGCCCTACAACTGGAATAATTGGGGTTTAAAATTTTGTACAAAGATAACTTCTCTGAAGGAGCAGTGAAAACTTTTATTGCTTAGGAATGTCAATTGACTGGCCACACCTTGCAAGAAGCTTTCTCCTAATTATATACCATCCCATAATTTAATATGATGATGCTGCAACAATTAATTTGTGATCAAACAACTTAAACAAGGGTATCTGTTTTCAAAAAAACCCACGGAACTTTAGAGCCCTAGGTAATTAAGTTAGCTCATTTGTTTTCTTCCTCTTCCACACCTTTTCCTTTTCCTTTAAAAAAAGCCCAAACCCTAGGAAATTCCATACAAACATTAATGTTAGCAGAACAGCAAAGTTAAATAATTAGCAACTTAAAGTCAGAATGCAGAACTGCTTTTTCATCTTTACATCTATTCCCATGTGTGCATGTCACAGAAGACATGGAAAACAATAATTTCCTTTCCAAAATTGAAGATCTTTGCCATTAAGATCTTTTGCTTTCCTGTCCTCAGTAAATGGTGGCTGGCAGTGATACAAATCCTGCTAAAACCAGAGCCCAAGATTTCCAAATTAAAAGTTACGCAGAAACTTTGTTCTTAACAGTTAATAATGTCTTAATCTGTTCAAGACATTGAGTAAGAGATTTCATAGCACTCGTAATGCTTCCATTAGGGAAAAGATAATAGGTGACATAAATCACGATGCTAATTCTCTCACTTAATGCACTACTGTTGGCTGTTACTTTGGGTGGGATTCATCATAGTTACCTTACATCACATACAAGTCAGATGTTAAGCCTGTATTAGTCATCTAGGCTCCCTCGGTAGTCATCAAGAGAGAGAAACATTTCTGAGGCAGCAGTTCAGCCCTCCCATCTTAGGTTTATGTGTAGATGTGGTGCTTAGGGACATGGCTTAGTGGTGGACTTGGCAGTGTTAGGTTTACGGTTGGACTCGATGACCTCAAAGGTCTTTTCCAACCTCAACGATTCTATGATTCCATGATTTCTTATGATGGGTTGAAGTACTACTCCCTGGACTTCTTCACTTCTCATCAGTGAGAAGATGTAGAGGCCTTTTTAGGATTAGATGCCTATTTCTTAGGGGGTTAAAAATAGCTGGGATTAATCCTACTCTCAAATACTACTGAGATGAAGGTGGGATTAAAACCGTCAGTAGAACAGGCTAAATAATAAGCTCTATCACCTCAAACACCCATCTGTGTGTTTGTGTGGGTTTGTAAGTGATTTTTGGCATCATTAGTTATTTTTAGTCTGATTAGGACTTAACCAGATTTCAGCTGTAAACAAACATTAGGATTGGGTTTGATCTGCCACGACCTATGTATCTTGCAAATACGAGGAATTTAAGGTAATTTCAAGGATACTTTATTTCATATTTTAGACTCAGTCTAAGGGGAGAAGTCTAAGATAGTATTCTTGCATTGTGCCTCTAAGGTGATGATTTTAGGAAATGGAACTCTAATTACCTTCCATTCAAGCCACATTAAACAAGTGAAAAAGAAGACTCTGTTGAATAAATATAAATTACAGTGTTTAACTAGATACCTAGTATCCTCTTAAAAATGTTCTTAAGTGAACACTGAAATATTTTACAGGCAAAGTTTCAGCAACTAGAAAAAGAGATGGATTCTATTCTGTTAGAAACGAAGACGACAGAAAGGGAAATATATCTGCAAGATGATGCCATAGAAGTGACAAAATATCACTGTGAAAATCTGGAGGCCCAAGTCAGAGCCCTATATTCTGAAAATTTAAAGCTGAGGCGTGATGCAGAAACAGTACAAGAAGAGTTTGAGACAACATTTGCAAGAAATAATGAATATCGGGAAAAAATAAAGGCTCATAAACATCTCTTTCGGGAGACGGAAAGTAAAATGCCAGTTATGATTCAGCTTGCTAAAAAGAAAGCTGTTGTTAAAGAATTAAAGACAAAGAAAGAGGAGTTAATGCGTGATCTCCAGAATCCACAAGGATCTGTTATAAAACAAGTGCAGGTACTATATTTCCTCTTTGATTCTTTTCCTTTTGTGTGAAATAATTTTGGCATAGTTCAGCTAATATGAGTATTTTGCCTAATACGTTTACAGTTCGTGAGCGACTGACTATGGGAATATAGATTCCCTTCTATGGGGAAGATCATTTATAATTCTACATTAATTGAAGAAATTTTGACTTCAGTATGCAGTAAAAAAAATCATCAGCCATTGTTATCTGTATATTATTGTAAAAGCCAGGTTCATTCTATGTGATTGAATGAACTCAGCTATGAAAAAAATTACAGAGCTGTAAATTAAACTATATCATTGCCAAACTATTTGTGGGCTTCTTTGTGTTGTTGGATAAACTTACATGGACACTTTTCAGAATTCTGTGCAACATTGCCATATTGTTACATTTTTCATGTAAGAGCACAGTATTCTTTTAACTTTGCTCTCAGGTAAGAAACTACAGTTGAGCTGTTTGCCAACAGGAGGTAGATTTGATGAGACAGTGTTAGAAAGAAGGAGAGAGGAAAAATATATTTGTTTTGGTATTCTAGTCTAACACTCTTGTTTTTACTTGACCCTAATTGCTGTACTTATTAAAAACTACCATGGAAGAATTTTTCACCACAAAACTTCACCAATATATGAACAAACACAAGTATGAAATTGAAATGGGGTCACAGATTTCAACTCTGATGCAACTCGCGTTATTGAAAATCTGGTGTTACTCTGTTCACGTAAATTGATGAAAGTTTGGTTGTACAAGCAAATCTTTAAATACTGATAAATAAAGACTCAGTAACAGTGTATTTCCCTATGAGAACGAAAAATCTATCTCAAACATTGCATTAAATATTCTTTGATTTTTCAATAAATTACATTTTAAGTAAAATTAAGACCACCAAAATGAGTTTAAATTCCCGTATTGTTGCAGTTATTTGCATATTTCAGATTGAGAGTGTATCTTCTTAAGTATCTAAAGCCATGTTATAAATTATTTTAATTATTTTAATTACAATTCTTAAATTATTACTTTAATTATTATTGTTTTAATGTGAAATTGTTTATTGTAGATCTTTATCTCATCTCTGTTAATGAAGTGAGACTGTTAAGGTGTGACATTTTTAATAAGTTTAATAGATGTACTCTGCAACTTTTTAAGGAGGCGGTTTCTGTATCTTGACTTATGTCTGCAGGAAGAAATTACACTTTTAAAAAGGGAAATCACAACATTGAAAGAGTTCATCAATAAAAAATCAGATTTTCTGGAAGAAGAGAAAAAAATGCATGCTAAGCTTAGAAAAGAAATTGAGGTGAGTCATTTGAATAAAATATAATTACAGTTCTCCTGACAGAACGTAGGTAGTGCAAATGAAGCTTGAAGTACTTTATACACCATTGCTGGCCATACATTATTTAAGTATATACAGTAACTATGCTACTTTAAATTCTTGATACCGATAGTCTTTCTAAAATTCAGGACTCAATTGCTATCATGAGAAAAATTTAAGTTAAGAACATTTTTTCTTAAGTCTTTTAAGAAGGAGTTCAGCTGTGAATTTTTGGAATGATGTCCTGAAAAGAAAGAGGTCACTGAGTGGTAGTAAAGCAAAATGCACGCTTTTTTATTTCTGTAATACTTTTGAATTACTTTAAATTTCAGTGCTGACTTGATTATTCATGACTTGTCTCATGGTTCCTCACAATAACTCATCAATGGGAGAATCAATTGCACCAAGAAAATGGACTTCTCATGAATCTCCCTAATTTGAGCTGACATTAAATTAGGGATAACACAGCAGCTCCTAATTAGCTGTCAAGATAAAATTCTGATAAATAGTTAAAAGCGTCTCTTTTTAAATAATTGAACTATATTTTTACATTTTGTTCCTTACTAAAATACTTTTTATGTCTAGATAGTTTTTAGTTTGGAAGTGTCACGTAATTTATCTTGTTAGTTCAAATAAATGCCAGAAAATTTAATGAGCAAAGCTTGATAATATAAAGATTAACTGATCCAAGGTTAGCTCTATTGCCCATTGTAAAATGTAGGAGGAAAAAAGAATCATTTTTCATGTGATAGGGAACAGCAGAGATTTTTTAAACTGAAAAGCAAAACACAGCCACTTTAGAATAGGTCTATGCCATTCAGCATCTGATAAAATATTTTGTCATCAAGGCAACATCCGCCTAAGAAAGTTCTCTAAACCCAAAGTGAAATCAGGCAGCCTAAAAATAATGTTCTGTTCTTTTATCGAAATCAATTTAATTAAATAGTGAAGGTTAACCTGTTCTTCAGTTGTTTGGATTATACGATCTTCTTGTCTCAGAAGGAAGCAGGTTTAAAAATGGAATCTTTCAGGGTATTATTTTCTATTAAGAGCTCTCTGGAAAACAATCTGATTTTTAATATAAAAACTGACAGCGGGCAGGCAGAGACATTAATACCCAGCAGTCCTCAGCACAACTCAGGAAAGAATACGCAAGCCAAGCATGGGAATAAAGTGAGATACCAGTCACATGGATGAGGTTCCATTGAGCTGCAGTGGTGGGATTCAGCTACAGACTGCCGACACCTAAAAGTGGTTGTTTGAATGCAGGTGACTACACATGAGTCAGACAGGTTCCCATCACTGGAGGTGTAGTCAGTGCAGTTGATGTATTCTAGAGATCAATTCAGTTGGCCATATGTAGGGTGAGCTGTATAATCTGATCTTTGTAGACTTTAGAGTGTGCGTTGGCTAAATTTCTATTGATCAAAACGGGAATGTAGATGTCTAGGTCACACATACACCTCTAAAGCTAGGTGTCTTAATCTGCAGACTGACCTCACCTCAAGACTTCAGTGCTTGTCACAGGACTTTTACATATGGCATGGGTTCTCAGCTTCTAGCACTGCATGAGCCAAAAGTAACTGGCCTCCTTATAACCTCATGAAGTTCAACAAGGCCAAGTGCAAGGTCCTGCATCTAGGTTGGGACAATCCCCAATATCAATACAGACTGGGTGATTAATTGATTGAGAGCAGCTCTGTAGAGAAGGACTTGGGGATATTGGTAGATGAAAAGCTGGACATGAGCTAGCAATGTGTGCTGGCAGCCCACAAAGCCAACTGTATCCTGGGCTGCATAAAAAGCAGCGTGGCCAGCAGGTCGAGGGAGGTGACTCTCCCCCTCTACTCCACTCTTGTGAGACCCCACCTGGAGTACTGCGTCCAGCTCTGGAGTCCCCAGCACAAGAGACATGGACCAGGTCCAGAGGAGGACCACGAAAATGGTCAGAAGGCTGGAGTACCTCTCCTGTGAAGAAAGGCTGAGAGAGTTGGGGTTGTTCAGCCCGGAGAAGAGAAGGCTTCGGGGAGGCCTTATTGTGGCCTTTGAATATATAAAGGGGGCTTGTACAAAAGACGGAGAAAGACTTTTTCCCAGGGCCTGTAGCGACAGGATAAGGGGCAACGGTTTTAAATGTTTGAAAGAGGGTAGGTCTGGATTGGACATAAGAAAGATTTTTTTTACGATGAGGGTGGTGAGGCACTTCAACAGCTTGCCCAGAGAAGTTGTCACCATTGCAAGTGTTCAAGGTCAGGTTGGACGGGGCTTTGAGCAACCTGATCTAGTGAAAGATGTCCCTACCTGTTACAGGGGGTTGGGCTAGATGATCTTTGAAGATCCCTTCCAACCGAAACCATTCTGTCATTCTATGATTCATAAATTTGCAAAGAGTATGTGAGCTCCCAGGTTTCTAAGCCTCCAGATACAAGCAAGTCATCGCATCTGATGAATGAGTTTGCTGTTGCTGTAGGACTTCTGGAGCCTTGATTCAGCAATGATTTTAAGCACTTGTCTAAGTCTGCCCCTATACAGCCCCATACTTAAATGCCTACAGAATTCCTGTTGAAGCCTCGTTAATGGCTAAGCTGGCACTCAAACAGAATGGACTGACTCTCACAGCCCTGGTGCTCCCACTTTGCCTCAGTGTTATTTCTGGTTCCCCACAAAGATTTCCCCAACTAGGCACATAGTGCAGGAATGTAATTCGGAGTGCCTTTCTAAAGCAGCTGGATTTTGGACAGTTAAAAATAATTGACTAAATGTCTTTCTGCGAGGAAATTTGTGCCTAAGCTTCATTTTTTCCAAGGAAAGTCGGTGATCTGGCATTGCTAATTAATAAGGCTTCAGTCATAAAGACTAACTCAAGACATCCACAAATAGTAGAAAACAGGTTGTTATGTGAAAATAATATGAAAAAGAAAGTTCAAAAGACTGTCTATTCCCCTGCTGCCCTCTTTTACCCACATCAGTTTGCGGCTATATTATTCTTGGCAGGTGCTTGTCTCTCCTGTCCTTGAATGATCCCAGTGGTGGAGATTCCATGAGTGCCCAATTTTTTCTAATGGTTAACTTCTATGTACACAAGGCCCAGTAAAAAGAGCAATGTTCTCCCTCCCCTCTGTCCAGTAAGCGTATTAGTGCTCCCTGCCTCAGCAGATGTGCCAGACAGTTCCCAATAATGATGCTAGAGACACAGTTCAAAAAAAAGCAGATAATACTGATCATAGATGTGTCAGTGTCATACAACACAGTCCTAGTGACATCCAGATCCTGCAAGCACTCATTCAGATGAGTGAATCTGACAGCATCCCTCGCAAAGTTGTGAAGAATTATAGTGGAGAGCCAGGCAACATGAAGAACAACAACCCATCAACAGTAAAAGAAGGCAGTGTAATTTATAAAACATTAGTGAGGGAGGGAGGGAGGTAGTTATATGTGAAATTTAGGCAGCAAGTCACTGGCAATTACGTAGTACTGATGCAGCTGTATACCATCATATGTATGTTAAATACAGTGTAATAATGTTTCAATAAGTAGATGCAAGAATAATTATGCACTACCACTCATATGCCATTCAAACTAGGGTAAGTAAGCCCAAATTTTCATTATGTGAATTCCCATTATTTCCATTTTTATTATAATGAATGTTTCATGCTTTTACACTTCAGAATGCAAATCTTCAGAGGGTTGTCTGCAGCAGCCATTCTTCACGTAAGGCAGCAATGAGGGCAAAATTGATACAGTACTGCATTGTCACAGTGTTGCCTTTCTGAGAAAAACATACCTTTTTAAGTGCAGTGCAACAGCGAAGGTGCTACTACAGCCATCTAGGTTGCCTCATTTGTGTTCTAGTTTATACCCAAACACACTTGTCAAAGAATGAAGATTTCTTCCTTTCTCACCTCTCTCTCTGGAGCCTGAAATCTTCCATGTACAGAGTGTTGCCACAGCTGTGAGATGCTGACTCTTTGGGCGGGATTTACTTCGTTAAATTTTAGACATCTACAGAGCAGATACCCACACTGAACTCCTCATTCAAGCTCTTAGCGGGACAGAGCTTTTCCTTCCCTTAGTGGGAAAGAGAGGCATGATTCATATTGTCCTAAAGCAGATATCTGAAATAAGTCAGGTGAATTGCTTCTTAGACGTCTGTGCCTCTTCAGTAGCTATAAAGTGAACACGGAATGACTTGGTCAAATGTCAGAATCTTCACTTAGACAGAGTTAGGTGAGCTGAATCCACCTCTGTAAGTAGTTTTACTTGAAAGAAATTTTGAAGTGAATTTTATTCTCTTTTATTAGGTACAGAATAAAAGATACGATGCTATTCTAAAACGTTTGCATTGCCAACTGAACAAACTCCATTCAAGTAAAAGACAATGGCACTGGAACGTTCAGCAGTTGGAGAAGAAGGCAGCAGAACTAAGAAAGTGTCTTGGAGTAGTGGAGTTACAAAGTAGCATATAAAACAAACCGAACAAAGCTACAATGTGGGTAATCTTTTCCAGACAGAGGAGTGCTTTTTCTGGAAATGCAACAAATAGTAAATAGCCCGATAGCTGGGCCAGGGCTCAGTGATTTCTTTCTTTTTAAAGTTTTTCTCCCTTTCATTCTGTGGCCTAAACTAGGCTGTGCTCGATCTGTAATGCTTTGGAATAACTTTGCTTTTTTTTTACTGTAGCCAGAGGCTGTTCAGGAACAAAATTATTAACATTTCCAGCTGTTTTCAAAACACGTGACAATTTTATCTAAAAAGTCATTTGAAGTCAACCAAATAAGATTTGAGGAGCTCCTTTTTATTTGATTAGATCTCTGAAGTTTGAGATCTATATTGTTTTTTCTACAGTGAAATTAGCATCAGTGTATATTTGCATTCTTGAGATACCAAAATTCCAGACCTTTTATCCACATCCCTTAGTATTGCAACCTACTAAGGAACTCTGAAAGCTCCGATGGCCTGTATTTTGCTGTGTGGGAAATTCATATAGACGATGTTACAGCCTGTTTGCCCTATATCTGCCAGGATGTCCTAGTGTGGGGGACAAGGAGGACATAGGCTGTCCAGCTATAAAAGGCTTAGGAACAAGTTTGCTCGGGACTGGGCTTCAAATAACCTGACTTCAACTGGTCTAATATATGTTATCAAAGAGGAATGAGTAGGTAAAGAGAGTACTACCTCTGGACAGCTTTGAAAATGGAACAACTCACCCTCTAGAAATAGGAATGCATTACAAATGATGGATTATAGAGGAACTTACTCTGTAGAGGATCTTAACTAACTGGTACTAGCCATCTAACATCTAAGTGCTTAATGTTCGGTCAGATGATTCTCAACATAAATGACAGCCTAGTGAAAATTCTTGTTAAAATAGTAGTGAACAGTAGACATTTTTCTTTGCCTTCTTTTTATTATGTGCTTGGCATTTGAGGAATTTACAGTACTTTCTCTACTCTCACACCTAAGGTAATAGTTCTGACTGGACATAACCTGTAACATTTATCTGTTCTATGGAAGTAGCTTTTTATTTGAGGTGTTGCTTTGAATAATTTAGATTTATCTTTACTCCTGAATATAAAATGAAGATTTAAGCAAATTGAGTATTTACTGTGGAAAATGTTAAACTGCCTATATATTGTTAGCTTAGGAAAGCCAAGTTTAAAATGCAATACTGTTATTACTTGTGTTAGAACATTCATATATTCATGTATATTTACATTTCCCTTAATATGTCATTTCATTTAATATAAAGTTATTTTAAGCAATATGCCTACTCATGAAGGCTCTCTCTCAACATTGTTAGACTCTCAAGTTTGTTTGGCTTGGTCTTTTTCCTTTGCAATATTATCAACCAGGCTACTTTCATTAAAACAATAATGTAGAAATGAAAACCTCCGTATCCCATGCTATAGTAACAGTAATGTAATACAAATTATTTGCTGGGTTAAAACTTTTCTAGCCTAATTTATTTTAAAAGAAGACAAAGACAGACATCTTAAAACTAACTCCTAATCTTAACTAACTTTCTGTTCTGAAGCGACTCACACATTCATTGCTCACGAGTCCAGAAAGCACCAACAGAACATTGAGTCTTATCAAGTATATAGTACATCACTGTAACATTACAACTGTTTATCCCCACACGCAGCAAAACAGCTTGCATTTGACGCACATGTATCTTGTAGAAAGGGATCCAGACTTGAAAAATTGGAGAATTTACTGTGTTATTGGTAGTTTCAGTGATTCTGAATCAGTGCTCTTCTTTTGTTTTACATAATTTCTAATTTCAATTTATTCAGCCATCCAGTGAAATGAGTGCACTTTATATCGGGTAGATTCTCTCCATAAAAATATTTATGCACTGTCTTCTTGCTGAATGAAATAGATCAAGCCTTCCAGAGTTATTGACTGTCAGATCTGACCAAGAGCTTTAGCTTAATGTATCCCCTCAAAAGTGGTACAGCATTCAAAATTCTCAGGGTGTTAAGACTGCGTGCCCTTAAATGTGGCTTTTACCACTGATACTGTCTTGTTTTCATATTTAGTTTCTAATTATTTCTGAACCAGAACAATTAATGCATCAAGATATGTATTGTATCAGCTACGCAAATTACTTTAACCAAATTTATTTTGACACTTATTACCATGGTTATAATATCACACTTTAACCTTGCACCTTATTACCAATTGAAAACAACTCTAGCAAACAATCCAAACCTTCTCATGTAACAAAAATATCACACCTTTATTTTTCTTTTTGACCAATGAAGATGTTCATTATTACTTCTCTGGGTATTAGGGCAGTTTCTATGTATCAACACACATACAGCATGATTCACTCATATCGAGTAAATACCTTGGATCTACATTTTCCTTGTTCCTTTTCATAAATCTCAGTAAGTTTCAGTATGTCACATTACTTTTATGATTCTTTTGTACATGTTTTGAAATTCTTTAATATAATTTAATAAAGGTGAATACAAGAGCTGTGTGTAATACTCCCGTTAGTGCTCTATGCAGAGGAAGCGTTTCCTTCTCCTACACAGAGGCCTTCCTATCATCCAAGGCCTAAGTTGTCTAATACTCCTTTTTGCTCTGTACTTTGCAAGAGAGCTCATGTTCTTGCCTAAAGGGGCCCTTGAGCCCTTCAAGGGATCTCAGCTATCAAAGGTGTATTCCTCCTTTTTCCTCAGTGTAAAACTTGCTTTTTCAATTTACATATTTAAATGGACTAGGCTTATCTCAATTGTGTCTCAAATATTCTGATAACTACAGAGGATTCGCCTACATCTGGTAATAGCTGAACTCCATATCAAAAAGAGCCCTGGCCATCTGTGATTCCCTCCAATTCACGTCCCGGTTTTCCCCAAGAAGAAACTCAGCTGTGCAGGCCAGAAAGGAGCTGCTGCATGGTTTTGCTGTATCCCCACATGAATGGTGGGAGCTTTGGAAATTAAAGTACACCTCTGCTTCTCAGCTTTCCTGCCACAAAATGCAGCTATAGTTCAAGTACTTAATGTGTGTCTGTGCTATGTGTAACTGTTCTGCTCTCATTTAATTAAGAAATTATGCTAGAACTAAGTTTATCTTTAATTCCATATCAAAGAAAAATACTAGTGTTGGCCATAATACCAGTACCTGTGGAATTCTACTATGAATACCCCCTTCATACATTGGAGTTTCTTTAACAATTATCTGTGGAAATATGTTAGCTAGTCCTTGATCCATTTTACTTACGCTTTACTGACTATATAGAGTATGAGCTCTTTAATACAAATGTTGTTTAGCACAAAGTCCACCGTGTTGCAAAAAGTCTGTTCCGTCTCTGAAATTATTTGTTATAAGATATGGACTCTGACTGTTATTGTCATCCCGCATCACTGTCCTGGTTAAATGCCACAGTTATAATCTCTCATCCCACATAAACATACTATTTGTGTGTTTAACTCAACTGCCTTGAGACCTGAGTTGATTCATCTCCCGTCTTTGAAGCTTTGATTGTCCTCAGTCCCCACCAAACTTGTAGAAGTTTAGTCACTGAGTACACCTGAAATCTGTATTCAGTTGTTTCATGTGCGAAACACCACATTTTACAGGGTCAAATACATTTTGCACACTTCTGATTAAACAGAACTTTGTATCATACAGTATTTACATATTTTCCCAGGTGCAGCATTTCAAATCTAGCGTTCAATATTTAACAGATAATAAATATAAGAGAGGCATAAACATTTTACTAGTGAATTGCAGTTAACCGGGAGAAAACCTCATCTGGGAAAAAAACTCAGCTGAAACAAGGAAATATAAATTACTGCCTTCTCTAAACTATCAGCATTCTGTACAACATACGAAAAAAGAAATGTATGTAGCTTTTTATAAAAATGTCTAATTCCAACAAATCCTGGCAACCTGCTGAGGCCCATTTTTCTTGGTACAATGTTGAACAGTAGTAGGTTGATCTCGGGGCATTTTTTTCCCTTAGCAAGCAAGCACAGACAGTAGGAGAATGATTTATGATTTTTGGGGAATAACTCGGTGAATGCACTTTGTGTTCTTATCACATGAGGCTCTCCCAGCTGCCGGTGGAGAAGCGTCCTGCCAAACCCCCATCAGTCACTTCTGAGGATGGGTGTGGGGCTAAGGGAGGAACTTCTGGCTTCAGCGCTCGGCAGGCAACTGCCCACTCTGAACAGCGAAACAGATAGCGAGCAGCAACGGACGTGTAAATAAATAAGAGTGCGGAAAAACTTAACAACCAACGAGTCCTACCCACCGCTTAGCAAAAGTCTGAAGCACAGGAAACTGGATTTATTCCAACAATATGGTGTAAATGAGTAGGGACATATTGGGGGAATTCCATGCTCGACAGGGAAACAATACAGCCATTGGATCACGTCATGTCATGCAACAAAGGTACCGATGGCTGCTAAAGGGAAGGATTTCCCCATGCTGTACGCTGACGCTCCACATGAAACCCTTTCACGAGAGCCAACAACCTCAGGTGCTGAAGCAGAGGAAATCCATCAGATAATACAGACGTACCTGCGAAGACCTTTGCTCTCATCCAGGCCACATGCGATACACAACAGAAGAGGGAAGGCGGGCTGGGGATAGACACCAATGTTGCGCTGCTTTGCCTCTGTTGCAGAGTTTGCTTTGGCCCTCAGGAGAGTTGCCTGCAGGGAGCCGTGTGCATGAGTGTGACAGTAAGTAATGCATGCTATTCTACTATGGTTCATACATGATGCTTCAGAGGAAGAAGAAATCGTGGCCACACAGTGCATCGATGGTATGTCATGCTGCTGAGGGTGAAAAAACCCAAACCTTTCAGAACTCTTACCCAATTTTCTGAAATGCATGAATATATCGTTATCAAAATAATTATTAAATCCTTTGTTAAAATGCGGCTGCAGCATGTAGCTCTGAGTCATGTCGAGGCAGCGACTTCTTGAGGACTTCCGAGCAGTACTGAAATGTTTTTAATTGTCTACTTTGCGAGAGGCAAACACTTTTTCAGGGGCAGGGTTAAAGCAGTGCAATGAACTGCCTCAGAAACAGGGATCGAGCAAAACCAATTCACAGCCTGCTTAAAGTACCACACTCAATTCTTTCACTTGGCTTTTTCCAGCATTTAGAAGAAGCAACACGTAGCGACCTAACAAAACGAAGGAAAAAAACAAACCACAAACTGCAAAGGACAAAGCAAGATAAACAAACAAAATCTCTACCCTCCCTACCCCCAAAAAGAAAGCTAATTGCACTGCGCATTCCCCATCTGGGTGAAAGCAGGCAGAGGAGACAGCTTTATCATGTCACTAAATAGAATTCTCGTTGAAAATGGTTGCTACAATAACGAGCAAAGGACAGTGCTCTGTGTTGAACAGAGATTTCTCCTGTTAGGAAATTACATGGGTGTTTCTACATTTTGCAGTAGCTTTTTAGTTTAACATAGTCTAGTTTTACATAATTCAGTAAAATTGTCTCTAAATCTTTCCAAGGGCAGCAAGCTGCTTAATCTCTCATTTTATTATAAATACCGTATACCGTATAGGCAATACTTATTGACTAAAGTCACATAAAAGCTTCAATGTTTTTCTATCATCTACACATTATATTAGTTAACGTAATGTATCACTTGCAGTGTTTTCAACAAAATTATGAAGACTTTTCCGGAGCGGAAGTAGCACCGGCAGTTTGAAATGCGGGTGCTTTTTTCACCACTGACAATAAAGTCTAGTAGTACCCTCTAGTGGTGAAATGTCTTTTTACACGGTTAAGGCACCTTTCATACTTGTTTCGGTTTGAAGATCAATACTTATCGTGAGAATAGTTAATATTTCTACAGAACATGATGAATACTCCTAAATGCTATTTTATTTCTAAAAAGGGGGGGTGAAAAGGAGCTGCTGAGTATTCTAACTCTTACAACTGCGAACAACAACTGGAGGATTCGATTTATTTATTCTTAATTATTGCTCTGTTTTCAAAAGAGGAAGAATTTGGCAGATTTCCTCAGTCCTTCTGTTCTAATCTGAGTTACAATGCAAAGTCCACTACAGATAGAAGGACTTCACAATTTTTCTTAAAAACCATTTAAAAAAAATCTTTTTGTGAGCTAAAAGCCGTCTTCTACAAACTTTTCCTTAGGTCACTTTCTTCTTAGTAAGAACTATTCTGTTTAAGATCATTGGCTTCCTGCTCTTTCCTGAAAAATATATTTCAAAAAGATTAGGTCAGACTTATAGGTGACTAAAACTGACGATAGGTGGTAGTTATGGACTTACAGTAACATATTCTATAAACCCGTGTTTTCAGGCTTCTTAAATAACCCTGCCTGGGCTGAATCTTTTGGCCTGAAACTGAAGTTCTGTCTCAAGGTCAGTGTTCTGGAAAGCTTAAACATAAGGTATGAACGTCATCGCTTGAGGCTCCCAGTATACTTGACAAGAGAAAGGCATCCCGCAGCCGATGCAGTTCTTGCATGCCTTATGGCAGAGCCTGCCTCTTTCCAGTCACTACAAAGGAATCCTAGAGCAACCACCCTTGATTTAAAAGACTCAATTAAATGCCTATTTTGTGTGAGATAAGCCCAGAAATAGCACAGGCAGTCTGTTGTTTACCCGTATTTAAAAGTTTATTTTACGGCTGCGTGCTCCGGAGCAAAGGATTGAACTTTGGCAGGGGCTTTTGAGGGGGGAGGAAGGACAATTTCAGGCTAACCATCATGTAATTAGCTACTTTTATCACCTTTCTCTTTTTCAGTATTGGCACAGAATTCTAATCTACTGAATCCTGACTTCATAACATTCATATAAAATTTACATCAGTAGAACAGCGGCCTTCTCAACCAACTTGGATAAAAGTTACCTGGGTCTCGTGATTAAAATTTTACCGTCAGGTTTTCTCATATCTATCGCAGTTACTAAAGGATTGGAATGCCCTGCTCCAGTGCAGTACAAACAGGCTGTCTACCTTTTGTGCATCTCTACTAAAATTATTACCAGCTCTCAAAATAGGAGTTCATACTGTTGCTAAGACTTCTTTAATTGCTAATGCATTTGTATTAGGTTAACTGATGCAGTTGGAAACACAAGCAAACATTTTGGCAGAGGAGAGCTTGGGTATCTCAAGTTTTTTCCCAGTTACATCTGTTGGTTCTTCCTTTATAGTCATGGAGGGAAAAAACCACTTCTAGGGGATGTTTCATCTGAACTGCTTTATACAGTTGCATTAGGATGACAGGAATTGTGCCCTAAAAAGTCCTATTTCTCTCAATTGACTGTAAAGGGAGTGAAGGGTCAATAGCTCAGATGTAAATAACTATATTCTGATGTCTAAAGTTAGGTGAGGTTATCCAAGCCCTATACCCTTAAGCCGCCACAGCTGCAACAGCATTATTAGTAAATGCTCAAAATTTCTTCTTGTTGCCCTTTATTGTCTTATTGCTGGCCACATATTTTTCTTTGTATTCCTCTAGCTTTCCCTATTGGTTTCCTGGGCCGTAAGCTTCTAATTTATACATTACATTCAATGTCATATTTTTCATATGGTACACTGGGGAGCAGTGGGAGGCTGGTTCTCACAGCTATTTCCATTTGCCAGTGAACCAGAGTAGGCTTTTAGCTAAAGATTTCCTCTTTCTTGGTGGAGTACTCTTTGCTTTTTAAGCACCTTTTTAGTTTCTGTCATAGAACTCCCATTTTTTATTTGCTTTTTTCTATCTGCTTCTCCCCAGCCAACTTCACTCACAACTTTCATCAGCCATGGGAAATTAGCCATTTTGCAGCATGAGCTACTGTGTAGGGGATTCACCTTGCCTGTCTTGGACACCTGTTTAGAATTTAGTAACTCACATTCCAGTGGAGCCTTGCCCTTTGCATTGACTATGGAGGGATCTGGATGGGAAGAAATCTACCTTTTGGATAACTAACATGAGGTGAGATGAAACATCCTAGGACTCTAAGATGGGTGGCATGACTTGCCTTCTAGCACTGCCTATTTCCCTCTGTTGCTTGCAGAAGGAGTCCAGGGCAACTAGTTCTAAACTCATGGTAGGTGATTAAAATTACATGACATAAGTCCCATCTATCATCTCCAGTTATCCCTCACCGACTCCAGGCCAGGAATTAATACAGCTCTATCCATCGTAGTGAGACCATAATTGAGTTGTTGAGAGCAGTAATACTTTCTGTGTTAAAGGATCACAAGGAATAATCTTAGAAACTCTAATAAGATGTGTGACCTCCATGCTACATTTCTGAAATTGAATTCTCCCATGGCAAGACAGTTTGCTCCCCCGCAATCTGCCTCTCACTCCAGACAAGCTGTAAGAAATAATTCTGGTATGGTTTCATGGTCTATAGAGACCCTCCCTCCTTCCCACTCTGCTGTATTCTCTTCTTGTCTTTTGTGTTTTAGCACATTGACAATTAGTTTCTGAATTATCGGGATATACAGACCAGCTAGCAGTGTCTTTGTAGTACTACCACTACTTCATTCACTACTTTCACCTCTTCCCCTAAACAAATTTTATCTGAAGATCTTTAGCATTCCAGTCATGTGAACTATCTCACCAGTTGCTAATAATACTTTCATCAGTGAGAAGTTCCAGTCTCTTCTTTGTAACCTTGACTTTTAAAACTAGTACCTAATGACCAGAAAAATGCTGAGCAGTCCCTTGAAAATGAGGATGAAGTTGGAAACGTAGGTAATAAACTTAGACAAGGATGGCAGGGGAATGTGAATTGGAGACAGACACAGGCTGCAATGAATGGAAGCAAAAGAAATTGGGGAAGGGAGAACAGTAGTACATAAGCCTGTGTTCATTTTATACTACAGAGCTCATAGTGGAACGTGAGGTTCCTAACTCTGAAAAATCCTCCACGGTCAGTAGATAAGCTCATCTTGCTCCAGCCGCTGGGGAATCACAGCCTACATTACTGTCAGTATCCATTAACTCATGTGACAGGAACCTGTGCAAAAGATCTAAAGTACTGATCCTGATGTTGAATCTACGAGTATCAGTAGAATCTCACAAGGTTACTTTTTAAAAAATCATTCTTTGAACTAAGCTATGAGATTTGTTTGATGCTCAGTTCCCATGGAATATCTTTCTCTTCCTCATGGCACCTCCGGTGCTTCCTCACAGGGTGCAGTAGCTGCTTAAATTTTTTAAGGCAGTAACTACGGCAGCTGGAGAGGTAGCACCTAGATCCTGTTGCAGCTCAGCACTGCAGCTACTCCTTCACTGTGTGACCTAATGGCTCAGGTGTATTCAGCCATCATGGGAGCCAATATTTTGCTGTCTTCTGCACTAGAGAAGAAATGGCTTGAAAGTCCAAAGTGGGAGAGAGTTTTCTCATTGACGTTCTATGTTATTCTGCAGGCTTTTCAGTGGTGTACGGCAGTTCCCACACCTCTAACACACTTGAGATCTGTTTTTACATGCAGAATTTGAGTTTTGGTGAGTTACCCATAGTAACAGAGGAATTCTATGGCTAAACTTTGAATCATACCAGCATTAAGGATTCTCACAGTAGCATGTGGAGAAGAAAGTCAGCCCAGTGCAGTTGTTGTCATTTCCTAGTCTGCTTCTGAGAGAAGCTGTGTGCACGAAAGATTTGATCTTCTAGATAGGAAAAAAATGTTTTTCACCGGATTGTTTGCATAACTGTACACAACGCCTCACTGAATTGCTGGAAAATCTCATTTCTATAGCCATACCCATTTTAATGAACTTCTCCTTTGTAATTATTCAATTATCCATCCTGCTGCTCAAGAAAACCAGCATAACAATGATTTAACACAGCACTGCAGCAATAAGCACTCACAAAACAACAAAGAAACACCTCACTACTCAAAGAAGGATCAAAGTATGAAATCAAAAGTAACTCGTTACAATTGTCATAACACCACTTCAGTTCTACCTAAAAAGAAGCTACAGAGTATGCTTATTCCACTTTCAGAAACATAGTTATTACGCATTTCAAAGCCTTTTTGGTTTTCTGTTGAAAAGTAGGAGCTAATAGATCAGTTGTTGATTTACTGCAGTTTTTGTCTAGTCTAACTCCACTCACTTCGGTAAGTCTGGAGTTGAAAAAGAAACCATATGTTGGCAATGACATCTGCAGGTAGTTTAGCTGTCACTTTTAAAACTTACTCTAACTCACTTTGCCTTCATATTGCCCAGGCAGCTGCAGATGGCTTGCTTTCCATTTGAATGGCTTTGCAATGTTTGGTTTTTTTTCTCACTACTACTTTTTTTTTTTCTTGGTGTTACATTATATTACTAGCTGATGGCATAGGGGATTTTGACTACTTTTTAGGTTATTGGCACCAGAGACATTCTTAACCATTATTAGACCTTCAAGAGTGCTAATTTTCTCATACAGAGGGAGTGTTGAACTTTCATTAGTGTATTTCCCAAATTTTCTGATACCATTTAGTATAATTATGTTTGCTTTTAATACGTAAGTGTGGAAAATAATGTACATTGGGAAACAAACAACACAAAAGCTGTCATAAAAGCATAAAAGAGCAGCTGATAGGAAAAACAGCAATGCAACATTGTTTTTAGAAGCAATGGAACACAAGAAGAGCTGACATATTGTGATGCTAACAACTTTAATTAATGATGTATAGAAGATCAAGTGTAAATGAGAAAGAGAAGATCTGTTAATAGAAAACATGTGCTGATATACTAAAATTAGAAGTTTAGAAATGTGCAATACAAAAGCAGAGAATTCTGATGAAATGTTTGATTGGAAATACATTCATTGAGATTTTTTTCCCTCCTGAATGGAAAACGAGGCATACTTGTTAGAGATAACAAAAGGCAAATTTTGGCTATTGAGTCCAAATTACCAGTGTGAAATACGTGTCCACTTTATTTCTTCCTCATTCATACATGACAGTCGTCTTTAAGGCAGAGTTCAGGATATGTTTGTTTAACCTAACAGTTAGTTTGAATCAATAGCCAAGTGGGAGTACCTCTTCAGTGGGGATTTAGCAGTCATGAAAGCGAATGATCTGTTTCACAGCCATTAATTCTCTTACTTTTGCAGATGTGCCTAATAAACTCCAACTGGGAATGATGTTCCTTAGTAGATACACCAGTGCAGTTCTTCACACTAGTGCAGTTCTTCAGTGCTGGAATTCCAAGCAATTCATCTGCAAAACACCTCCCTCCGCAGCCTGCACTTGGATGTTATGTTAGCTGATCAGCCCCCTCTCCAGCATGACACAGAGACCTTTAATAGTGGAATGCACAGCAAGGCAGAAGAACACTTGCAGCGAAGCTTGCTGAATCTGTGTGGGATTCTTCTTGCCCAACCTTAGCCATACCAAGCAAGTAAACAAATAAGCTAGATTTCCTATGTGAAAGAGAGTTACCTTAAGAAGGTGATTCACCCTCTCCTCAAATAAGCGTTTTGGTGAAATTAATTGCTCTAAGAAAGCAGAATTGCCCTGCAGTGATGTCCTCCACTAGAGATGTTCCATTTGGCTGTGTTGGAATTTGTCTTGTCTAACATTTAGCCATTTAAACATCAGCTAATGTAAGCTAATCGCCTAGGCTTCTTGGACTGAGAAGCACATCCAGTGTGCATACTAAAATTGATGCCTGTTTGAGGTAGCATGAATCACACCCTGTGGATGTGACTCTTTCTTTTTCCATGTGCTACAGAAGGAACCAACACAATTAGCTTCAGCTGGACTTCAGATTCTTTCAGCTAAAATACAGCATAGGTGCAACTTGCTTACTTTTAGCCATGTAAAATCTGGGTGTCTGGTTTAAATGAGGACACTATTTTCACTTAGCCTGTCTTCGCCACTTATTTTAGGTAACTTCTGGTCACTTACTGCTGAAAATACCACAGCAAACAGTCCTTCTTCCTGTGTTTGTCTGGGATAGAGGTGGTGACATTCAGAAAAGTCAAGGGAAAATAGTTGCTTTTAAATTTCAAATTATCTTTTGTGTTGAGGTACTCCACTGGCGGTTCTGCCAACATTTCCCATTATGTTCTCCTATATTTAGAAATATACAGCTCTATCAAAAATGAAAGGATAGAACTTGGCCCTCTAGAGGGTGACATTTTTCCATGTGAGATAATTAAACAGATCCACATGGACAATAAAATTTCTTCTTTTTAGGCTCTGGTGGTTTGAGAAGACATTTTATATCCCTTCCATTAAAAAAACGTTGTTTGTTTTACTGCATTGTAAATAATTGATCTGTAATGAGTGTAGTAGTTTAATTTTCTTTCTTTTTGATGAAAAACAGAAAAAATCCTTAAAAAACACAGACAACTTAGCAACTCTGCTCAATAGTGAAAGGCAGACAGAATCTCTGATATCATACCTCCCCCAAAGCAGTATAATCACAGTCATTTACTGTCCCAGGGCATGTAAAATACAGCAGGGACATTACAGAAGACAAAGCCACTGTCTGTACAGCAAAAATACTAAGATTTGTAGCCAGTAATCTCTGGAGAAGAAGAAAATGTGGAAGTTGAAGTTTTACATAGTATAAAGATTGTAATCTGCTGCCATTCTTTAAACTGGAACAGTTTGATGGAACAGCTCCCAAACGTTTCCACTGGTTCCAGCATGCTCCTGAATTCTCTTCCAGTTGCAACTGCAGTCTTTTATTCCTGCTTCTGGTTGTGAACCCTGCTTTTGCAATAAAACTTCTGTCACACTCACAACCCTTACTGAGTTCTGACCCCTTGTTTCT
>NW_008824665.1:1564276-1574726 GCF_000699105.1 Pygoscelis adeliae
GAACCGCTGCTCATGGTAGTTTTCACCCAGCGTATTTTTTTGCACATATGGTAGGCCATTCTGCTTTCCTTCTTTTATAATGATCACCAGGCTTTTTAAGAAAGCAGCAAAAATGCATTAGAAATGGCACTCACATAACATCATTACCACTTGACACCGTAAGAAGGACAAATCACATCTTTTGGTCTGCAAAGAGCCTGCCAAGTCCAAGTTGCCTCACAACGTTCTGCAGCAAATTCGGTTAGCACAGTTGAGGAAAAATGATTGTCTGCACTGAAGTGATTGCTGTTTTCACTTTCTTTGTTATCATTCCCATATCTGTAGCTCTCTGACATGGCAAATCACTGCTAAGAAAGAAATGCGAAGTGTCTGTCAGCGGATGGCCCAGCATCAAAACAGACCAATTAGCAACGTCCCCATCTGCTGCCTAGACTCATGGTTGCTCCCTGCCTGTTCCCCGAGCCAAGAATTGAACTGGAAGCTGTGGGTTTCATGCACAGCAGTGGTAGCCAATTTCTCCAATGCTACACATGGTCCGGAGGACTTCTTATAGGAGCTGGAGAATGGAAGTATTGTCAGCGCCTTTCTTACAGGAGCTAGGCCTCTTCTCTTAATGCTGTTCAAGAGATCACTACAGAATAGTTGGGGTTCATTTAAGACAGAAGGTTAGAGCTGGTGCCAAAAAGAGAGCTCTTACCCTTTCACACCTGTACTGGGACAGAAACTGCCCTGCCCGGTGGAAGGAATCAATGTGCTGAATATCCTCTTCATTAGGTTAAAATCTTACACTAATCTGAGACTGATGAAAAATGTAAAGGGAGACTGATGAAAGCCTGCTACAAAACTGATCCTGTATCTAGCAGGATACCAATCTATAGAACTTCAGGTTTGCAATATCAGGCCATTAACTACTGGGTAAACTAAATGAAGTGAGAAGAAAATGTTTGCACACATTGACATGAAAACAGTCTGTTAGATTGGGTCTGCATGCTAATCACAAAATGTATACCACTTTTATTGTCATAAGCTTCTTTGTGGCCCTCAGTTACCCCCTTTGGAAGGTCCTGATTACACATGTGGCAATAGGCTTCTCAATCTGTGTTTTGTGATTTTACTTTCCACAAGCCTTTCATTTTAAGGGCTGCATGAAAGGCCTTCCACAGCAACTCCAGTGTTCCCAGTCCTTTCCAGCACAACTCCAAATGGAGTTGTATTGCCTGAAATTCCTCAGTGTGTGGCTGCTGTCGAAACTCATACTCCTGAGGGTTATAGAAAAATCTTAACTTGGGGTCTGGCAGTGGAGATGGGACTCTGCTGTGAGAGCTGCTGACTCTCTTTGCACTTCTGATTCAGGCATGGAGAAATCTACATCAGTGTCAAGATATGGTTTCCATGATCTCTTGTACTTTTAAAGTCTAAAAGCACTCCAAGGAGGCACAGATAAACATGATCTTCATTGATAGGAGATGAAGCTGGAGCCCAAGAAGCTGTAACTTGCTCTGATGCAGGTTCCATTTCTAGCAATAAAAGCCTTGATAACCTGCTTTTCCATCCTGTCCTGCTTATCTGTTTCTTACCAGGTGAAGACTATCATGACAAACACATATTTTACGAGAAGCCAAACTGACGGAGAGCACCTTCCTATGGATTTGCATCTGGTGGGGCTGTCTGATGTCTAAGAAGAGCTTCCGCTTGTGCTTTTTCCTCCAAAGGAGCACTAGCAGTCACTCTGCTTTTTGTGAAGCACTTGACAAAATTGTGCATTTTTGAGACTGTATCCCCTTTGCCAGATCCTGTGATTGCTCTAGTCTCTTTTTCTTAGGAAATCGGACTAAAATAGCTCTACAGCTGATTTTGCTTTTTCAAGCAAATTATCCAGATACATTAAAAGCAACACCACCAACAAAAAAATATTCTGTAGCAGTTCCTTTACTGAGTGAGTCCAGTTTGGCCGCGGAAGAGGTGCCAAGATTGCTTAGTGTACCTAAGAGTAGAACATGGCACAGTTCCTGTAGTTTTCTGAGGCATAAGTCAGAGAGTCAAATCTCGCTCCTGGTGTAAATCAGGAAAAATATTGAGCTCTGAGAAAGAAATTGACCCATAACTTCTCTGTCTATCTGTGTGTTTCTTCTGTCCGGGCTGCTTACGTTTTCTTCTTTGTTTAATAGTAGAAACTGGAGTGGGTGGAAAGAAAAAACCAGCATGATTGGCTATTCTTTTTCTAATAGAAAACTAATTGGGAGGGATTGGGGAAGCTGTCCTCTTCTCTCCGAGAAATCTCATCACTGATTTGTCCTATGGGATGGCTGCATCTGGTTCAGCTTAGTTGTATCTGTCTTCAGCATCGACCCTTCATCCAGTTTCACATGTCTGCTGGAACGCTGCCCTTTCTCCCTTGCTTGCGTCTTGCCATTTTTCTTTCTCCTACTACTCTTATTTAATTTTAGGCTTGTTTGCTTTATGGAAACCCCTGTAAATCATTCCAGCATCCATTGTCAGGAAGTATGCTAGCTACAGTCATGTTGGCTTGATTTCTTTGGTGTTTTAATGCTCCATGCAGTAGCTATACTGTACAATGAAACCCTGACACTGATCAAAAGCAAGAGAGAGCCAGTAGATGGCACCATTTATTATAGTATAGAAGATTCATAACCAAAGCCTGGAGGGTTTTTCCCCCTTAAACCTGGCTGTCAGTAAAACATAAATCAACCCTCCATTTTTAGAGATGTTACAAGCTTAGTAGAGACCTCACTTTATATCCTTTCCCAGGGCTTCCTGGGAAGGATTCAGTGGCAATGCCTTAAATGGAAAAACATTTTAGAAACAATAAAGGAACTAGAGGTCAATAGGATACAGCCCAGGGGAGCTTTCTTCTATTCTGCTCTTAAAACATACCCTGTTGCTGCTTTACTTTCTTCATTCTATTAAATAACAGATTTGCTTTGAGGCATATCTCCAAACCCAATAACTTTGGAAAAGATTCAGGCAATGGTCAATTACAAACATGGTTTAGCTCTTCTGTAATAATGAATAGCACTATTTTCCTACAACATATAGCAGCTGTTATCTAGGGCTCTCTGAGTGCTTCAGAACACTAATGAAGTACGCCTCGCAACACCTCTGTCAGATAGGGAACATTAATTCCCCAGGAGTCCCGTTGACCTCGGTGGGTGCTTGCGTGGTTCTACGTGTCTGAGAAAGATACTCGTGTGAGTAAAGACTACAGAACCAGGAGTAAACAGTGTAATATATTTTATGCCATTTCAAGCATGTATTTTTCCCAAAAGAAAAAAAAAAAAGAAAAGAAAGTAGTTTTTCCTTTCAGGAGTTAGCCTCTGAAGCATTTTTGGTAGGGGATCAGACTGCTTGCTTGTAGGTTAGCTAAAAGTTTTGAATTGGTAGTGCATGCCCTGTGTGTGCTTCAAAGACAGATTTAGTGACTTCAGCGTCATTTACTATTAAAGGTTAAAAGCAGTTGCTCTTTCTAATCTCCTGCTGCACAGCCAATGTAATTTTAATACTGTGTGCTCTAGAAAAGGAAAGAAATGCAATGCTGAAACATTTAACAGATATATTTTTCCATCTTTATTTTATGAAAGCTGTCTGCAAAAAGCTAGTAAGTGTTTCCAGTCAATGATAGTTTCCTGGCATCAAAAGATTTAGAAAATGAAATGAAATATCCAGCGGAAAAAAAACACCAAGAGGCGAAGACAAAGAAAAAGAGAACAACTTGGATTTTCTATATTTATCTGTGTGTTATGTGTATCCGCGTCACTGGGCTGTCAATTTTAATTGGACTGCAACCTACTGTAGTTGGGTTCACACTGGTTCAATTAAAAAATCCTGTTGTTACTTTTTTTCCATATTGTCCATAAATAGGAATATTGTAGGAGTAATAATGTTAACCCCAGTGTCCTGGCAGAATGCCAGCTCAGGTAATTATATTCTGCCTATGGACATTTCAGTCACCGTTTCAGCTGAATACATTAGTCTTTATTTTCCATTCCCGATCATCATGTTATATAGCACTGCTGTGTATTGCTAAAGAGCTACCCCAGATGTGGCTGCAGTTTAGTGATCGCTGAACTACGTAGGATTTCTCCTCCTAGCAAAATTCTAGGCTATTTACAATGTCAAAGTGCAACGTTGGGGGTGAGAGTTGCTTGAATTAAGGATTACTTGATGAAAGTATGAGTGGAAAGTATGGATGGACCTTATAGATAGTTAATAGTTTGTGGAAACTGCGTAGTGATGTGGTTATGACAAAGAACAGTGGACAGATTTTGTAGTCTCATTCAGGAAGATCTTCACCAGCAAGGTAGGTCAGGCTGAGTCTTTGACTTAAAGAATGGTATAGCTTGGGAAAAATAATCCTTTAACGGCCTATTGGATAGGTTTGCACAAGGACTACTCATCACCTAAGGCAAAAAGAAAAGGGGCAGTTGCTGAAAAAATGGTGATAGTGCCCTCAGAGAAAAGTGGCTGGAAATGATAATTTTGTACATCATTTTCTGCATAGCTGTCATTATGAATGGTTTAAAAAAAAAGACACCCCCCCCCCAAAAAAAAAGAAAAAAACCTCAGGACTAGCCCACTGGAATGAGTTCTGCCAGAATGTTTACTTTTGTCTGTTTTGAAAATTGCCCATGGTGTTGTTGAAAGAACAGATATTTGTCTACAAAATAATCAGTAGCAGCTTAACTCAGCATTTATTGACATGAGAAAGGTTGAGCAACTCTGTGCTTTCAATGCGCCCCCCTCCCCCCCCACCCCCAAATGGGGCAATAATATCTGGATAGCCCATGTAAGAGTTAAGAACAAGGATTATGCTTGCTTTGGATGACTTCTAAATAAAAATGAAACTTGTGTTACAAAATGAGCAGAATAGTGGTAAAGTACAATGGGCATTCAGGAAATCAGCAGCAAAGAGACAGCATAAAGGTCAAAATACCAGTCTTGTCTTTCAAAAGATCTCTGAAGCCAGGGAGGTGTGTGCTGACTCAAATGGCATCTAATTCTCACAGACTTTTGATGATGATTTGGCACCTACCTGTCACTCGTGCCTTGGGGACATCTCCAGCTTACAAATACCCTTAGCTTTTGCTTTGTTAAGGTGGAAACTGAAACTGCATTTTAGAATTTGTCAATCTGCTATTTAGCTTGTATTATCCAAACCGTCTCTCTATCTGTGTTTACTGAGCATACGTAGTGTTGCCTTGTAAACCGTCTTCATATTTTCTCCTTTGGGCTTATAAAGACCTTGCTCACCAGGCTTTTCTTCATCCAAGTAAGAGGGATTATTTTCACGAGTCTGCTTGAGTTAACTGGAGTTTCAGTGGAACCGGCCACATGGCGGAGAATCACCTACGTGACCAAGGATGCGAGGTTTGGCCCAAATCTTCCGCTTCTGACACGCGGTGGTTTTAAATTCTCCCAAATCTTATTTTTCAGATTTGGGGGGGGGACGGACGGAGGGGGGACGACAGACAGTTGTTTTCATTTTCTGATGGTGATTGGAAGATGAAAGAAAAGCTTCAGGGCAGGTGACAGTTCTCAGGACTGACAGCATTAATATATGTATCCAGTCATACAGTAACGATGCAATCCTTTAGCATACGGTACACAGGGAGCTGTCAGGTCTGTAGCAATCCAATTAAGTTACATGGTTTCTAAAGCTAGATGATTTGAGGAAGCTTAAAACAGAGTTAACACTGTGCTGGCTCAACGGCTGTGTCAATTATCTGGTTGGATGTGCGTGTAGCTCTGGCTGCTGAAGCATGTGGACTTTTTTTTTTCCTTTTTTCCCTAGAGCAAGACCAGGGAGAACATGTTTGAGAGTTAATTATTACCTAGCTTTATTATTATTTATTAAATGAGAATCATTATACATATTTGAAAGTGATGGTTATATCATTTGGGAAAAAAAAACCCAACAGAATAAATGGATTGCATAATATGTTTTCCAGGCTTTTTGCTGAAACTGAAATATTAAATTTCCTTTATAGTAGCTGAAGTGATATTAATTTGTGTGGAGGTCACTCTTTGACCTTTCCTGTGGGAAGCCTGTGTGGTTCTTGTCAAAATCTTTTCCTTCTAACCTTTAGTTTCAGATATCTGCCTGCATTTCTGTTTGTGCTATTCCCATTATCTTTGTATCTGAAATGCATGAGGCAGAAAAGGAAAGCAGCTCTGCAGCATAGCTATCTTTTTTTTTTTACAACTTCTCTCTTTGTGGCAAGTTAATCAAAAGCCCTGTGTGAAGTCCCCTCTGAGCTCAGCCCTCCGTCCTTCCAAGGTTTCCAAGGACTCGCAGTCAGGTAACCCTATCAACGCCCTTACTGCAGGTTCCTCACAGGTGCATGTGCTTCACTCCTTGTTTAGTAATTTGTACAAGGAGCCGCCTTACATGCTTTGTGGGGAACAGGCAAGATTACCTTACTTCTCAGAAGTCTGCTGCTTCTTAATCAGAGGGGTTGTCCACCCACCCAAAATAATCTAGCTCCCCCTTGGCGAAAAGCCTGAGGGAAAAGACGAGTCACTCATTGTACGCTAACAGCACCTTCTTCATCTTATCTGGAAATTAGAGTCAATGTCCAGTCCTCCAAAAATATGCTGCTGCCAATCCCAAGAAGCAAAATCACAGTTGTGACAAAATTTATGATAAATTTAATACTGATTTCACTGGGACCACGATTTCAGCCCAGATACATAGATCTAAGAAATTACCAGCTTGATCTCATCTACCACTTCAGAGGAGGAAGCAGGAGAGCTGGCCACATCTGTACAGGAGTGAAGACAACGCAGCTTGTCAGGTGCTATGTTTCAGGAAAGGTGAATTGCAAGAATGAAGGAAAATTTACAAAACAAGGCCACAGAGGGAGGAACGGTGTGGCTGCACATTTGATTTGGAGATCCCCAAGCCCAACCCAGCTCTGCAAAGGTTTCTCAGAATTTAACACTACCAGAGTTGATTGATAGAAGTATTTAATTTTTATACCATGTAATGGAGAACACGTCTTACTCTTGTATGCCATATTGGACTCTGATGGAAAATGAAATATTTGTCTTGACAGTGGAGTTGGCATGAGCATTCCCATCAGCTCATGTCTTGCAGAGAACATCCTGCTAAGTCCAGTGGTTAGCCAAGTCTGGCCTTCTGTGAAGACCACGCCAATATTGGTGCTGATATTCGTGGTTGTTTTTTGCAATGTCCTTTAAAGAGTTGAACCATAGACTGATTCTTGCTCAATTGCTCCATCCACCTTTTTAATATCAAGATATTTATCAATACATATTGATATATTTCTTCCTAGCATTCTGTTTGCAGGCCAGTAAAGTTGACCCATGAAGACAGACACGTGCATGTCTTCCAGTACAGAAATGACATTCTCAGCACAAATTCAAGTCTTCTGCTGTGAACTCGAGCACACCGTTATATGTAGAAGGCAAGGGTTGAAAAAGAAACGAACAAAAATGGCCCATCTGCAGTCACTGGCAAAACTCCCAAGAGAAAGCCAGGAGGAAGAAAGGGAATCAGGAGAATTTTTAAAAGCACAATTTCCCCTCTTATCATGTTTCTAATCCCATTTTCTTGGCTTCTTTTTGTCTTGCTTTGTTGTTGTTTGTCTCTAGCATGTATGTTCTTGAGGCTTTACAACGCTTCATCTTAAGGGGGAACCTGAAGAGTGTATTTTGCCTGCTAACGAATAACCTGAATTTTTTTCATCACCGAAGCCAATCAGAGGCGGGAGATTACAGTCGATGGAGGACCGAGATTTGCATATTAACAGCGCAGTTATTGAAGAATAGCTGTCTCGTATTTAGACCAAACTCTGCCCTCCGATTCGCCAATACCGGCTGCCAGCCAATGCAGATGAGGGATTCAAAGGTCAGATGGTTTTGGTGTGGTTTTTTTTTTTTTTTTTTTTAAGAGAGAACCATATGGTGCTAATATAAATCAGAGAGTGAAACCCATGTGCAGAGAGCCGAGTAAGCGGAGTGAACCTGCTTGGCTCTGGCTCTGTAGCGGCACGGCCGCCGTGCCCTGTCGTTGGCTCCGACGAGTCTATCCCTGCATAATGTATCATATTGTGTATATTAATGTTTTGGCTTTACAGTTCTATTTCCATTAGGGGAAGATTGCCTGTGAGCCTCTTAGTGGATAAATAGGAATTTACAGCTTTCAAAAATTCTCTTAAAGCTTGCGGGATCCACAGAAGAAGGAATTACACATGACTATTTTTGAAGCTTTAAAAGGTCTGGAGGGCCTAATTGTGCTCTCAGATATGTCTGTGCAGCTCCGATTGAAGTCTTGGGATATAATGCATGCTTATGCGACAGCTAAAACGAATCCTTTTTTAAATTAAAAAAAAAAATCCTTCAGTTATTAAAAAATTAGACTGTAAAGTCTTCAGGGTCAAGGCAGCAATTTCCCAAGAGCTATTCAGAACGTAACAAAGTGAGGTCTTGGCTGGAACCAGGCGCTGTACCGACCTACAAATAGCAAATGCTGAAAGCGTTAGTGGAAATCACGCAAAGGTAACACCTTCTGCAGATGTGTACATGCGTGTTTGTGTGCACGCACTTGTCCGGGCAGTTCTGTGGAAGGGAAGGAGGGGATAACCCTCAATTGCCATAATGAAATAACCGTATCAAGTGTTTTCACACTTCAGGCAGTTACGTTAAACAAGACCAACACTGGCAGAGATATTTTCTCTTACCTCTGTTTTTTATCAACCAAGGCTTATGCAAACAGTCAAGAGGAGTGTGTTCAAACTGTCTGGGTTGTGTTGGGGGTGTGTGTGTGTGTGTTTCTAAGTACAACTGCATTCAGTGTTAGGAGAAAGAGATGAAGCAGCAAACTTAACACAGATAAAGGCAACAAACATAAGAAATATATTCAGACACTGGAGTTTGTGTCATTTTTTTTTTAACTAGTCCTTGATTTCGCAAGCTAATTTACACTACAGGTGAAGTATGAGTTGTGCGTGAACTTCCCCATGAGTTTTCTGCGTGCTTTTTAAAAGGTGCTTGCTTAAGAATGAACAGGCTTAGGGCCTGTGCTTTAAAAGACTAAAAAGATGTGTTTTACTGTAAATAATAGAGAAGAGGATGCCCAAGTTATAATTACGTCTTACTTTCATCAGGGCTACATTTAACAGAAATGCCTCCAGCAACTTTTCCTTTATTCAGCTATCTGTATGGCCACTAAAAAGCAAAGCAAGAACCAGTCAGGAAATAAGTAATGCACATCTGCACAGCTGGGCCAAGAGTGGCTCCTGCTCCTCGGCAGAGGTAGTTAACACTTACCTAAACCAGCACATTAATTTCCCTCTTTTGTCCTCCACATGGATGTCCTCGTATTGCTTGGTATAATTTGTGTCAGTATTATTTGTTGTCACTTCTCAAACTGAAGCTGTGACACCAACCCTGCCAGCCAAGGGGAAAAAGCTACACACAGAGGCAACGCTAGCCAGTATTGTTTAAATCAGATAAGCCCAGTGGTGTGGAAATTGCTTCTGTTGCATAAGCGTGCTTGCTGGTAAACCCAAACCGATGGGCTGGTGAGCATATATAATTAGCCCAATACCTGTGGATGTAATTCAGTACTGCTTTGGTGAAAGAAGTACTGTGGAAAAGGAGAGGCAGGAGATTTTTCTACCAGACTTTCTTCCTACCACTAGAAATCATAGCTGCTGCATGCAATATTTAATATCTGATCTTAGTTTCCACCTTTCAGCCACAGCCACTTTTCACTTACGAACTAATCGTCACCGAGAAGAGTGCTGAAACGTGTTATAAATGGGCATACAAAGGCTTTCTCCAGCACTAAATCACAACCGTCTCTTACAGCAGCCCTGCATGGTAATTCAGGCCAGGAGAAGAACAGGCTTTTCCCATTCAAACAGCAGGAAGAGCTCAGATTAGCAAGCACCTTCTGCGGGAGCCGAGATGCAGCCACAAAAGCCTTCGCTAACTCTCTGCTCAGACGAGGTGTTCGGCAGCATCTCTAGGAGCAGCCCTTGGCTTTGGGGAAGCACTTGTCGCCGCCAGCCCCTCTGGGCCCAGCTCCTTGTCCTGGGAAGAGCTGTCCTTGGCCACCTGCCCCATGGCTTCGCGGAGGAAAGGTGAGGTCAGGTGCTCTTGCCACACTTGAGGGCTGTCTCCTACCCGGGAGATGCATAAGCAAAAAAATTCGGACCCTGTAGTAAGGGTTTCCCCTGAGAGGTGCCGGTTTTAAGCCACAGCTAACTGGGAGGTGTGAGCTTCTGCAGATAAAACACGCAACTACTTCTCACGGGAGGATTTCCAGAGGAAGCACCAATCCCATCGGATGGGGTGTACCTCCCAAAGCCGCACAGGGTGCTGCGAACGGCGCCCGGGCGTGTTTGAGGGGAGGCCTCGGGGAAAACCTGCGGCAGGATGCTCTGCCGGGGGTGCCTGGAGTGCT
>NW_008824665.1:1575877-1578316 GCF_000699105.1 Pygoscelis adeliae
TTGCAGAACAGTTTTTCGTGGCAGCTCAGGAGGTGACTGTCCCATCCTTCTCCTCCTCTTTCTCCCCGTTCCTTGAGCGAGTGCTTTAAAACCGGTTTCAGCGGAGCTGTAGGTGACAGGATATCGGTGTGTGACCGGTGAGGGACGGGGGAACCGCTGGGGACCGCTTTGTAACTAGCAGTGTTATGGTAGTGGGTTACCAGCGGGGGAATAGCCGTATCCTACCCTGGTGAGGAGTGGGATTGGTGGTGGGTCGTGTCTGTCTCTCCTTGCTTTGATCTAATCGCTAGAAGTAGCTTGCTGTTGTCTGGGGTGGAAGAAGCTCTCTTGCATTTTCCTCTTTTGTTCTTTAATTCTAAATGTGTTTTCAGTGAGGGCTCCTGGTTTCTGAAAGGAAGGTTAGAGGCTGAATAAATCTATCTCTGGGCAGGGGAGACAAGAAGCTCTCAGATCCTTCCCGTGAATTGTGTATTTTCTATGTTGCATGTTATTACTTTTTTTTTTTTTATCACTGGAAGTTCTGCTGTAATGTGTCAAAAGCTTTGATGTCTTTTGCAATGTACCTCATTTATTTTTTTTCTCAAATTTAAAATGGAGTGGTAAAATGCATAGACGTTAATAAATAAGTTGAAAGGACTTTGAAATAGTGCATGTTGTGAATGGTGTGAAATTGTAGATGTACATAAAAGAGTAATAACTAGTCTGCAGGTTTTATTTAAAACCTTTTTCTCTGTGGCTTTGTGCCGAACTCTCTTTATCTGTCTCTTAGCTTTTAAGTATGGTTGTTTTTTGCTGTTGAGGTCTCCTGTCGTGTTGTGGGGATGCCTCGATAGGCACCCACATTTGTCTGGTTTTAATAGTCTTTTAGTCTCTCACTTTACAAAGACTTGCCACTGTAAAAATACGTGAAATTTACTATTGTGGCTTTCAATTTTAGATCTCTTTTCCTGATGCTTTTATCTATCTATCTATCTATCTATCTATCTATCTATCTATGTTACAACCGGAGGGGGGAGGGGGAGGAGGAGAGTAGGGGATTGTCTCCAACTCTTCTATCTGTCCAAATGTGCAAAAAAAAATGATTACATAAAGAAATTAAGGCACCGAAACAACCCTGAGCTGAATTCCAAGAACAAAAATGACTCCAGAGTGTGTGCTCACCCACACCAGGCATTCTGCAGCATGTGGTATTTACAGAACTTGCAGTGTACAGTAGCTCTCCAGTAGTAAGAGAACGTTTTGTATCCTCAGAAGCAAAAGAGTCTTTGACAAGTCGGCAAAACTACAGATACAGTCGTGGAACGCTGATACACGTGTGAGTGCATGCGTATATAAATATCACCAGACTGCTTAAGTTCATTTTTCCTCAGGATAGTTTGTCTTCCTCGACCTGGACTATATACATCCTTTCCCCCGAATTTTGAGACATTTTTTACTGTTCCTCTCTGTGTGCATGTGTTTTAATGTTAGTCTTAATCTCTTTGTAAAATATAAAATAATCCGGTAATAGATTTAGAAGACTCTATTGCCAGGCAAACCAGGCAATAGATCATGAAATCAGACAATAGTATTTTGTTTCCTAGCAACCCCCTACTGCGAACAGAAAACAAAACGATGGTGGATGCTTCCACATCATGATAGCTACATGTCGAAACCCCCAAGTAGCAGGTACAGAACTACTAATTGTGCAGTGAGATTTGCTCCTATTTATTTCAGCCGCTTTGTGAATATTTTCCTTTTGTGAGAAAGGGATTTACTGGGGTAAATGACCTTAAATGGTTAAAATTTCACTCTGCTCTCCTAGCTTGATAACAATGTTAGAATGAAGAGGGCACAAAATTAAGTAGTACCTGTAGAATTTTTGCCAATAAGAGTGATTTGAAATACCCTGTTCTTATTGCTGGACTATTTCTAAATCTATGCTATTACAGACCCTTGAAAATCAGATTTATCATCTCCTGTATCCAGTATGCAATGTCTTTTTGGACTCTGTCTCATTAGTCATCCTTTAGCTTTGTGTTTTAAAACTACGTTTGGTAGAATGTATTAAAAGAAAAAAACTTTTGCCGCTCGCAGGAATGGGAAGTAAAATCCTAAGTGCTGCTTTGCCATGTTTACGTTCCTGGCACCCAGTTCACCCCTTCAAAAGAGCTAGAGCTATCACAGTGCAGCGGGATCGGGTCCTAAGCCATGATCTTTCTAAAAGTGCTTTTGATAATGCAGTAATTCCCTTAGTTAAAGTGTCTGAGCATTGAAATGGCATCTCGACCCTGGACCAATCTCGGGTGCACTTTGTGCACTGCCATCTATCTGAAAAAATCCATTAGTGCAAGCTGTGGATCTAACCCGGTATCTGTGCTTGGTGCCTGTCGGGTTGCAGCCTTCCAGCAGGTGTTAGTCTTTAGAAGGCTGCTGGAGACACTGCTCTGCAGTAGGGAA
>NW_008824665.1:1578355-1632205 GCF_000699105.1 Pygoscelis adeliae
GTGAGTAGGCACCGATGAGTAGTTGTATGTACAATGTAGCAGAGGAGTTTCTGTGCTTGTGCCTCTTTGCCACCTTTCCTTCCTTTTGTAGGAGAAAGTGGCAAAAAGTTGTTCACAGAGTTGTACCTACCAGTCGTCGCTGTCCAGCGGTATTTACGGCAGTCACACTGTAAGTAAACACAGTGGTAGTTTTCCTATTGGTTGCACCAGGGAATCTGCGACAGTGAAGGTATTATCTTCATCTGGGAAACGATATAATCACAAGAAAAATTTGCTGTGGGGAAGACAGCGAACTTAATCATGTATGCATTATTAAACAACAGTATTTGTGCTAGGCGCGGGAACGGCATTCTCTGAGTGACTTTGGGGTTCACAGCGTTATTTAACAGATCCAATATGCAGTCATGTACAATTTATTTATATTGCCTATAGGTATTTGTCTGGTTCATCTCAAGTACTGAGGTACAAAAGTGTTACAACAGATGCCACTTCAATAAAAAAGGTGGAAGTGGAATCGTCAGCGAATATTATAATTCTGATAAATATCAATGAGCAGCTAGTTTCTTGTCTATATTTGAAATCACACATTTTAGTGCCATAGCATGTGTGGATGGTTTAGTTTAGAACATGTTAATTGAATTTTGGAAGGCTTTATGGATTGAGAGGAAGTAGTCATTTTCCAATTTTTCTTCTCCGTTTCTTTCTCAGATGGCACTCCTCCCAAACCTCAAATCTTACAATTATGTAGTCCGCAGATTAAGCTTGGTATGGCTGCCTAATTGCAGTCCCCACTTAGCTTCTGCCTGTGTTTACCAGGCAGCAGAATGAAGGAAGGCAAAGAAAACAAAAAGTACAAACAAAAAACAAGGGGGAGAGAAAGGTCGTGAAGTATTCTGCATGTAAACAATGGAAGACATTTGGAAGTGATTTTAAATACTCTCCACAAAATTCCCGTTATGCCAACTGCATTTGTTGCTGGTGATGAATGTAAAATCTTACATCTGCTGTCATTTGGGTTGGCGAGTGATGGAAATAGGCGACCCATGACCAAAACCAAAGACTAGTACCTTCTTCCCCCTTCTCCTCCCTAAAAATCCATCTTTCGTGGAACAGTGAGTTAAGTCTGTTGCATTTGAAGGCATTTGGTAGACATGAATTAAGAAATGGACAGCTTTGTTCTCTCCATTTAACTGCGTAATGATGGTAGTGGCTAATGAGCTAACGGGGAACATGCTGCGTATCTTACTGAGATACATGTGCTTTTTCAAATTTTTCACAGGGCTTTTTTTTTCCAAGAGGTTACTGCAGTAACAAGAATGTAGAGTTACTTACTGCATGTTTAAATCCTATAGACTTAATGATTACTGTACTGTTGCATATTTACTTAGGTATTTATTTCCTATTCCTATTTTAAGAAAGGAACAAAAGCATGATGTCAGTTTTGGACTCTCCTGAAGCTTCATTCTTAAATCCTGTAACATAAAAGCATTGAGCTGTCAATTCTTGCCAAATATGGAAAATAAACCATTCAAGTGATTACAGAAACTGAGGATTTGGTTCAGCAAAGCGCTGACTTGCATGCCTAACTTTTTTTTTTTAAATGTATGCTTAAGCTCATCTCTGCTTGCTGAGATCAACTAGATTTAAGCATGTGGTTAAAGTTAGGCGTGTAATTAAATGCTTTGTTGAATAGGGGCCTCGAGCAAAACCTATAACCTTTGAAACTAACATCTTTGCTTTCGAGTAAACAGAACTTAAGGAGAATTCCTGCAGGATCATAGAGCGAAGGGAACAAATCTGGGGAAAAGGCAAGTTCACAGGGGTCTCAAATCAGGAACGTACTGATGGGTAATAGCAATGCTGGAAGGGATCTAGAATTAAGACCCAGCAGGCATTAATACATGAGTCTGCAGTGTGATTTGATTACAGAACAGCACGGTTTGTGGTTGAGGTGGCAAGAAAAAGGCACTATGTCTGCGAACAAGGAGGTAGGATTTTCTTTTTGTAAGAATCTGCTGTGAACGCATTGGAAAACTCTGAATATTGTATCAACAGGAAGATATTTACAATTTGAACGAAGCTTAGAGAAGAGCAACAAAATACTTGAGGGTCTGGAAGAACCAGATGAGTGGAAATATTAAAAAACAGATATTTCTAGGCTGGCACTGAATATGGGGAGATATGTTAACTACATGTATATATTTGAAATGTATTGTAGTCAAAGGAATCAGATCTTTTTTGGTGCATTATGTGGGAGAATACCTAGGAGTAAATGGAGAAATCAAGGAAATAAAAGTTCAAGATGAATTCTGGGCAAAAACTTAATGACAGAAAAAATTATTGGAGCCTGTATCTGTCCAGGTGTAGTGAGACCCCCCCACCCCTCTTCAGACATTTAAAATAAGAGTAGGCAAGTCACTAGCAAATGTGCTGGAGGAGGCAATTCTGCATTTTCAAGGAGATGGAGTACAAGATCTAACAGCCCTTTTTCATGTCTCTGTTTCGTTCTAGTTTTAGCTGAAGGTTACAAGAGAAACTGGGTCAGATGCTGGGCCAACCATCTTTGACTTGATTTTTCTCAAACTGGAGTGTTCATACTTTGGCCAAGAGGTTTCCAGTGCCAAGACAGTTGGGTTTTATGCTTTTATAAATGCATGACTCAGAACAGGGTCATCATATGGGCTCAGGTTGAGTCAATGCTGGGATGGTGAATGTGCAAGGGCTGGCTACAGTGGATTTTTCAGAAATCAGCTCTGGTTTATTAATTTGTTTGTTTTCCCTTTTGAAAACAATGAGCATCCTGGGGTGGTGTGGAGGGCACAGAGGTGACAGCTTCTTGTTTGTTGACAGTTTCTGCAGCATTTTGTTTGATCATCTAAGGAAGCTTACTGCCATCAGGTAGCAATGATGGACAGTAAGTACTACTGCTTCCTTCCTGACACCCCATCAGATGCCCTGGGCTCATAACTGCTGTCTCCTGTGATCTGCCTAGTCTGTGTGCAGTGCGAGTCCTGATGACTACTGCCATCAGTGGCGTGTTCTCTGGAAGAGGCTGAGGCATATGGATGACCTTTCCCAAGGTGTATTGCTCCCTCATCTGTTCAGACTGGCAGACAACTCAGCCAGGGAAGATGCAGGTTCAAGGTGTAGTGGCAGTTTTCTTGAGGAACCGTTGCCTGGAATGATGTTATTACACTGGTTTCTTGCAATTCATTTTACTTGAAGCAAGTATTCAGAAAAAAAATCGTTGTGCAGACCGATATCATCAGGGAATATTTTCCAACAGCCATGCCAATTGCAGAGGAGGAGGTGAATTTCCCTCTGCCATGCTTTGTGGATACCTGACAGCCAACTGTTTAAACAAGGCCTATTTTGGTAACCATGAGGTAAAAACAAGTGATTCGGAACAACTCTTCCTTGCGTGATAATGATTAAAACAGTGATGTTGCAGGAGTACCACACACAAGGGAAAGCTGATCTGGGGTAGAGCCGGTTGGTGAGACTGACCTTTGGTTTCAGTACTTGATGGTGCAAGAAAGGTGTGTTTTGAAGTTGTGGAAGCCAGGTTTAGGTCTTCTGTGTGCAGAATAAGACGGGAAAAGTTGGTCTGTCTATTAAAAACCACTACACTCCCAATACACCCCAGGTGACGAATCCTCTGACAGGTAAGCCAGGGTCAGCCCTTGCTGGTATTCCGTCACTGGGGGTTGGTTGATAGTGTTGGTGATGGAGGTCTGAGAAGAGGTTGAATGCAGCTGGAGGAAGGTTTTTTTTAGGTAGAACATAAGGATTAAGACTGAAGTTGCCAATGCATTGCTGATGTTAAACGGACAGTTTTTTTGATGGATGGATAAGACAGATAAGAAGAACCCATACAATTGAGTGGATCAAGCTTGGTAGTTGCTGGTAATGAAATTGGGTAGATTAGCGTATTTAGGATTAAACATACACGCTTGTGTATGTTAATAACGCTCTTCTGTGTAAGTATGTCCAAAATCAGACTTGGATGGAATCCTTTAGACTGAAAGATACTGTGTAAATGTAAGATTATTATTCTGTCACCTTTGCAGGGAGAAGCTAGGTCAACAACAATCTTAATTACAATTTGTTTCTGTTAATAGATCTTTATTTTTAGAGTTAAGTTAAATGAGGCTTTAAAGCATTTTTATACAGATACCTTTAACATAGTGTTAGTATTTAGGATGTGGGGTTTGGTATACTAGATCCTCATCAATAGGTGATGAGGAACAGTTCCTCCATGGTCAGAGTGGATAACATGTAACTGTTTTGGTATGACAGGTTGGCCTTGTGTAGATTTTAAAGGGGTCTGTACTCTACACACAGTGTAAAAATGCTTCAGGACATAACAGCTCTGCCTGGGGTAGAATACAGTGAGGGTTTACAGTATTTTCACAACTCTGTTTAGACTTACCCATACCTGTTAGGAAGCATTTTGTCAGGGAAGCAAAGAAGAAATGAAATACAAGTAGCTAATAAAGGCATGGGGTGAATTTAGGGAGGTGGAATGCAATAAACAGAATGAGAGCACTCTCTTAGAACGGGCATTGGTACTTGTGCCCTTATAAGAAGTATTTCAGAGATGACAAATAAGTTTCATCTGAAAGTAGCAGATTGCTTCCTAATATTTTGCTGGGCTGACATTCTGTGAAATCGCGTTATATCCTAATTCAGTGGCTCCTCTGCATATAGAATAAGAGCTTGCTATTTTCTACCAAATGAAGCAGTTCCCTCTCATTCTGCAGTGGTAGAGGCCTGTATTTTGGTGGCAAAGATCCATGGATTAATCTCTTCTGATAATTTACAATGGATGTTAGCATTACTTCAACACTGACTCAGAAGAAAGAGTTGCATTTACTGAATAAGTGGTCCACTTAGTTTATTGAGAGTTTTCCTCGGAGGTGCGACCCTTGCTTAGCAGTGAAATCTGCTGAGATCACAGCCCAGGGTAGTATGGTTGTAGATGCATCGAAAAACTACATGATTACGATCCTCTGCTGGCAGATAAGGATGACGGGCACCTGGATGTGAATAAGCACTCTGCACGGATTTACTAGCTGTAAATGGGTGGTCTATTCATGCATCCTCATGCCTCCTCTGCACATGCACATCTGGCTTCCACCGTCTTCACACAGAGCATAAATGGAGGTGTTGGTGGCAGGCTGTTACATGTGAAAGCTGAAGACTTAAAGGCTCTGGAAAGTACGTTTGATTTAGAATCTTCTTTATGTTGCTGTCGTGGTTTAACCTCAGCTGGCAACTAAGCACCACACAGCCGCTCGCTCACTCCCCCCCAGTGGAATGGGGGAGAGAATCGGAAGGGTAAAAGTGAGAAAACTCGTGGGTTGAGATAAAGACAGTTTAATAGGTAAAGCAAAAGCCGCGCACGCAAGCAAAGCAAAACAAAGGAATTCATTCACTCCTTCCCATGGGCAGACAGGTGTTCAGCCATCTCCAGGAAAGCAGGGCTCCATCACGCGGAACGGTTACTTGGGAAGACAAACGCCATCACTCCGAACGTCCCCCCTTTCCTTCTTCTTCCCCCAGCTTTATATGCTGAGCATGACGTCACATAGTATGGAATATCCCTTTGGCCAGTTTGGGTCAGCTGTCCTGGCTGTGCCCCCTCCCAGCTTCTTGTGCCCCTCCAGCCTTCTCAGTCGGTAGAGCATGGGAAGCTGGAAAGTCCTTGACTAGTGTAAACACTACCTAGCAACAACTAAAACATCGGTGTGTTATCAACATTGTTCTCACCCTAAATCCAAACCACAGCACTGCACCAGCTACTAGGAAGGAAATTAACTCTATCCCTGCCGAAACCAGGACAGTTGCCTTTCCATTAGCTGGCCTAAAATGAGCATCTCTTAGGTTAATTTCATTTTAGCAAATGAAGACATCCTTGGCCAGTTTTTTGGTTCAAGGTTATTCATATCTTAACAGTAAGAGGAAATACTGTTTATGCTGATAACTCTTTTTCTGCAATGTAATCTCCCATTTTGGATGAACCAGATAGCCATTACCATTTTATTTTATCGACAGCCTGTGAGAGAGCATGGATTTTCAGTTCCTAGAGGGAGCTGGGCTAAACTTCAGCTGATACACTCCAGGTGAAAGCCTCAGTGTACTGTTGCCAATCTACTTAGCTATTCAGTTTCTTGCCAATTCTGTAAGGTTTAAACTATTACAGAAAAACATGTGAAACCAAGTGTGGTGCGTATGACACTAGTTGAGTTTTGCAGTTTTATTTTTCATGATGCATTTAACTTCTGTATTGTTTTGCAGTACATATGTGCTGTATAGTTTATATTGTTTTCTTTGCAAAATAGAAGGCGGCTGTAATTTTAGCCTGAGAAGGAAACTATTAACATTTTTTAAGTGAAAGAGAAAAAAAGAAATTCCGATTTTTCAGCCTAAGTTTCTTGGAAAATATTAGGGGAGATTATGTAACTGCATAAAGTCTCTGGGGAAAAGGAAAGAGAAGGCTCGCTGATAAAGAATGCAGTAGCTGCTTAATGTAATCCACTCTCCATGGATAGTGATGAGAAGGAAGAGAATGGAGAACTGCATGGTCAGAGCAGGCTTCATTTGTTCAAATCTGGAAGTAGGCAGCACATCTGACAGGGCAGCTTTGTATGAGACCAGCTTGCCAGTCTCCCACCTAGGTTTACCTTTTCCATAATAACAAAGTTGATTCTGTGCGGTACTATATACTACAAATAAAATAGAAATGATAAAAGTAATAATTTTCAGGCTCATCTTGCCCAAGAATAAAGGGAGTAGTGTGAAGCGAGTCAGTCAACCCACTGTAATCAAACAATTCTTCTATACCTAAGTATAAACGTTGCACGAGTAGCTAGACAGAAAAGACTAGTGGTCATCTTGAAATCATGCAGAAAATCCATTTCTTTTGGTTCTTCAATGTCAAACCGGGTGCCAGATGAAATTGAATATTGAATTGAAAGCAGAAGATTGAATTTGATAATCCTGAAGATGAGATGCTTTGACAACCCTGTCGTCATTGAAATATAGCTGTGATGATCACTGAAGTCACTGTTCTTGTTTCAGTGGCTCTTCAACATCGTTTCGTTCTAGAGGAATCGGTTTGTCTTTGTTATCAGGGAGGACAAAGAGCAATAGCCACCCACTCCTATCCTAAACACTAGGAAAGTGAAGACTTCAGACTTGGTGAGAAACTTCCTTTCATGCTAACGTTGCTGTCAGCATAACACAAAATGAGCAATATAGGGTGAGATGTAAGCCTGTGTGTACTGCCCTTTTAAAGACATTTAAATTCACTAGTTCGCTGTTAAATCGATAAGGAAAAGGGAAATGCAGAACTAAAACCCCAAACCTAAAGTAAACAGCACTTCTATTAATGCAGGGTGGTTCAGTGAATATGAGAAGTGTTCAGGGAGTGGCTATAAGCATCTGTGCAAGGAAAAATGAAAACCTCTGTAATGCTTTCAGCCGTGTCTCTAAGGGATGCCATGGGATGACTGTACGACAAGGAGGTGTTCTGTAAGTGCCTGAGGAGCAAGTGTAGTAGTGGCAGAAACAAATTGAAATGAGAACTTCTGAAGTAGGTTTGTTCTGATGCTGAGCTCATCTTGGTGAGAAAGAACCATCTATGTAATTAGGAGTTGGCTGGAAAAAAGAGTGTTTATGCTCCCTTCCTTCAGTTACTCTTGGACATCCTCTGAGGAGGATCTTTATTTTTGCCTCTACTCTGTGGTCTTCAATAATGCAAGTTTTTTTAAACTGAAATTGAACGCGACTTTCGTAAAATTTTTTTATACAGCAAGGTACTCCCCAGAGAATTGTTAATCTTAGGAAGGCAACTAATGATGGTTTCAGAAGGATTTTGACCAGCTATAGCCTAATGATGCTCCAGTTCAGGTGGAAACTTTCTTCCCCTAACCTGCAAATAAATAACACCAAATATTTGAGAAAAATATTGAAGGAGGCCTCAGCAGCTGTAGAAACTGAATGACAAGATTAATGCTTTGAATGGAGAACACGAAGAAGTCTGACATATGAGGAAAAAAAATCTAGAATGCCCACAGTGAGTAGAGTAAAAGTAATAGGCTGAATGTGCTGCAAGAAATAACAAGTTTAGGAAAATTTTTCTAGTGGTAAGGATGCAGAGGGGTCCTAGAATGGATTGTGTGAATATTGTGGGGCCATTACCGGTTGAAGTCTTCAACTGGTGGTGTCTTTAAAGGATGCAGCTGATCCTATTGCATAGTTGTTTCCAGCTCTATTTGTCTGTGATTCTCACCAAGCCTTACAGTGAGTGGGATAAAAGGAAGTGGGACAGTCAGAAGGAGTGTGGTTTCATAACTTAAACTGAAATCCAGATGATCAGTCTGTTATCCCTGTTTGTGTCAGAACATGGAATATGTAGCAGTCAAGTTATAGGAGACGCTGGCAGTTGAACATGGATGTTTCAGGTTTGAAAATTTTTTTTTCCCTGCCCAGCTCAATGTAGAACATTTTGCCATGTTGCACTGTTAGGCTTGAAACATTTTGATAAATTCACTTTTTCATGCATGATCCCTCGCTAACACAACTTGAGGTTTAGCCCTGGCTGGTGCAGAAGCATCATAAAGCATAGGTAGAGAGAAAACTGATCTGTCTTCAAAAAGCTTATGTAGACATAGCCCAAGTTGTTAAAGCACAGCTAAAAATAGACTAAAAGAATGGTAGACCAGACTGTTTAGAGACCTGTGACTCAGCTACGACATTCTCGTGTATTTTATTTAGAGTTGCATGCTTTCAGTTTTGGACCATGTTGGAGGAATAATCATGTTACAAAATGAATTCAGTAGTCTGTGGTTTGTGTTTTGGTTAGTAAAAGCTTTATGGACTTCTTACAGCCCAAGTTTTAGGAAGCGTGTGGGGAAAAGACTGAGTAATGGACCCCAGTTTCTGCTTTTCTCCAGACATTTACTCCATAGCCAGTAGCAAAAGTAGCATGTAGACCAATAAAAATGACATATAATATATTAGGAGTACCAGAATATGAGTTCTTTTGACAGAGAATTTTGAACTCTCCTAGGAAACAAATTGGTTCCTGTGCATTACGTGTTGATGGAGATTGTGTCCTTCTTACATGAATAATGAGTCAAATGTTCTTTTAAGATGTATGGGGCCAGATTCTGATCTCCAGTGATTTAAATTTTGAGTAATTCAAGAGATATTCATGAGTTACATTACAATAACAGATTACAATCTGGTTCTTCTTCCGTAGGATTTTAATATGGTTATAAAATGGATATTCATCTTCATTTTCTAAATGTGTAGCAAGTTACCTAATTAATCCAATATTGTCTTCATTCTGGAGGAGGCTGTTTAACTTGAATTTCGTTGTCAAATACTATACAGACAAGCTCGTGTGGTGGTAACATTAACTAATGATAGAGTTATCCAGATATACAGTTCTGTCATTAACTCGAATTTCAGTGTAACTGCAATTGTTTTCAGTAGAGAAAAACCACATTGCTGAAAGGAAGAAAACACACTGTTTTTGCAGTCGCTATGCAATTAATTCATATAACCGCTGTGCTCGTCATGCTTTGTATAAGATCCAGGGTGACCAACTGTAGGTCACTTACATGAGAACAAAGACCCTGGGGCTGAGAGACAGTTTATTAAGATAATACTGATCAACTGTCACAGCAGTTGCCAATGAAAGCGTGTCTGTATTTACTGTATACTTGCAGTAAGTAAGAGTTGCCCTAGTTGGGATGTTTTGAATACTAAAGGATGGGGAGAATAACCACATAAATGGTGGTGGTGTGAGCGTGGAGCCAACCTCACCTTGTTTTCCACAGATTCTCTTTCGGTGGTGATTGCTCTGTGGATTTTCTTGCATCGAGGTTGAGTACCTACCATTCAAACCGTGGGACATTTATTATTTTTCTCCTTTATTCAGCTACTTATTTTCATGAAAATGAAGGGACACTGCCCTCTGTCAGTTTTGGTTGCTCTTGACCAACGTCACCCAAAGTTAGTGAAGAGAAGGGAGGAGAAACAGATGAAGATGCAGACAGAGCATCGTTTAAGCTTCATTGTCAGGAAGTAGGGCTAAAAAATATTTTTCTTGGGCATTTCTCTTTCCAGATAGAAAAAAGAAAAGTTGAATTGAATTCTTTCATCCATGTCAGTGGAGTACAAAATGTGTTGTCACTTGCTGGTGCCTCAGTGTATTTGTCACTGGGAAGCCCACAGCAATGTACTTTCTAAATGGTCTATGAAAAATGGACATACAATCTGTTTAAAACAAAATAAACTTGTTGCTTTTATCTGTAAAAGCAAAAGAAAGCTGCTATGGTTTGTAGACTGCTTGTGGCCCTTAGAGTGTGTATAATGGCAGGTCTGGTGCATTGCTACTGACCATAGTAAGAGAAGCAAGTTCTTCCTCACAATGCCTCTTTAAACATTTTCTGTGTAAATTTTTCTTATAAAAATCTTTGATAATGTGTAAAGTTTGAAAGTGTCTTATTTCAGCTTTACAAGAACATCAGATTTTTCTCTCTGAAGCACAAAGAAAACTCCACGCTTAAGATTCAGTTTTGCAAACCCTTCCCCCTTCTTCAAACATTCATATGGAAATACACCATTAAATGTGAAATTCCCTAGCAACCTTAACAGCCTAGAAGAAGGGATCCAAAACCCAGCAATGCTCAATTCTCAAAAGAATTTGTACTGTCTATTGATAATATTCATTATATTCTAATAAGCGATTTGAGAAATTCTTTTCAGGGTCTCTCCTCCTTTCTCCCAACTGCAATGGTTGTTCTGTTGGAAGGGCACAATATTCACTGGTGGAAAGAAGAACCCAAAGCTGCTTTCTTACCATGTCTCTCTAGAAAGCCTTCAGAAAATCCACTTTATTTCATAGTGATTCCTTTGCTAATTGCTTTAACAGCTGTAATTTTTTTTCTGATAAATTGGTCATTGACTGCTGATAGAAGAATCATTAGTACTTTATAACATAATGAATGGTTTGATAACTGCTTAATAGGAGAACTTGTAATTTCAGGTACCATGGCGGCAGTAGTATGTGATGCTACGTGTAGTACCATGACCGTTTTTGTACCTCTTTATTCTCTTACTTAGTAAAGACTAGTCATCCTAAAAAACCCAGAGCTGATGCTGTGGTATGCAGTGTCTCAGGTGTTTAAGTGCAGAAAATAATTCAGGCATTGGTTCAGCTCAGCCTTAATCCCATGGGAGCTGAGAAGTTCTGGCAAAAAGTCCCACTGCTTGACGGAGACAGGACTGAGCCCTGAGCTGTCAACATTGAATGAAGCTTCGTTAGCCAATGAAATGAATTTCACTTACTTTTCTTCCAGCTCTAGTTTCTAGAGTAATTTTTGGGGAAGAATGTAGAGCTGTGATTGTTTGTAGGGTTTTTTGTTTGTTTGTTTCTTTGGGTTTTTGTTTTTGGGTTTGGTTTTTTTTTTAATTTTAAGCCGTTCCTTCTGTATGTCTGTCTCCCTAGCCCTTTTTGTCTTGCCTTCTCTCCTGTCATTTTTATAACCCTCCTTTCTCCTTCTCTTTGTGTTTCTCTGTCCCATGTCTTTTTACTGTGGCCTCCATTTCTTTTATATTTCAGACTTGCTATTTTCTGTTTAATGCACTGTCCTCTGTATTACTTTCCTTTTCTTTGCTCCCTTCATCCTTTCTATTTACTTTTCCCACTTTTTTATATTATGAGGCTCTGTCATAAATATCCTAATTAATTTATTTCTAGAGGGATAAGATTGTAGACCTTATTTTTTTATTACTATTTTTCTTTGATTTTATATTTGAAATTTGCCACAAGTGCTCTCTTTCTGGAATACCATTTCATCTGCTCTAACTTTTCTTTTTTTGTATCCTGTGTGAGTGACAGAAATGTGCCTGTGTCATACAAAGTAAAGATGGGTAGTGGATGTAGCCCAGCAGTGCTGTATGGCCACACTGAATTTCTTCTTGTTTGGAGGCTTAGAAACTCGAGCGTCTCTCTCAGGCTCAGGACTTGGGTAGGCTGTACTGTCACCTGAGTTCCTTGCTCTCAAAAATAATTTTTAAATAATAATCTTTGTTTTGCTCCTTACATTATATAAGATCAGTAGTATAGGAGGCTAGCTGCGCCTAGTGTAATAGTTTTGTACAGTTGTCAGACTTTTCATGTTTTTGCTCAAAGAAAGGTGCTCGCTTTTATGTGGGAATCCTTATTTTAAGGCAGTTGTTCCAAAGAAAGGAATATTTGTACCGTATGGTATCTTTATTTAGCTTTTATGTGGGTAAGTCAATGTGAGAAATGTGGTTATGTATCATTAAGGTCCATAATCCTAAATGTTCAAAAAACACACTCACATGTCTTTGTGTCAAAATTTGAGTGTGAAATGGGTAGTACTACTGGAAAGCTAAATAAGTGGTGAGTCGAAGTAATTAAGGAAAAGTAAATAATCTCTGAGGTTCTCATTCCCCATGAAACTAATTTCGTATCTTATCCTTCATGTATTTAAAAATAGTTCCCTGCTAATTCAAGATGCTTGTGTACTATGTGTGTGAAGAGCACTTCAGTTCTATTGAAAGGATGACAGATTAGGGAGTTATTTTCAATGGGCTGATTTTTTAATTTTTTTATTTTAAGAGAGACATTCATTTGAGCAATGTAAGTGAACAAATCTTGCTGGAAAAACAGCTTGATGTGCATGCAAGACAGCAGGTGATCAGCCAATAATTTTGTGATGGCTTATGACTAGAAAACCTTTGTTTTTGTCTTTAAAGGCATACAGATGGCAGTACTTCCGCTGCAAAGGTAGGCTTTTTTCCCAGTCTAGTAAGGCCTTAAATGTTCTGCCATACAAGTTTTCCTGTTTTACCTCCAAAAGATCTGTGTCTTGTCATTTGACTCTACAGTTTGGAATAGGGATTTTTTTTTTTTTTCCTCTTTAAACTAATAAAATATACCTTGTAAGATGGATGACATATTAGAAGGGCTAAACTGCTCTGGGGTTGCAGGTCTGCTGTGCGTGAGTCCGATGGCGGTCTGATGGGAATGTGATGAGATTGCACTGTCAACTCCATCAATATCTTGAGTAGATGTCTTAAGAGGGTTAATATATGTTCATGACGTGTCTCCAGGTTTCTGCGCTGAAGAAAATAAATGTCATTTCTTTTTTTATTTCTGTGTATATCCTGTCCTTTAACTTCTGAGGTTTTCTGTTGCCCAAAGAGGCATATTGCATATGTAGATTTCTTCTTCTTACTCATGGAGATGCAGGTAGTGAAGTGACGCGGCAAGGCTGAAATAGCAAAGGGACTCAGGTTCATACGTACAGCGTGCCTGAAGCATGATACTGTGCTGAAATGTGTGGAGGGACTGCACAGACTCACTCTGGGCGTGTAACATAAGTGCCCGAATTAAGAGCTTACACATTATGTGTAGTGCAGCCCCTTGGGCTCTGAATTGCCTGGTCCAGGTGTCTGAATATCTCTGCTGAGTGTACAGGAACCCTACAATTACAAGGTTAAGCCATAGCAAAGTTCCATGTTTAAAGTGGACAGTGTAGATGTATCCCCTCTGCATCAGATGGGAATGCCATGTGTTACTTATTAAATAGGGATGCTGACCTGTTTGATAGTGAATTTGGAGGAGTTGAAGATGGGGCTTTTTTCCCAGATCTGTCTTTTCAAGACAAGCTGGTAAAGCTATTTTTTTAATGCAAGTTAACAGAGGCTTTATGGATTATTAACTGCAGATCCTCATGCAAGTTTAGAAGGACTGGAACTTGGTGCTTATGCCCTGCTGTCATCCTCATGCTCTCTGAAATCAATGAGGAGTTCTGCGCAGAAAAGTCGATGCTTGGCCAGAGCCCTGCAGATTTGGTGAAAGAAAATAAAACCATTAGTTAGTATTCTTGAGAGTAGGGTAAACCTATTCAACGTAAAAGGGAATTCTGTAACCTGTTATCTGCAGCAGAAAAGCTGCTTTTTATTAATCAGTCAAAGAAAATGTTGAAAATAATTGGAAAAATGACTTAAGGGAGGGAAAAGCAGAATTAAGGAATATTAGTAGGAGGCTGATATTGTTTGTGAAATCAGGCTATTCTTAAAGCTTTCATATGCTGTGTGTAGTGTATGGAAAAAAAAAAAAAAACCCTTTCCTTTTTTCCTCCTGAGAGAAGCCATGATTTTATCTCAGTAATTGAAAATAATCTCTGAAGTTGCTCCTTAACTAAACTTACATGAACCCCTTTTAAATCGGTTGTTATCTTTCAGTGAATTTCTCAATAAATGTTGCTGCCTGCACTTGGATGGCATGATCCTATATAGCAAATAAGGCCGAGCACATCCTATTCATGACTCAAAGCACAGCACTTCTAGCCTAATTATGGTGGCATTTGACAGTGGTGCTGTAGTTAAAGGTGTTTGTTGTTTCTATTATAAATTGTGTGTACTTGAATGGCTTAATTCATGCCAGCCAGAAGTTCAACCAGCTATCTACTTAGGCATTTTTTCCCCTTCATTAAAAATCCTTGAGTGAGGAAACCAGTTTTGAGTTCTGAATTTTTTTTATCATATCTGTTTGTCTGTCAGGCTGTTTCTTACAAAAAAATGCTATGCTTTTCCTTCATTTCAAAACTTTCTTCTGTTGTGCAGAAGATATGTTGTTGTGCAACATACGTTGTTACTGTTGGATGACTTGCATCACTCAGCACTTTGGGTTGCTCAAAGAAAGCCATGCCTGTGAAAAGGGGGAAAGGAAACACAAGAACATATGGAATTGTCTACGTTGAGCAATCTGTGCGCAATGCTGTCTGCGAGCAAAGATGATTTCAGTCACCTCAGTTACGGCAACTGGGCAATATTAATTTAGGGACTTCTCACTTACTAGGGACGTTGCCAAGTAAATTCCTCACTGTTCCATGAACATTGAGCAATCCCTCTAGACGTCACTCAATAGTCATATCTGTCATGCTTGCATTAATACACATAAACTATTCTGTTTTTTCCCACTGCATAATGACCAGTGCTAGATCCAGTTGTATTTATTCCACAGTTTTGGAAGAGATGGAAAAAACCCAAATGAACTCCACTGGGCTCAACTAGCAAATGCTACTAAGCAGTTCCCTCAAGAAAAATGCAGTGAGTTCTATGGAAATACTGATAAAGGTTGGATTTTTTTTTAAAGCATCTCCTATTTAGAGTTCTCTTTTTTTATTTTTAGGCAAACGGCCTCATTTGAAGTCTGTTGAACTTAATGAGAGTTTTCCGAGTGACCTTCTAATGTCTGTTTAAGGCTGTTGAGGCCCCCGAAGTGGTAATGCTGAGAGGTGTAATTGGCCCTATAAATCTCAGTGGGTCATTAATTCTAAGTCCCAGTAATGTTAAGACCAGGATGCATGTAACTGAAGCAAAGTGATGAGCATAGTAGGAAGATTTATGCAAGCATTGTCTTGCTTTGGTTTGCACAGTAGTAGAAATTATCTGTAGTTTTGGCTTGGAAGCTTTCTTTCTACCTGAACATCAATTCACATGTATCACCTATGTGTTTCTGGAAATTTATAAATGCATCTTTTGGGGCAGGCAGCTGGGGATTTTTTTGCATATCAGGAGGTAATATCAGGAGGGAATAGGATATGACTTGGAAAATTTCTGTGAGATGGATATAAACCCCTCAACTCTTATCATTTAACTGTATGAAAACAGTTTTCAAAACATTACTGCACCTAACACATTTGCTCCTAATAATGACAGCTCAAATTTTAAAGCACATATGTAAGTTTTTGTTTGGTCTGTGGAGACAGGCTCCTGAAGTGTGCGGTGTCTGTAGCTCTCATGCAGGTACACCCCAAATGTGGATCCCCGCATCACGGTGCGCTATGAATCCACCATCTCTGCATGTAGAGATGAGAATTGCAGCTAATGAAAGCCTTGCCATTACTTACCGTGATGAGAAAGGCTTTTCAGTGTGTTCCTTGGGAGAAGAAAAAAAAAAAAAGGCTTGACTTGGCTCAGTAAGAGCTTGTATCTTGCTTCCCCCAATTGGAAATTATTGTAATATGTCCTTATTTCATGGTTTGAGTGGGAGTGGTTGTTGCTATATAAGTGCATAAGCAAGGAGACAAAAATGAACCAGTGCAGTGGCATGGCTTTTGCCATATGTCATTTAACTGCCAGCCATGTGTCCAATCCATCTCAAAGTCCTCTTTCCACTTTCCCATGGAACAAATTTTACCCTCCTTTGCTTCAACCCCCTGCCAGAGGTTGTTCAGAGAGATGATCTTTGTACCATACCCCCAAGGAGAAAAAAAGTGAATGTATCCCAGCATAGACAGAACACCGTGAGGGAACAGCTAAGATCAATAGGGAAAAAAAAACCACAAAACCACACAAAGAATTAAAAAATCAGACTTTAAAAAATGAAACAGGTCATTTATGTGGGAAATCCTGAGTATTGGTATTTTTATGTTATCTGAGGTGGAAAGGGAAATGTTTGGTATCCCATAGTATTCTGCTATAACAACACATTCAGCTTTCTGAAACATGTATTTGTCATCATATCTGCCTCCATTTATAACTGAAAGGAGAAATTATAAAAGCTTATTGCTTGCTCTCCGGCCTTTCTGTGCAAAGGCATGTGTACTGCCTAACCAATTCTGAGAGACTTTGTTAGGGACTATCCCTATGAATGCTTGTTAGGCACTTAGCAGCAACGGGGGCTCAGGTGGAAGGAGAAGAAAAGGCAGGGTTTGTATGTGTGTGTGTGCACTTTCCTCCATTCTTCAGGCAAGGATTTCAATTTCAGTTTGATCTGTAATTTTCTGGCAAAGCAATGACTTTGACTGCAACTGTATCTGTTTTTTGTCCAGTGGATGCCATAAAGCCTTCTACTGTATTTGAAATAGTTCCATAATTTTTTTAAAACTCTAATCGTAATCTTGTACTGGAGCCTCTAACAAACATTAGTATTCATACACAAAATTATACGTGATGTATGCAACCTGCCTAAGCTAGAGCCTGGCCCAAGGGCAGTGTAAAAGGACCTAAAGTAGTTTAGCTGACCAGTTGAGAATTTCCATCACAGGGAGCTTTAGATGTGCTTTGGCTGTCTTCTGGAACAAGAAAAACTAAGTCAGGACGTGGGATGAGTAGAAAAGATGTAGCAAGAACTTCTCTGCTGTAGGTGAACTAACAGACTGCTCTTTGCAAAGAGTGAGCAAATTCAGAGTAACTGTGAAGCTGCTTTAGGCCAAGCCTGTGCTCCTAGCAGAGGACAGGTCCAGTGGGACTGCAGAAAAGATTGTTCTTTGAGGAACCCTCAGCCAGTCTGAGGGTCACACCAAATATTCCCAAATAAAAGGTCCTAAAATGTTCACTCTACATATCTAACCAGAACAGAGTTGTAGTTTTCAAGATGGGTAGTACTTAATTTTGTGTGATATAGTTCCGTCTGCCATTTTTGAGTGTAAGTCAGAATACAGTCTCAGGTTCTAAAATAGATAGCATTTTCCTTGTGAAGAAGCTTGTCTGAGGATAGCAAAGCTGTCTTTGTTTAGCTTTGCTATTTAGTTTATGAAACCTTGTTTGATGTTTTTGTTTTTCTGCTTATGCCACAGAACTTTTTTTTTTTAAGCTGCAAATACGGTAGCATTGGAGTTGGTGTTGGAAAATGTTCTTACTTTTTCTACATTTGAGCTTCCATTTCAGAAATAACAAGATCAGGATAAGAACATTCGCAGGATCAACACGCTCCTCTGGGTTGTCATTACAATGACAGAAAAGAGATGTATAGTGAAACTTCACTTCTATGTGCTGTATATGGTGTCATTGCCTTAAATGATATGAATGGGAGAATTTATCCCAGTGGATGTCTGTTATGATCTTTCTCTCTGGAAAGGTCGTTGATAATTGCTGTTTACTGTTTTGGAGAGGATTTGTTCAAATGTATCTTGAGTATTCATTTTCCATAGATTTGTGTCTAGGGGACTTAAAAGTGACAGCAAAAAGAGTGCACGGTAGAAAATAGCTGTTTGCACAAAAGCAATTTTCAGTATAAGTGAAGGAAGGAAAGACGAGGGAAAGTCCTTTTTCATGATGCTTTTCCCAACTTCAGCTCTTCAATTCCAGCCTCAAAACCTCCATTTCCGTCCCTCTGTTCCCCCAGTCCAGGTTAGGGACAAGAGGACCTTTCACTTGGTGAAAGCTGAGGAAAGCTCAATAGCATTTGTAAGAACTTTGTAGTCCAAGTATTTTCCTTAGTGTGCAGTAGAGTACTTTTTTTGTTCTGTTTAAAATTTTTGTTGTCAGTTTTTAGGTGTTTTGACTGAATTTTCAATGTTCTTTATATCAAAATGCTTGTTTTTACAAGCTCTTAGAAAAGTGCATCTAAGGGGAGGAAAAAAATGTATAGTTTGTATCTTCAGACTGCTGCTATATTGGGATAAGAGTATCATTCTGACTAAGGTTTGATTTCCAATCTTATTTGTTTGGCTACACAAACTTGTGTGTCATACACATATCACAGAAGATTATTGTGCCACAGTGCAGGGAAATTTCTTCCCAGAAAGAAGTGTAGATCTTATTGTGGCATCTGACAGGAATTTGAGGCCAGCTTAGAGTAAGAGGTAAAAATCCCTCATGAAGAACAGCATACTTGGCTTAATTTTATATGTCATCATACTTCTGTATAATGCCATTGGGATTGTATGCAGGAAATCTGAAAATGCAATTGGGCCTATTAATTTGGGAGGATTTAGAAAGAACTGAAGGAAAGACAGGCTCTGGTTGTGTTTGGTTAGACCAAAACTACTGAATGCTGAGTTAGGCGGAATCTTTTTCCATGCAGAGAAGAAGATCTGGTGATCTAATTACTAGATCCCTCTTGCTGTTCTGCTTTTATTTGGCCATTAACTGTTCAATACACCTTCATCTAGGGTGGAAAAAACCAAGAATGAATCTCCTGTTACAAGAAAGCCAGTGTTTTGGATGTTAGCTCACTCTCCTGTTGATATAATTACAAGCCTTTTTTCATTTTGGAGTTGCCGATTTCTGGATTCACCGAAGGACTTGCTTGATTTTTCAAAAATTCCTTGAGCAAGGAGTGAGAGTTGGTATGGAAACTGTTGTATTTATGGAATCTCAGAATCCCGTTTATGAATTCTGGTTCAGTTGCTTTATCATGGGATGCCTCAGGCGATAAGCTGTTGGAGCCCGGAGCAGGAGTGATAGATGACCGTTAGCCTTGATGGTGCCCACTGAAGTGGGAACAACTGGTACCGGAGTCTTAGGAAAAAAGGCTTCAGCCAAATTACTCTGCAGGGAAAGCAGTGGGAACATTCAGTATTTTTCCAGAAGCAGAACAAAGAAAGTTTATAAATAAGACCCTGGGGAACTTGCTGAGCTTCAGGAAACTGGGCTGACTTCTGCAGGAAAGAAGTTTACTTTGCTTGACTATCCAGCCTAGAAGGAAGGAAATGCTCCATGTGGGTGAAAACCATATTCCTGTTAGGTTTCTGGTTTCAGTGTAAACATACTTTAGGAAAGGGAAGCAGAGAAATACAAGTCTAGGTAAGGTAAAACTGATTGTGTTAGCTCCGTACTATAAATCCTGAGTGCCTGTAAGAACATGGTCCTGGGAAGGACTATGATTTAGATAGCATGGGGTCTTCAGTATCTTTGCATGCCCAGATGACATTTTTTGAAGAGCTAAAGGACAGGAGGGCTATCCCAAAAACATGTGCCACACAGGCCAGATAAAGAGCAAACACTGCCTACTAAAGGCAGCTTAGGGACACCCTGGCTGAATGCATTGGGACCTGAATGCAGTCAGCTTACTGAACGTCTAGCTGGGAAACTCTGCCCGAGCTTTTTGAAAAAGTGTGAAAACACGCTGTCCAATTCAGATCAGTTCCCTTAGAAAAAGGTAGGGAATTTTACTGCATATTCTGTCTTTAATGATACAGATTGAGACTCTGTGCTCATATTTCCTAGTCCTGAATACCTGCTTCACCAAGAATTAGGATAAGCACTTTCTTTGTGGGTAACGCAAAGCTGTTCTTCTAACCAAGAACCACATAGAAGGGTATTTGTGTTTGTCATATACTAAACGTAAATCTGAAACAAATGGTCTACAGACCTTGTTAGTTCCTGCTGTGGCTCAGAGATCCGGAATCCTTTGTCAAGTGTACAATTGCCAACAAGTAGGGCTTCCATAGTGTAAAACCCATCAATCATCTGCTTGTGTATCTGCAGCGTGCAGCAGAGCCAACAGGGCATGAAAATACAGACTGCCATTTTTTGGAACTAGAGGAGGTAGCAAAAGAGGCAGTGTATTTACTGAGAGCCTCTGCCTGTGAGGATGCCATTGCAGCCTTCGTGTTTTTCTTGGTTTGTTTTTTTTTTTTTTTAAACTGTCGTATGTGTCAGTTTCTAAGATGTCTAGTAAACTACATGACTATGCATCCTAGATACTGTTGATGTCTTTGATGTTGCTGAGAAAATGAGGAGGTAGTTTGGATCTTGAGAAAGAGTAGCCTGAATTCATCCCGGGTAACTTTTAAAGTGTTTAACAAGGCTGTCTATTCTAGAAATACACGTCACCCAAATTTCCTTTGAAGGAAGAGAGGCAGATACATTTATAGGTCTATATCTGTAGGTATAGTTTTTGGTCTTAGCGTGGCTGAGATCTTCTGAAGACACCTATTTCTCTGCATTGACTGGACAAAGAGTCTAGGGTGGTTACATACTAAGTTCAGGTCCTTCAGCTGGGAACAACATTTAAGTGCAATCTCTCTTTGATACTGTGAGAGGGGTGAACAGCAGCTTTTCAGCCTTTCTTCACCAACTATATACTGTCATGCAATAATTTGAAAATAGATGGACTGCCTATACAACTGAGGTAGCTAATGATCAACCTTCAGCTGTGTTGACAAAAGAACAGGTGGGGGTCTAGAAGAAATGCTGACTGTCCAGGGCCTATTGCAAGTAAAAGCAAGAAAGAAAAGGGAGCGGCTGTAACCAATTCATGCTTTCTGACAGTCTTTGAAGGTACAGAGCAGACGGCTGAGACCCGAGCAGTGAAGTGACTACTTCCCTGTAAACTTGCTAGACGACTTCGGAGGGTGAATTTAAGGGCTGAAGAATTATACGCTCATGTTCAGGTGCTTTAGGTCTGCCCAACTGCAGTGGAAAAGATGATGACTCCTTTTTGAGAAAGAGTAAGGAAAGACATGTCACTGATTTGTTACAGTCCAGAGAGGTAACTTAACCTCTTGAGTGCACTCAAAGGTGCACTGTAGAGGGGAATACATGAAAAAAAGAGGGTACCTTTGCTGGGTGTACAGTTAAGAATTTGGGTGTAACTCTATGGAGGGATCAGTACTGTGCATATATTGCAGCGAGTTGGAATTCTTTAAAAGAAGCTCATTAGCAATGTTCTTATAAGTTAAGCAAATTACACTTTTGATAATTTAACTACTAATATTTTATTGAAGAACATTATTCACTAAATATAAATGCACTCTGGGCAGTAGTCATATATGATTAACAATTATGTCATATAATCACCACATAAAACACAGAATAAGCATTACTTTAGTGCGTGAAGTTCACTGAGAATAATGCTATTGGTGTGTGATCAAAGCACATGCCTTCCATGCTTCTCACCTATCTTCCCGTTCCTCCTAAGTACTATCAGGTATGGGAACTGGAAATTGTTTAACTACAAGTTAGTAACATTCGTAGGGCACAGTGTCTCCGGAGGACCTCCCTGAGACAGACTCCAAGCAGCTTGTGTCCGCAAGTTCAGACTCTCTGCTAGCTCTTTCCTCTAAAGTGTCTGGCCTCCTTTGTATTTGCTAGAAGGCATTAAATCAACTCAAGGTTATTTCTGAGTAATTTAGAGTTCATTAGAGAAAATCATAAGGTCAGAAAACAAACACTGCTGGTCCAGAACTCTTTGATGAATGTAGGCAGCTAGGAGGTAGGTATAGGTTCAGCTATCTTAATTTAAGGTGCAGAAAATTGCCTCTGGGACACATCTTACAGTGATATTTAGGAATGACTTTGAAGGCCATTCTCACATAATTGGAGCTGAGTGAGCACTTTTTCTACCATGTACTTTATATCTGATAGGAGTTTCTGCTGTCCTAGTTACAGGCAGAGCAGGACCTTTCTGGAAAACGGGCTCATCTTTTCCGCTGGCCTGGGAGAAGTGTAGAAGTCTGAAAGAAGCAGCATGGGGCTGGTGCTGCCAACCTGCCCCGTGCTCAGGGGTAGCTCGGTCCTGTGAGGTCCAGGACCCAGGAGGGATGGGCTGGGGGACAGGGGTGCCCTGAGATCAGAGAGCCACCAGGATCAGGCTTGGACTGTGCCTGAGGGTGTAACATCTAAAAGGAGTTTCCTCTTAACTTCAAGTAGACAGATTATTCTTTAACTGCTTCATCTGTGTATTTTCCTTTGTCGTTTGATTTCTGGCAGTGGGATATTGGTCTAGTCCTGCACAGCAATTCTGGTGTGTTGTTAAGATGCAGAATTGGAAAACCTCTTTAAGAATCAATATGAAGAAATGAAATATTAAGCTCTGTTCCAAACTAAAATGAATTTGAGAGAGCTTTTTCTTGTTTTCCCCTCCTGTAAATCTCTCTGTAAAGAAGCCACTATTTTTCAATGGCTGGGGCTTGTAATTTTTTGATCATTTGTAGATGACAGGATGCTGCCTGGCTGTGATGAGTATCCCAAGATGCTGACATGTCACATTTCCATGTCGGTTAAAGGGAGAGAGTTGAGTGTGTTCAAGGGGGGCTGTGTTTTGTGTGGCGTCTTTTCTACAACAGGAATTGTGTGAGTGAAAACTAGCAAAATACGTTCTTAATTCCACAATGGCAGTAAGAGGAGTATGCATTAGTGGTATTCTAGCTAGCTTACAGTGTTTCGAATGTCTTTATTAGGTCTGAAAACTTTAACATGTACTTGTTTCAGTCTTTGTTCTGAGCCCCCCACATCTATTATATGCCATGGAGGCTATTAAAGCTTAGCTTAGCTCCCAGTATCACTCCCCATATTACAGTAACTTACATTTTGGCTGAGGGCACTTCTGAGAACTAATCTGTGATGTGTTTACTTTGGCTGGAGAAGTTGAAATGCTTTAAAGAAAAAATAAATTAAAAGCTCCCCAAATGTTCCCGCAGCTTTGCTTTCTGCTCTTATTATGCTGATCTGATTGTTTTTAATGTGAGGGCTTCTTTTGCCCAGGGTCCTATGTAGTCTGCACTGTCATAAAAGGTATACCACTTTACAGCTAAGTAATGTCGACTGCCTTTTAACTTAGAAAATCTGACGTTCTCAGTTGGAATACTGCACTGCATACGAATATGTCCATTTTTTTCTTTTACTTTCCTGAAATGTAGGAAGTCACCACATTTAATGTGTGTGAGGTCTTACCAAGATGTCTAACTAAGAGGCTGTCTAAGTGAGCAGAAGCTTAAGAAGCACAAAAAGATCTCCTTTCATGTTCATTTTTTTTGGTCTTTGGAAAAAGCATTTCTTATATGCCTCATTGGTTATTACCATCACTTAGTTAACAGGTAAACTAATGTACCGTTAGAATTAATTGTCCTGTCTCTATCTTTCTGGGACAAAGAGATTAAGAAGTGACAGTGAGATATTTGTCAGTATTTGGGCAGTTTCATTTCTTTGTTCTGTGTTAGACAAGTTCACACTTGTGCGCAGTGCAACCATAGAGACCGTTCTTGCCTATTTTGTGGACTTCTCTTAGAAAAGACCACGTTAATGTTCATGATAATTGAAGGGGTAATGCAGATCCCCCCTTCAATGTGCTTGTACAATTCTTGCAAGGGTACCTAGAGTTACAGTTAAGAATCTCTATTTCTTTCTGCTCCCCAGTTCCTTCAGAGAAATCCCAGTGGGTAATAATTTACCTTCAGGCTTTGTAGTGAGTGGTTCAGGTAAGTAGGTTCCTTTCCATGGCCACATGCATTTAATGTATAGACAAAGGTGGTGAAGGATAGTGCAGCTTGGGATTCATTGATGCTCTGCTGCTGATGATGTGCAGGCCTGCTGCCTTCGCGCTGGACCCAGCTGGTAATCTCCTAATGTTTGGCTGGGGCCTGGGCTTGGATGAAAGGGAGCTGGCTGTAGCTCGGGCCAGATAATTTGGAGATGCTAATGGCTCGTTTGTTAAAACAAGTAGAGGGCTTGGCAGAGAGAGAGGGAGTTTCCACCTCATCTCACCCCTCCCCTCTGCTTTCCAACTTTGCCCGTTGTTCACCCAGAGGGTGTTCATTTTGTGGGTGCTCTTTGGAGTCCTCATGGACACGGGTCACAAATGCCCGTTTCCATCTTTTTTTTTTTTTTTTTCCCATGATTACAAGTGTTTCTTGTGAAGGTGGATCTTACTGTCATTGTTTATATTTCCATTTGGTGAGTCTGGCTTGTTGCAGTGACTTGCCCACGAGTGTATCTTTGCAAACCATTTAAGAAGAGAGAGAGAAGGAAATGTCAGCTGTTGTAGGCTATTGACTGCCAGTTACTGATTTGGGCTGGCTGGCATGAACACGTTTATGTCTGTGGTTAAAAGCGAGCTCTAGATTTCTTTGCTGGCTTAGATTCAAGGGGCTTTACATAGAATAGTGTAGCTTTACACATGATTTATGGCTGGAGTTCAGACTGCAGCTTCCTTGCGTGCATTCGTAACAGATGAGGTCTGTCTATACGTATGTCTTCAGCGTGTTAGTCTAGACGGCGTGTACACAAGGCTCTCTGCTTTAGGGCCACACCTTCTGCTCCCTGCGCGGAAATCATCATGCACTGATCATGTTTCCTCACCGAGAGATCAGTTGCAGAAGGAAGTGAACTTTCTAATTATGAGATTATGGTTTCTGTTATGGCAAATAAGTATCTCGTGTTGCTTCTTAAAGAAGGGAATCCTGCACTCAGATTTTCTGGCTGTCTTCAGTAGAAGTGCCACAGCACAACAGCTTGAGGTTAGGTATTTTAAGCTGTTTTATCAAGTGTGATCAACATTGGGTTTAGTGCTGCGTGAAGACAATTTCTTATAGGGTACTCAAACACTAATTCTCTACTAGTTACAGGAGAATTTTAAAGCATGCAACACAAAGGTGATTTTTTAAAATATATTTATAAAAATATATATAGTGCATCTAATTTTACTTACTCCATATCCACTAGCTCCAATTTGGAGACATATGGCTGCATGTTTTACAAGCTGTAGCTTCCATTGTCAGCCGCAAGTAGGAAACATTATGGAAGTGTCAGTGGGATGGATCGCTGTGGTCAGGTCTGCATTTGAGTGGAGCAGGTGAAATTCTGCCAGTTAGTAATGACGAAAAGATATTTCTGGCCACTGTTCACAAGTGGGGTGTCCAAGCGTAGAGGTATGAATTTGAACATGCACCAAGAGGCATGGGATCTCATTTAAAGTGCCGCAAACTTAGTTAAAATATGCCCATTGACAGCTCTTGCCGTCTTGGATTCAGCCCAGAATGAACACTTCGGAGTGCTAGAAAATAAATAGGAAATGGACCTTGAAGTGGGTTTTCAGGTTTGTGTACAGAATATACTTACAAAGGTGTTTATTGTTTTAGTAGAAGACTATTTGATACTCACTTTATATTTCAATAGATTCTCTAATGAACTGCAATTAGAATATTATCATTATTATTTTAATGAAGTTTTTCTTTTAAATTAACAGAACAGTGCTGTGTTATAAACATGTGGTTTTGGTCACTTAGTAGGGATGGAAAAAATCCTTTGATATAACTTTTAGCTGGCAATTTGCAAGTTGTTTTTTTTTTTTATTTACAATGTATATGCCTCATAAAGGGATCAAAATAAACTGTAATTGAAATAACTTTGTTTCCTGGGTGGTTCTTTCCTCATTTATTTCTGTGTTCACTATTTCATATGCCCTTAATTGAACTGTTTTATTTTAATCATTTGTATCACTTTATAGTGGTGAATTTGTTCTTGTTGCAGTTGGGGCTTTTCTTATTTCTCTTAGCACTTTTCCTGGGAAGTCAGAACATTAAATAAGTGTAGAAAAGATTTGCTGTACATCAATTTTGATTATCCTGAAAGCACTACACAGTTTAGATCTATAAACATATGTACAGATATTTTAAGCAATTCTGTAAACTTGATGAGTCTGTTTTCAAAGTTAGAGGAATGAATAGGAGTTTCTAAGCAGTAAGCGCACAGACCCTCACTTGTTTCTGAAATTCATTATTTCCAGAGCGTGGCTTACGAAAGTAGGGGTGTATTTTCTTTTAACCGAACTAATAGGAAAAAAGTTAGAGGCAAGCAAGGTCTCCCAGCAGCGTGAAACTGACAGTTTGAAAGATGCTGCATGTGGTCCATTTTACAGCTGATGCCCCTTCTATCCACAGCTGACAGCAGCAGCAGAACAACAAAATCTTGCTGCTTAAATTTGATGGTTCATCTGTAGCGATCAGCTTTTTTTGGTTAGTAAATCGCACTAGCTAGTAAGAGGTTGTAATATACGATACTACATTTTAATAGCTATCTGGTGTAACTATTAAATTATAATATTGCCCATTAAACTTTCTTACTGATTACTGAAAATTTTCTTCTGAAAAGGTGATTCCCCACCCCCATCTCCTTTTGTCCCTAGGGAAGCTTTATTAATTTCAGCAAAGAATTGTGAGTGATGCTGCTTCCATTTTACAAATAGGTTGGAGTTCCTTTTAGTAGGGGCTCTGGGTGTTTTGGGAAGCAAAGACTTTAAAAAATAAAGAAGAGTTGGGTTGATTCAGGGAGAAAGGAGAAGAAACAAAATAGGAACACTGAAAATCGAGGTGAATATTTAATAGAGCTCAGGGAGTAAAAATATACCATACGTGAGGTGGGGGGGGGGGAAGACCACGATGAAGAGGGAAGAGAAAGAAAATAGCAAAATAAAGCAAACTGCTGTGCATTGCCCGGGAATTTATACAAAGAGCCCTAAGTAATGTCTGCAAAAGCAACATTTTCTACATATTGTGATGGAATTTGGGGCATTTTTGTTGTATTTTTGTTGGTTTTGACTGACTTTTCTTACAATTGAAACACACAGTTTACCAAGGATTTTTCTTTTCTACAGTACTTCCAGTCAGGAATTCCATGTTCATGCAAGGGAAGATCTATTTCTTGCAACAAGTTTCTTTCATTGGAGAAGTGAAAATGATGCACCTGGTATTGCATACTTATGTTAGCATTGTAATAGTCACATTGAGCAGAGCAGAGGCTTTGTAGTCCCTGCTAAAACCCCAAGAACTTACCTTGTTTGGGGAGCTGGCAAGAACTTTTACTAAGGAGGCTCTGGCAAAGATCAGTATGTTGTTGACACTATGAAAGCACTAAAGATGCAATGGTCCCTAAGCACCATCAAACAGAAGGCGAGGTCTCTGTGTCGCGGCAAAGCCAAGAGTTCTTCTGGCTCTGCTTTGGGGAACAGAGAGATCCTGATACCCAGCAGGAACACATTACAGCAGCGCTGTAAAAGGGCACACTACTGCAAGTAAAGCCCTTACACATGATAGTGCAGTAGGACCGTATGGAGAGGACTAACAAAATTTTGTTTCAAATACCCAGGGGCAACTGCCTTTTTGCACAGAAAGAAATGACAAGATTTTTTTTTTTTATTTTTTTTTTTTCCCTGGGGCCCTTCTAGTCTTCCCATCCTCTATGTTCTCCAAGTGACACATCTGTGCCAGGAAATTTCAGCACAGTGACAATTGTTTCCTTGCAAATTTCAGATCTTCTCCATGAAAGAACCATTGCAACTTCCTCTTTTAATCTCGTTTTGCATCCCAACCCACTCCCTGCTGAGAAACCTGTCCCTCCTATTTCACAAGGTCAGACTGTGGTACCATAGTTGCCTATTTTTTCTTTGAAGGGAGCGTGATTATGTTCAAAATTGTTAAAAACCATAATTTTGAATCATCAAGTAAGGGGGGGAAAGCAGAGCAAATTTGATAATCTGATTGTGGGGGACATTTTCCAGTATTAGATTTAAAAAAAAAAAATAGAAAATTGAGATAATAAGGCATTTTATTAATAAGCAGTAATTATACTCCTCACATAAATCTAGCATGAATGTTGGAAGGCGCAGAAGCTTTCTCCAAGCAACCTGTATTCAGCCATCAATACTTTCATAATCCCTACGGAAGTAAAGCAATAGATACATATCTGGTCTGTTTGGTAAATTCTTAAAACAAGCTCCTTGTTTCTTGGTAACGTGTGCTGCTGGAGGACTGTCATAAAAGCACATGAGATATTAGCCTACCTGTCTGTCACTAACATCCTAGGATTAAAACGGACTGTATGCAACACAAAGGTAAAGTATGCCATGCCTTAGGATCTCCAAGTGTATGCAAAATGGAGAACAAAGTAATGAGTCTTCCAGCACTGTTTAGAAAAGCAGTGCTTTATCAGTGCTGCCACTGGCATCAGTACAGCAGCTGTTTGCCCTTTTCCTCAGCCTTTGCACTTAACATCCAGAGCACACGGGGGAGAGAACAGTATCAACTGTAAAATGTGCGACACATCTCTGGGACAAGTGGAGAAGCTCCAATGAATAAATGTTTAATGGCCTCCTGGTGGCATTACAGGAGGAGCCTTCCTGGCCTGTAATCTCCTCTGAAAAGACAGAGGAAAGGAAAGTTGTGGTGGGTTGACCTTGGCTGGCACCCAGGTGCCCACCCAGCTGCTCTCTCACTGCCCCTCCTCAGCAGGACAAGGGAAAAAATAAGATGAAAAAATCATGGGTTGAGATAAAGGCAGTCTAATGAAGAAAAGCAAAAGCTGGATGTGGAAGCAAAGCAAAAAGGTGTATTCTCTACTTCCCACCAGCAGGTGATGTCCAGCCACTTTGGGGGAAGCAGAATCCCAGTACGCATAGCGGCTGCTTCAGAAGATAAATGCCTTAATAATGAATGCCCCTGCTCCCTCTCCTTTCTCTTACCTTTTTTTGCTAAGCACAATGTCATATGGTGTGGAATATCCCTTTGGTCATTTGGGGTCAGCTGTCCCGGCTTTGTCCCCTCGCAACCCCTTGCCCACCCCCAGCCTACTGGCCCTTGGGCAGGGTGTTGGAGGGACAGCATTGATGCTGTGCAGGCACTGCTCAGCAGCACCCAGCACATGGGTGCGTTACCAACACCCTCCTAGCCACAAGTGCAAAGCACAGCACCATGAGGGCTGCTATGGGGAGAGTTAACTCCAGCCCAGCCAGACCCAACACAGAAAGGAAATAAATCCTTCTACGAAGAGGCAAAAGGGCAGAGAAGCTGTCCTTGCAGAGATAGAAAATAGCAGGAACGGTACTGAAGGGGCATTGGTGTACAGAAGCAGTTTGTGGAGTTGTGCAGGGAAGGACAGTACTACTGGTGAGTACGTGAGTGCAATCCAGCACTAGTATAGCCATATCCTGCAGTCTTCACAAAGCAATTTTTTTAAGAAGTCAATCACTGTTCAAGGTTTTCAGCAGATGTGCAATATTTTCAACATTTGATGCCCAGAGCTGGTAATGATTGTAAATTCAAAGACTTAAACTTCTGCAATTAATAATGATGGCTCCTGACAGTACTGTTCACCACCCTAAAGAAAAGTCAATCCAAAATCCTACACGTACAGATACTTGTGATCAAACAGCGCAAACATGAGCAACATTTTAAAATGTGAAACTGTATATAAGTGGAATAAAGTTTGAACTATTCTGTGATGTGGTTAGTTACTACAGGAAAAATCTGCATATATTTATTTGTGCGGTAAGTGGCTCTATTACTCATGCTGTTTCTTCAGTGAGTAATTTTTGACTAAAGTGCCACAGTTTCACAAAATGACCCATCAACTTATAATAAAATGCCCTTTTAGTAAGTTACTGCTGAAAGGATCTACACAGAAAGTAATGAAAATCTATCAGGCTTCATAACACAAGTTTTCATTTCCGTTCTTTCAGTCTGTTGCAAAGTTTCTAGACAGGGCATCCATAACAAGGCCCTGATAATTTGCTTAGGAAGCTGCCTTTGCTGTATTTAACATTTTTTTTTGTGCAGTATCTCATATTTCTATATCCTACTTCATTAATAAGGTTGAAAAATACTGCTATTACAAATTAGTTATGGGTCAGCAGCTGCTAATTTTACAAGGCTGCACCATTTCCTTCTCAGCTTTGCAGACATGCTCATATGTCATTCTGTGGCTGCCCAAGGTAGATGAGAATATCAAGTAAAATCCAGAATATTGTTTTTTTCTTGTATCCAAAAGCCTAGCCAATGGTTCCACTAAAATTTGGAAGGATAAATTAAGTATTCTAAAAGTGAGGGGTTGTATGTATAGCTGTCCTGATAAACGGATAACAGTTGTGAGGGTTTTTTGGGGAAAATAATAAATCCTAGCACTCATGGTTGTATCCAGCCTGTGTAAATATGAGAGAACTTGGTGTGGTAAGCATGTTGTTGAGAAACAACTTATGTTTATGAACAGTGATTCACGGTGTTGGTCACAAGAACCATCTCATGGCACGTCGGTGATCGCAGGGGAATCAGAAACCTCTCCCTGTCCTCTCCCCACCAGTTCTGCAGGAACTTAAAATTTTTGCCAGTTTTGAGACTGGGGGCAATGACGTTTTCTTTACTGCAAATGCTTTGGGAGAACAGCTCCAGCACCAGGCTGGGTAGCCACTGACCAGGCGTGACTGCCAGAGGGGAGAGTAGAAAGCTTTTAGAGGAATACACTTCTCTATATTGAAAGAGAATTTCCTCCCTCCCACCACAGTTTTGAGGTAAGATCCACACAGATACCTGGAAGCGGTTATTCTGCAGTATGTCTGTCATCTCCATCTTTTACCTCCCAGCCTTCCAAATTCATTTTGGCCTCAATATACAGCTGCTGAGGGAGAAGTGAATTGCAAACTGTGTTGTTTCTCAACACTCAGCTTAGGTTTCCTCAACCTGGAAGCAGCAGTTTCCTGAAAAAGGCAGTGCCAGGGAAAGTTCATCTCGCCCTCTTCTCGTGCTCCTTTGTCTAGAGGAGCTAAGAAACCTTGTGGTTTCTGCCACTGCTACGTGACTGATGGCAAATGTAATGTATTAGTGACTGCCAGGGGAGGTGAACATAGTATTTCCTCCGCATTAGTTGGTGTAAGTTTCAAAATGCTGCTGTGATGCACAAAGAGAAAGAAAAAAAAAAAACTGTCCATGAAATGTTATGAAAGAATCTGGGGAATTAGCTACTTTGACCAATGTGGTTCATAGCTGTGGGTTCAGTGGGAAGCTGGTGAAAGCCAGATGTGTGGATCCAGTTATTTACAAATGTTTCTTTTACCACAGCTAGAGCATGAGAAGGAGGGATGGGGGGAGAGCGAGCCCAGCAGACCTCGCCTGCAGACAAGCCTGGGACCCCCCCCAGATTCTCACTTCTGGCCTCCTGAATCTGAGCTTCTCCGGGCTTGTCTACATATTACCTTACAAAAGATACCTCATGCCCTTTTTAGGGTCTTTGTAATGCAGTGTCAGGAGAAAATGTATCTATATAAACAGCAGATTGGGATTTTGTTGTTGTTGTTGTTGTTGGTTTTCTGGGAAGACCAAAGCTCAAACCTGCTTTTGTGAGAGAAGTTCAAAGGATTAATAAGGTTATGTTTCTTATTTTATTTATGGGCTTGGTATGACTTCGAGCTCAGTTCAGCAAAAATGTAGGCTTATTGCTGGTTCTGGACACTCTCACTGATGTGCCTCAGGTTGCAAACTCCCTCAAGTATATACCATAAGGTCCTATTAGAGATTTTAGGCCATTTTTTAAACACACAATCTTTTGGCCTGAATGAACTTCACATGAAGTTGCACTTTAGAAAGTTTTTCAGCCAGCAGCTGACTGTTTTCATGATGCCTCAGAGATGTGGGTTTATCGAAGACCTTGAATAGAGCAACCTGATGCTCCTGCAGTTCAGCTGGCAGAAATGTGGGCAAGAGAATAGGCACAGGCAGTTCCAGTCTCTGCCACAAACGTTTCTTCCTGCTTAGGATGGTGATTTCCTCAGTCCTCACTGGTAGGCTTTCTGTCCCTTTTTAAAGCAAATGGTACTCTGTACAGAAACAGTCCTGTGCTTAAAGTGGAGAATAAGGAGTCGTGAGGGTTCCAAAACCAAATTGTTGGGTCCCAGATGTCTACTGAGTAGATTTGCATGTCTTCCAGAAACCTCCTCCAAAATACATCCATCTTTGCATGTCGTTCTCTTTTCTGTACATCTGTCTATTGTGAATGTGCTCAATATTAATCGAAAGTCCATAAACTCACAGTTGATTCCAACAGAACACTTTTTTTTTCATGTGTACAGTGTTGCTTTTCTCTTTTTTTCTTTTATTCTGTTCTCCAAAAAAATGTAGCCAGAAAAGGTAGTTATAACCAACATTGCAGCTTTAGCTAAACTCAGAAAAGCAAAGCAGGAGTTAAAGTTGAAAATTGTGTCTTATAATTAACTATTCATCTCCTTTTGTTGTTGATGACTGATTGCGTTAGTGCCCAAGAAAATGTGTGATCTTATATATTACGCATGCTATAGTCCTTAGGCATAATAGGGTTAGTTGAGGACAGAGTGTCAGATGCAGTATTTGTCATTACCTTTGATTTGCCTAGTTGCACGCTGTTGTGGATTTGGGTTGAACTATTAATACTTGAATGTAGATTTTTCTCTGACTCGGTGACTTTTTTTTAAGAAAATACTTCTTGGCATGCTTTATTTCCCTGTCATTTTCAATAGCAGAAATGTTTGCTGTTAAATGCCATTTGTCTCCAGTTTTGATTCTTCTTTAAAGAAAACAGCATGTTAAAATGAATGGTACAAATTCAACTATTTGCTTCTCTTTTGTAAATGCTGGTAATGTGTATTATTAATTACAATGCTGTTGTATGGTAAAAAATATTTTTTTTCTGTTCGGTAACTCTACCTTCTATTGTGTAACTGTTCCATAAAGGTCATCTTTTTACCAGACAATAATCTTAAATGTCATGCTTTCCCATATGTTTAACCACTTCATATCTAGATATATACTTGGTAGAGCAGAGCACTTTGCTAAATGAGTTTCGGAGATTGGCAAGTAATTTAATTCAAAATAAATTGAACTTCAGTATTCTTCTTCCTGTGCCTGTACCTTGCTACTTTGATATCATCAGCCAATTTTGAGAATACGTATAGTTGATCTCTGTTTTCTGTTTATAAATGTGTCTGATGTACTTTATTCCAAAAAACTGTGCTTAACACAATGGCAATGATTTAACAAAAAGAAACACTTTATGCCTGAAAGCCATTTGCCTTCTGGCGTTCTCGTGGGATTCCAATAAAACACAGGGAAGTGAAACAACTACCTGCATGTTTGAGTAAGCCTGTAAATGCTGAGGATGCATGTGTCTGACCAGAGGCACTTATATGTGGTGGTTATGTATTTTTGGAGCAGTGTTTTGAATATTGCATAGTAGTTCATTTGGGCATACATGTGTTACGTGTGGGCATGCAGTGCACACCATGGCAGAAAGTGACCTGTAACCTCTACAACATTGAAGGCGTTTAGTGCAGGATTTGGCCTAGTATTTCAAATTCTCTTGCTCTGTGCTGGATGTTCTCCAGGGCGAACACAAACCTGCAAGCATTTTGTTCCTTCTCTCACTCTTTTAATTTCCAGTATTGTTCCAGACTGTTTGCATTTCCCTTAGACCCTTGCCATTTTGCCACCTTCTTTCCCCTCCTCTTATACATAGAATAGAGGTTTAGAAGGAACTAACAAGGAGAGATGGGAAGGCTTCCTAGTACCTCATAGAAGGAGAATTTACTTCATGAAGCAAAGAGTTAAACTCAAGCTGTCTTACACAGCCAATTAAGTGTATGCTGTCTTTTACTATGCATGCATGCCCTCGTGCAGTTAAATGTAATTTATGTTGGTAGCATATGCTGTTCTTGCTTAGTGACCTGGGCTCAGACTGTGACACGTTCAGTGCAGCCTGACAGTGAGGGAAGAAAACCTACAGATATACACAGGTGTAAGACAGGATTGTTAAAACTGAGATAGTAAGGTGAAGTTAAAGATCATACTGTCTGCTCGTCATTTGCAAGCAGATAAAAATCAGGTCTGGTAATTCTTGCAAGGTCCTTGACCAGTCATTGAACTACTTGCCTTAAGAAAGACCTGTCAACTTGGCAATTAATGAGACTTAATCTGGTTAAGAATGTTTTAAAATTAGTTGTGTATGAAATTGTGGTATAAATTTCTTTCACCTCCCTACAATTTCTGCTGGTTCATAAGTGGTGAATCACTGCTGGTCTATCCTTGAGCTGGAACTGAGCTTATCTGAAATGATACTAAATGTAGAGATGATTTTGCACTTTATGAGACTGGAAAATGTGTTGCCATCTTTAAAAGATCTATGCTGAAATGTAAAGCAAGAGCATAAATAAATTAGGTTTTGTTTTTCTGACATTACATATGTATATGTATCCACAAAAATATATGTAAGTATGTGGGTATATGTGTACAGTATATGTATTTTATAAAATAGTTTGCAGGTACAGTATAGCTATTATGTACCTTCCTTGCTCTTGTCTTCTGAATTTCAGGGATGTGTTTCTTTTCATGTCACCAAGAAAACTATTTGGTTGACTTTGAGAAGAGCATCAACAAAAACAGTCTTGCCTTTTGACACCATTATCATCTGGTTGCTTCTCGGTGTCTCAAATATAAAAATCCTCATTTCCTTATTCCTATGTATGAAATCTTATAGACTACCAATAGTATTTACTGGCCTTAGTATCTAGGAACCTGAATCATGACTGAGGGCCCTATCTTTATGTGGACACAAAACAGAGATGTATGTAAGCCATTTAGGAAAGCAACCAAAGGAGTATGAGGTAAGAGGTAACAGATAGCTATGGACAGATTGGAGGAGTACAAGGGAATGACGAGATGATACTGACCAGCATGATAAGCAATAGTTTTCAGCACGTTGAGAAAAAAAGTATTTTGGAGGTGTCTCGACAAAGCATATTTTAGTGGACTACGCTTGGAAATGTTTAGCTAGTAGACAGTGGAAGCTGGCATTGGAAGAGCTGAAATCACCATAAAAAGTGAGAAAATACATCAGGTGTGAGATGAGCAGTAAAGAGCCTTAAAAGTGAGAACAAACTATACTGGCTGCGCCAAAGGCAAAGAGGAGCGAAGTGGTGAAAGTGAATGACGAAGGAAAGCAACCTTTGCAACAGGTAGGATCGTGTGTGTCAAGTTTAGAGAAGAGGATGCCTGTAATGATGTAATGATGAGAGCTTTGGCCAGGAACACGAGCTGTGTGAATGGATAGGAAAAGCTACATCATAGAGAGGTTATGTAGAATGAATCCACTGAACTGACACATTAATTGGGATTTGGGAGACTATCTCTGAGTTGAAAATGTCATCCGTGTTGTGGTTTGCATGACAGGCAAAACAGTGATATTGTCCAGAGTGATTAGAGGAGGATATGGAGAGCTGAGATAGGGGAAGACGTTATCTGCTTTATTTCACTCATTCTGGTCTTGAGCAAGACATCTCATGGGGGAGGAAGAGGGAGGAGGACTACGAGGGGAATGTTAGTGTTGGAGGAAGAGGGTTTAATGGGGACAGTAGAAGGCAAGCCAAGAACAGAAATGGTAGATTTATGGATCATCCACTGGGAATTTCTGTTTGCTGAAGTTGTGCAGAGATAAGGCATGGATGGAAGGAGATTAAGGACAGAGCTGCTTTGAGTTCCCCGCAAGAAGCTGGTGGAAATGGAGGAGGCCATTTGAAATTTGGCATTTGTTGGATTAAGAAGGGCTTTCAGGATAAAATATCCGTGAAGGCTTCATGTCTATTTTATCATGTATCTACAATGCAAGACCCTAGGATATAGATAATTTTCAAAGACAGCTGACCTTATCTCCAAAAACATTTGGATTGGGGCAACTTTTAAAAGACTGCTGAAAACTGATTTGGAGTAGCATGTGCTTTAGGGAACAATGATGACTCTATCAGAAGATTACAAACTCGTTGGGGTGCTGTATTTTAGATGAGAATAAGCTCTAACTTTTTGAAGACAACCATGAGAACCAAAAAAATGAAATTGTCTCCAGATCATCCTGTACTGCAAATAACCATAGATTGGAAGTTTTGCGTAAATCATATTAGTAGCTAAGTAAACACATTAGTTTTTTTAGAGGTGATGAGCACTTGTTCTTTCCTCTCTTGAACGATGGTTTCTGCGACGCAAACTTCAAAGAATAGGGAAGAGAGCACAGCCGCCTCTGGGATTTCAGCCGTATTCAGAAAGACAAGGAGTACATTAGAATTCACTTTATTTTTTTAGATTTCACTAATTTCTAGGACATAGATTGTCAGTTTATGTAAACTGGCACAAAGCTGTTGAAATGAAGAGTGCAGAAGAGCTGACAATGTACATTAGAAAGTGTGTTTGGAGCAGAATTTGTGTTAATTTTGTTAATTACTGTTTCAGTTGCTCAGAGAATTTCTTTTGCTGTGTGAGACTTAAATCTAAGAGATTTTTTTTTTTGTAGAAGGTCCCAAGTGACATCTGAAAACAAATACATGGAATAATAGCTTGGGACATAAGATTAGCCATTTGTTGTAGTCCCAGACTTGATTATGGATAGGCTAAGGAGGTAAATTCTGTGCAGTACTCTAATTCGTAGAATGGCAGCTCAGTATGTTGAGAAAATCCTAAGTGATGTTTCCAATGATGCTTTTAAAATAATTTTTGTCAATAAATAAGAATAAAAGCATAAAACTTCTGAAAAAAACCCCAACCCCAAACCCAAAACAGAATTTACGCCAAATCTTAGTAATTTGTGGAAGATAAGGCAACTTTTTTGAGTTAGTGAGTAGAAAAAAACCGTCTTTTTAAAGAATGTAAGATTCCACGTTCTTTATGCAGCTATTCTTTTATTTATTTTGATAAGTTCTGCTTTAATAGTGTACTGGTGAATGTAGTATAATTTTTAATTAAAAAAAAATTGAATAACTGGAGTCTTTGAGTCAGAAGGCTTATGCAGAGACATTCATTTTATTGCATGTATTTGCTTTGTGTCTCATTTTTTGTACCAGGGATTTTGAATTATTAGTGAATGCTGTGAAGCGCCAGACCCTGGTCAGTATTGCAGAACAGTATGAAAGGGGCCTTTGAATATGATCTGAAAGGAGAGCTGAAAACTTGCAGTCTGCAGGGGACCATCAGTGGGCTAAAGCTGGCATTTCTGGCTTTCTGCCAGACCTTTCCCTCTGTGTGACTAACCTCAGGGTTGGACAAGGAGGGATTTCCAGGTGGCTTAGCGTCCCGTTTTTCCTTCTCTCTGCTCCACTGACTGAACTCACCTGCAGTACAGCCAAAATGATTCAATCCTACGTTCAGAAGTTGGGCGATATATAAAAATAAGGAAACAAAGAGCCAAAAGAAAAAAAACCAAACAAGAGAATAAGAAAGCTTAAAATCCACGGATTTTGCTGGCAAAATCAACAGACTGAGTTTCCCCGTAGCTTTATAGAAATGTTAGCTGTAGGGGACCTCTGGAGGTTTGTAGTCAAATTTCTTGCTCAAAGCAGGACTATTACTAGCATTACTTCGGGTCAGCCAGGCTTTCATTGATGTACATTGATGAGATGGTTTCATACACTGGAGCGTTGTGCAGTCAAGGAACTTTTTTACAGAAAACACAGCTCCCTCTTCTTTTTGTCTCTGCCTTTCCTTCTCAAACAGCCTGTATCCATGACCATGCTCTGGTCATGTATGCTAGCCCAGGTCTGTGATTCTGATCATGCCATAGCTCTGCTACCACGCACAGACTTGCAGTTCTGCCTGTTTATTGCTCAAGCTCTGTGCAGTGGTGTACAGCTGTTTGAGAAGTCTGAACGCCCTCCATTTCATGGCCTCCTCCAACATGTACTTCCCCTTTATCTGCACTGCTTCCTCACTTACTTCTGTATTTAGATACCATGCCCTCATGAACCTAATTTAAAGCTTTCTCCACTTGGTAGCAAGCCTGTTTGCAAAGATATTCTTCCTCTCTTTATCATGTGAAGTCCGTCTCCTCCTCTTAGTTCTCAGGACTCTCTATCTTTTATCAGGACCTTCATCTGAGATCATCCAATATCTCCTGTCTGGAAACATGGGACTGGGGAAGGAGGAAGAAACTACATTGGCTTGAGATTGAAATGTTACTTCACATTTTCACGACCAGACCTTACCACTAGGGTAAGGCGATGAAATTCACCTGACCACAGTGACCTCCTGCCGGGTTCTTAGTGCATGAGTTTCATCAAACTGGCTAAGCAGGACTTACGTGGCTTGCAGGAGCTTGTGTGAGCTGTTCAGAAGTTAATGAACTGAATTAATTCTAAGAAAACTGAAAATAAAGTCTCAACTATGTATAGATAGAGAGATATGTATAGATACGTATATAGCTGTTGGAGAGAACATTCCCAGGGAGGAAAAAGAGTTAATGAGGCATTTCAATGTCTTTATATGGAGCCATATAGTGGTGAATAATTTAAAATAAATAAGGTTAATGAAGAAGACCGTGTTTGCCAGACTGAAATGTAAATTCTGAAGACTCTTTAAAGTTTTTGCTCATACAGAAAAAAAGAGAGTAAATGATTAGGTCTTGCATTTTATAAACAGTTGGGGTGAGGACGAGCTCAGCACTCTATATCTTTCTAGATCTGTGTCTTTCAGCATGTGGTCATCTGTCTTTATTGTGTGAAATTTTAACTGCTTATTTTTTTCAAGTGTTCTTGAAAGTGCATCCAAGAGGGTTTATGAAGACCAGGTGAGGTTTGTTAGGATGGTTTCCTCAGAAGCAGTCTGTCTAAAATATGACATCTTTTAAAAACATTATTAAAGCAGTTATTTCCTGTTCCAGCATTGCCCTTGGCTTTAGGAATAGGTAAAATTTTTATGGTGATATTTGCATTCTCTACTATTAAATAGGTGAGTTTGTTCTACAGTTTTACTTCAAGGCAGGTATTTGGCAAATATAGCAACTCTGGCTAATTGGACTCGATTCCTTTCTGAAATCTTTATTGCCCATGCAAGCATAGTGTGGACACCTGCAGTAGCATTTGAAGTACGTATAGTGGATACCACAAAAAAGATCACTTGCCAATATATTTTTTTTGGTAAGTGTATTAGTAATCATGAAAACACTTAGACAAACTTCATCTTTTCACAGCTTTTGTTTGTCAATAAATTGTGGTTATTGCGAGAACTCTGCAGAGTTTTCTCACTTCTCACTTGTCTCACATGCATCACCTGACGGCAGTAGACCAAGATATTTAACTGTGAAAATCATGGAAAAGTGAAGTGTAATGTACCTTGGTGCAATGCTTGAGTTAGATTTGATACGTCAGTCTTTCTTGTGCATCCCTCTGATAAAAGATATCTGAGAGGTAACCATTACCACTGAATTAATAACAGTGTCTGCCCTAAAATAAGGGGAGCTAGATTATTCAATCACTGTAGCTTTAGTGAAGGAAGTGAACTGCACCAGCAAGGTATTTGGTCCAGGATCTCACTACTTAATTGTTATAGTCTCACTTCAGAGTTACTCGTGAGTAAGAAGAAAGGACTTGCCATGTGGATATGGTTTTGACCAGTACTCATCTCATTTCTTCTCTACCTTTGCAAGAAGGCATAAGGGAGCTCAGTGGAGCTCCATCCCACCCCTTTGCTGTTACTAATGGTTCTGGAGGTCTGTGTTGGGACACCAAGAGGGCATACTGTATGGAGATACGGCTGTCGCTGCGTGTCTGCCACAAGTTCTAACCCTTATGAATTGCTGGGAAAAAAATCAATCTGACAGATGTTCCTCTGCGAACTGGCCCTGGGAATTACTGAACGTCATTGGCACACATGAATGTGCATCTGACCCAGGGATGAGTAACTCTGAGTTTTGTTGACCCATGAGAGCACTCATGGAAAACGCATTCAGAGGTCTCCTAGGCTATCCTGGTATCCCAAGCCAGGATCAGTTATATTCTGGCAGGTCTCTGGTTTGTTCTTAAAAACCTTCTGTTCCAGTGTTGCACTGTTCTTACTGTTAGAAAGTAAAAATCTTCCTTGCTGCAGTTTGAACAAATTACTTATCACCCCGTCTTCCATGGATGTCTCCTATTTTCAGCAGCCATTTTGGCATATGACAGCTTTTACAGGGTTACTCTTGGTGACCTTTTTCATACATTAAACAGTCCTCACTCTATCCATGTTTCCTCATAGGTTATGTTTTCTAGAAATCTGTCTCTCCAGTTATTCTTGATCTTTCTTGGAGTGTGATGCCCAAAACGGAACGTAAGACAGCTCTGTTTAGAGAGGATTACTTCACGTGTCTCACTGCCTATAATGCCATAATTCTGTTATGGTGTTTCATATTTATGCAACAGTGAGAGATGTATTCTTTACTCGAGATCCTCTCCTATAGAAATGCAGCTGAAAAAGTGGTTCCTCCTCCTGCATTTATACAGTTCATTATGCAGTTAATTATCAAGATACTCAAGCATCTTGCATGTGTTCCTACTAATTGACTCGTATGCTGCCCTCAAACTGTAGATTGGATCCAGTTTCAGGTTATAAACATCTGAATGTAGGTGCCTAAATGTACGTCGTATGTTAGCTGGGTCACTAAATTCCCAATCTAGTCAATGGAGCCTGGCCAATTGGACATGTCTTACTGAGGGTCAGCTGAAGAGTCTCATTAGAGTCCCCAAACACCAATGACTGTATTGACTTGTCCTCTATTAACTATAAAAATAATTTGTTTACAATCCGGACCTGAATCCCATTTCATCTCTCCAATTTACCCATATCATTTTGAATTCTAATCCTGCCTTCCAAGATACTTTCAGTCTCTTAGAGCTCAGTATCATCTGTGAATTTAATAAACTTACCTTCTATTCCACTGTTGAAGCCATTGATAGAAATATTGAATGGCACTGGACCTGAAACACAACTCTGTGGAGCCCTACTCAATATGCTGCTCCTTTGTGATTGCAGCGATTGTTTTCTGAGTGTTTCTTCAACTAGACAGCTCCCATGTTAGTATTTTATTAATTTGTTTAAGCCTGCTATTGAAAAATGCTTTGCTGTTTTGTGGTTTTGCATGCTCAGGATTATGAACTCTGTTACTTTGCGGTGACATTAGAAAAGCCACCCTATTCCCCTCCTCTCTTTACTAGCTGCTCTCTTTACCTTCTATATCAAAAGCTGACTTCAGTTTATTCTGAATTTTTGCTGAACAAAATGTCCTGATGTATTTCTTTCTCAACTACTCCCAGATGTGGGAGTAGTTAAAATACGTATTATTCCGGTCCTGTACTCTGGATGATTCTGCCAGTTGTTTCGAAAACTCTTTTCTCCCTAGTTTCCCTGGCTTGGTGGTTTGGAATGGATCCCCACCATGGGAGTGCTCCTGCTTTTTTCTTCTCTAACTTTTTAATCATTACATGGAAGTTTCCCCAAGATCTGAATTTCCTTATGACCTGGAACTACATCAATTGTATATGTTCTTGATGCACAATGCAGTACCCTTTTCCCGCTGCCAGTCCTTTTGAAAGAGCAGTACCTCTTTACATTCATATTTTAGACACATGTGTTATCCAAGTCTCTGTTACTCCAATTAAATAGTAGTTTCTTTAGATATCTGGCTTCTCCACTTTGTTTCCGATACTATATTGTAGATGCATAGAACTTCAGTAGACTCATTCGCTATTCTTTCTTGTTGTTCTTTTTAATTAGTTTATTTCAAGTAGCTTTTAGACCCTTCTCAACATCATTCCTCTTCATACATCCCCACAGGATTTTGTTACTTCTCCCTGACCCACACCAATCCTGACTTAAATTCAGTTAATGTAATCAATCAGTGTGTAAAGATGCTTTCCCCTTTTTCATGAGATAAGCTCCACTCCTATCAGTTTGTTTACATGGCGCTGCCCGGTTGCTAAGGAAGCCAAATTCTTCAGCATCTTCAAAGTCTAAAACAGAAAAATGTCTCATCAGAAATAGGAAGAATTAAAAGTCTTTCTGTTTATAGACCTAGCAAGTTTTTTCACTGTTTGCTGCAGTGGTGGCACTGACAGCAGTTGTGATAATGGTAAGTTGGCATCGTGTGTTTCTGCTCCTTAGTGCTCCTAAGCTGGAGCCTGTTTGTGTTGGAGATGAGACTTTCCCAGCCGCTTTGCGTGTTGCACAGGACTGGAATGCTGTCTTTCAGACTTCACTGTAAAACTTATTTCTTTGAACTTTCAGATCCGTTTCAGCAGATAAAATTTCAGTCAGCACTTGTGACAGTGCAAATAAGAGCCCTGCAACTCTTAACCCAGACTCCTTGTGCTCAAACTGGTTTCCTCATCAAGGGTTTAGAAATCATCCGTGCTTTGATGTGGCAGACTGAGAATTGTGTCTCATTTTAGAATTTTATGATACCAGGGTTTCATAAATATAAGATGTGGTGTTACAGCTAGGATACTTGATCTCTGAGTATTTATTTTCTATTTCAATAAATTGATTTTATATTGTTCTGATGAGGGTCACGGTGCCAGACTTTAGGTTTTCTTGATCTTAGGAGAAGCGGGTGTTATGCTAAAGAAATTCCACTGCACTGGGAGGGTTTGAACCTTGTAGTTTTGGCAAGTGTGACTTTCGGCCTTGCAGCAGATGTATGGGAAATACCACAGTATCTATTGTGAACAGCAGTGAAATAGTTAACAATGCTGACATTTAAAACAGCTGGAGTTACTTATCTGATGTTACCGCTGAAAGAGGGGATTAGGGCCTTGAGCATGGACCTCCATGATGGCAAGGTGGGACCACAGCCAGACTCAGCGGCATTCAGGCCCTTTGTATAGTGCCAAGTTACTTTAGGTGGAGAATGTTTCTTGAAAGTTGGATAAAACAGAAATGAAATTGTAAACTACGGACAAATACATATTTCATGTCTTCTTCTGGACCTGATGCCCAAATAATTATAAACCTCTTTTATCTCCTTTTTTATATGTATAAAGTACTGTCCTTTAGCTCAGTTGTAACACACCGGATTTTAGCTCCAAAGGCTCCATCTCAGTCTTGGGTGTTGGCCATCAGTTGGGAGTCTCAAGTTGTGAAATTGTGTCAATTTTTCTCTTTGAACTGCTTAGGGATGTACAAAGTGGGGCCTTTCCCTTTTCGTGGCTCAAAGGGCCTGTGTATGCTTATGACATGTCTAATCAAATGGAATTAGTGGGAGGATGCGCACTACGGCTTCTATTCCTATTAATAACCACCTGAAGGATGACTCTTCTGTGTGATCTCTGGTACTCACTATGTTATTTAAAGACCTAATGTTCTGCCATGTATGATTTATGCAACAGAGGTGCGCTTCTATTATATTAGAAGCAGAAGGATATTAGCAGCAGTACACTGCTGTATTTTTACATTTTTACACTATTTTTTTTGCAGTGATAAAAAGAGATATCACAAAAGATCGGGCTCCTTGAACAGCCTATTTTCTACAGGTTTCTTTTTTTCTGCTCACAGATTCGTAGAAACAGAACTATTTTAGGCTGGAATGGATCTCTGGAGGCCATCTGGTCCAACCTCTGCTCAAAGCAGGACCAACTAGATCAAGTAGCTCAGAGCATTGTCCAGTTGGATTTTGAGCATCTCCAAGGATGGAGATCCCACAACTTCTGTGGGTACGCGTGCCACTGTATGACCACTCTCATGGCATTTTTTTTTCCCCCTTATATTCAGTCAGAATGTCCCTTTTTGTAACTTGTGTTTGTTGCCTTTTGTGTTATCACTGTGCATCTTTGGGAAGAGTTTGGCTTTGTCTTCCCTATATCCTCCTGTTAGGTAGCTATAGGCAGCAGTAAAATCTCTCCTTAGAGTTCTCTTCTTAAGGCTGGAAAAAATTAGTTTCTCAGCCTCATTTTGCATATAATTTTCTCCAGAAATTCATTTGTTTCTGAGACAAAAGTATAACATAATGCAACTGTTAAAATTTATTTTATTTAAAAAATACAAAAGAAAACCTCAAGTGTAACATATATGTACTTTGAGCGACAGTCCTTTGTGAAATAGTTTGGTTGGGAATTGTAGATCACTGTTGTGTGCGGGTTTTTTTTTTTTAGAGCATGTATGTTATTGTATGTTTTTGAAGTTTCTCTAGATTACTATACATAGAACTTTATAATTAATGCTACAGGAATTTGTATTTTTTTTGTAAATAAACATGACAATAATATGAAATAGAAATCTACAGTAATCTGTTATATCCATCTGTCTGTATATCTACAACAGCATGACATAAGAGAGAGGGAAAAGAGGCCTGTCCGTGAAGTTTTCTCTTGCCTAAAGTACAGCATTGCCTGTTGATTATTTCCTCTGTTCAGCGTGGAGGACACGGTCTTTAACTAGATTCCTCTGAGAGCTAATCAGAGTCAGTGCTACTGTTGGGATTAGTGATGAGAAATTGCTGTGCTCTCCTTGGCAACTCTTGCCCAACCCTGGAACATTTCTTGTCAACAGAAAGACTGAATTCTGCCTCCTCCACCAAACCTGGTGGTGGGCAGCAGCCCATTTGACTAGAACATCACTCAAGTCTGCTGGAAAGGTGAGGAGGCTGCTGGCTAAGGTGCATATTCAAGGAATCTGGAGAGCTGGCTGACCAAACTAAGCCCCTTTGGCACCCAGGCTTGCAAATTTAAGTTAAAGGTAACAGAGACTTTAAATTTCACCTTAAACATAGATGCCATTGTTTTCTAAGTGACGAAGTTGCAGGTACCCAGAACCTTTAGACTACCTTCTGTAAGGCCTTGCAAACTAGTGGCTTGATATAGAAGAAAATAATTGATGCTGTCCTTGAACCTGCTGCAAGCCCTTGGTTTTGGCACAGAGTTTATTACTCAAATATGAAAAAGCCAGGAATTAAGACACAAACTTGCAGTTCCCTGATCGTAGCAGATGGCCAACTCCAGAGACCTTTTCCTCCCGCTCTTTCCAAGCTCCTGGAAAAGGATATTCCCCTTAATTTTTTCCTATTCTCTGACTTGTCTGTTTTTCCTCTGGGCCCCTGACAAAGCGAGGTCCAGAATACGTTTCCCAGGAAATATTAAGTGGTAGATTGTGGGACGAGAGAGAGAGAGAGAGAGATATGCATAGTCATGGGACCAGGTACTAGTACATCAGCCAAGGTTTGGTGCCCTTCATGGATTACAGCCATTTCAGAGATGCCTGACTGGTAACTGAGTTATACAGTCTCTTAGCAAGGAAGTATCTTGGTATCTGATCTGCAGATTTCTTCAGGGAGACCTGCTCATTTACAGATTTTTTTTTTTCCCCCTACTTGGAAGGAACTTTGTGTACTGGATACTCTTTGTCTTCTAGCTGTCATTTAAAAAAAAAAAAAAAGTATTTCTAATGCTTTCCTGACTTCTTAAACCTTGCTGGAGAGCTTACCCTGTCAAGGTATCCAAATGTGAATCCTTTCAATGTGAAGGTTTGGGATCTTTTTACATCAACATTTAAATACATCTCTGGTGAGATACCTGTTTCCTACATATCATGCCAAATACCTGCATGTTTACAGCCAACGTTATCTTTTTAGAAATATGAAACTGGATGTTAACTGTAACTATTTTTTTCTGAGTCCTGATACTCAAATATATAGGAATATATCTAAAAGATATGACCATCTTTCTGAGCTCATTCTTTCCCACTTTGCTTGCTGCAGCCCAGTAAATTTGTAGTTTTGTTTCATGTTTCTATCACCGTATGCTGCAAAACTCTCATTTTTTTAAGAACCCCATAAATGCCCATTTCCCAGAGCCATTGTCTGCCTTTGCTGTTTTCCTTTCCCTTGACAACGAACCATCTTCCTCAACGTCTTGTGTACAAATTGCCACTTTTATAATGCTGCCTAGTTTTACTAGTTTTACCTAGTTTTACATTCTCCCTCACTTTGATAGCAGCCGCAGCGAAGGCTCTCAGCAGCTCGCGTGGTGAGACCCCCCTCTTCATTTTGTGCCGTGAAGGACAGGCACGTTGGGAATCGGGCATGGGAAGTACAGCGCTGAGCGGAGCAAAGAGTCGAGCTGTCGGAAGAGAGGGACTTCTGAAGTGGCCTCTTTGCTTACTGAAGAGCCCTGTCGTGGTGCCCTGCCTGAGAGCAGACGAGGAGTAGGGAGGAGACAAGTTGAAACTGCGGTTGCTTATCTCCGAACGCCTCTCAGTTGCTCTGTTTTTCATGCCTCCAGCCCAGCTGTAATGCAATAATTAACCTGAGCCTTTTAATTTCTCCCAGTTGGCTTTAAATTAACTCTGTTGTCATGTTGCGTGGAGTAATCCTTCAAGCATCTGTGGGGTACGCTACAATTTAAATTGTTTATGAGTGCATGGGTATTTACTGTTTGGTCAGTAGTTATTTCACTATTATCATAATATTCATTATTTTGGGGATTTTCATGTTTGTGGAGGAGCCGTAATAGTGGGCCTTACTGTCTTAGATATTGCACACACAGAATAAAAAGCAAAATCCCCGCTCTGTTGGTGCTGCAGCGAAGTCCAAAGCTTTTTAACAGTAGCCAAACCTCCTAATGTGAAATAAAATGTGGCAAATTAGTTTGAGGAAATTTCAGATCAAAATCCTGTTAATAGAGCTTTGTTTCTTGAATAGACTGTTGCTTGTTTAGATGTATTGGAGTGGTATTGTTTGCAGTTGTTTTAGGTACAGACAGCACTTTTTAAGGCAGGAAAATTTTGGATTTCTTGTAAATGACATTCTTAAAATAGTTTGTAACAGGAAAAAGTCAAGGAGAAGTCAGGATCTTTATTTCAGCCAATTAAATCTTTCACACAGGCTCTCATAAATCTCATATTAGTATCAAAACAGTGGGACAAGTGGGTTTTTTATTTTTTTTTTAGTCACAGGTTTCTGTGTGCTCTATTTAATGGAGAGTCTAAAACTGCTATTTTATTAGTGTTGTGCAGTAATATGGTCCGTAACTATAGAGCCTATTAAACACTTCATAAAGCCTTCAGGGAAACTTCTTTCAAACGTTACACTGTGTTTTTATAATTTATAACCCTCTGGAAATTGGCTTATTATCAGTTTCCCATCCAAGTAAAGTGCTCCAGGAGAGTGGAGGATGACCTTATGTGATCTAGATCGAAAGCATCAGTGAAACTTGATGATTATCCTTGTTTTGATATTGTATATGTTAATAGTGGATTCTTGTCAAAACACATGTAGATAGATGCAAGGCAAACCAGAAAGACATACCTAGAAATTAAGGTTGCTGCTTGCATCACTGTCATAATAATAATTTTAAAAGTGAAGCTGTAACCTTCTTATTTATTTGTGAATTGAGCGGCAGAAACTCCAGCACAGGACAAGATAATACACATATGGTGAACTTTAAATATTCAGAACATGAACTCGCTTCTTTGCATTTGTAAAATGATGGTATGAAAGTCTAGTAGCATACAAAACCTAATCTAGCAGTGTGCCAAAGTAATTAAAGCAAAGTAAATAATCTCCAGTGTTCTTATTCCCCAAAGAAATTGTTTAATATCTTATCTTTCCAAACTAGTTTTCTGCTAATTCGTGATGTCTTTCTAAGACTTTGTAAGATTCAGCCAGTGCTGTTGTTTTCCATGGTGTGATAATATCTCTCCTCCTGTCCTGGCAGGATGCATATCGGGTATTGTCCACATTCCAAAAAAAGATGTTTCGTCCATACAGTGGAAATGCCGAGCATGAAGCTAACAGCTATAATCCTCTCTGGTTATTTATTGTTTACTTAGCAGAAGGACTTCGATTGCCTAATTGTTCGTGGTATATGACATTTCTGACATTGTCTTGGTGCTGTGGGACATTTTGCTGCTGGAAACCAGGGACCTGATGCTGATCTTGTTTTGGTACAAATTAGAGGTAGTTCTGTAGGTGAAGCGTAAGGCTGTTGTGAGGTGGATCAGGTTATCTCTCTTTGAGTTGTCCTTAAATATTAGACCCTGATGACCTGTGGCTCTTAAAGTTCCCTGTTAGTGCAGACAAGAGGCAGGAGAGATGGAGTAGGACATAAATTATGTTAAAATAGTCCAGTATTCCTACATAGGAGAGCGTATTTCCTTATATATCTGTATATCCTGAAGCACAGTTTTAACTGAGAAAAATAAGTAAAGTACGAGTTGGTGTTGTGGTACAAGTGGTATGACCTGAAACTTTTCCTTTACTTTCCTTTTTGGTGCTGATTAGAAGAATGTGCTGTTGTGTGTAGACAAGGTAAATGACAGAAGATCACAAGAGCAGACACGAGGCAATTAACATCCTTTTTTGACCAAAGAAAGGAAAATTTGGCTGTTTCAAAACAAAAGATCCTTCGGGGACTGCCACGACAATCTTTCAGTCTGGGCTTTCTGTCTATGCCACAGGTACCGTTGGCTATGAATTGCCAGTTCTGTCACACCACTTTATTTCCAAATAGCTGTTAGTTTGTACATGATGGATAACACCACTCTTGAGAACTTCCAGATGTTATGGGGAGGCTGAATCCAGCAGCCCGGTCGAGATAAGGCTGCCGCAGCTCCGTGTCCCCAGGTCCAAACAGCAGCGAGGCTGAGCTGTATTCCTTCAGTAGTGTGCTAGTAGGCACACGCACACAGACACACACATATGCAATGTATATATAAATTATATACATGGCCAGCCACACAGATCAACAGACATACTCGGTACTCATGCAAACATGAACAGCAGCAATGACCACATCCTGCTCCCCTCGCTGGCTGCTCAGGATTAAGACCTATTAATGGGGAGTGTATAGTGTATATATGTATGTACAGTATGGATCTCTCCAGCAGCTGGGCTTCGACTGTCACTGTCCCCAGCATCTCTCCCTAGATATCCAGTCTGCGCTGGTGCTGGCACCTGGACGTACGAGCCGCCAAAGCCTCTGCGCCAGTCCAGCTGCAGGTACAGACTCACTCACACACGACATGGACACACGTGCACACTTACAGATGCTCCAGCAGCTGGCCCTGCACATGCAGTTCATCCAGTAGCTGGTCCTGGATCCTCTCTCTCCCATGGTGCCTCCCCTCCCAAGACACGCAGGTCTCCCAATCCACCCCCAGGCCCCCAGTCTCTCCAGCAGCTGGCTGGGTCTCCCCTGGTCCCTGCGACAGCCACCTCCTCTGGTGGCCTCGCCCTTGAGGACACAGCTGGCTCCCAGGCCAGTTCCCCAGCTCGCTGGCTAGTCCAGCTTGGTGTTTGCTAGCACTTGCACAGCGATGCACACACCTTCATTCGCTCCGGGTGCCAGTACCCCAGGCATAGGGTGCTCTGCCGACCCCTGGTCCCACTCCAGCTGCTGCACTCAGAGCCCCCAGCCCCTGCACCCTGGAGAGAGCCCCTCGCCCAGGGGAAGAGTTAGAAATGGTGTTTAATGAGGAGACAGGACAGACTGCGCTGACCAGGGCAGGGCATGACCAGACAAGTGCGGTGACCAGCCATCTGTTCACATGCGATCAGCCTCTTTCATCCCCTTATCCCTGTTTTTCCATGGTTGTTCCTCCCCAAATCACCTTGATCACTCACTCACCTCACCTTTGGTTCCACTCTTAGGTCTTATGCAATCCTGAAATGCCCTTCCCCTGCACCCCACAGTGTGCCCCATGCCCCCAGGCTGTGACCCCTGTCAGGCTATGGGGTGACCCAAAGACCCTCTCCCATGGACTCCTGGTGATGGGTGTCCCCCCCAGTCCCCAAGGCTGAGGCTCTTTTGGGGGGTCCAGGTCGGGGCTCATGTCTCCCAGGGGTTATTGGGGCTCCTCTGGCTGCCACGATGCCTCCAGGCTCCCTGTGTGCTGCAGATGGGGTGGCTCCAGCGATGGGCTCGGGGGGAGCGGGGCAGGAGGTGATTTTGGTCCCACTCACCATTGATCCCCTGTGCTCCTTTGGGTGCATGCAGAGCATTTTTTTAATCACAAAACCTAACACCAGGTAGCTAGAGAGCAAGTTCAGCGGAGCAGCTTCTTTTTAATGTTTCTTGACATTAATAGCTCCATTTCTCAATTAGAATGGAAAATAAAGTTGATTATGCGTGTCTGCAGGGTGACACTGTACTTTTGACCAGTAACTGTAAAGTAAATAGGAAAGGTCACGATAAATAGTATTTTAGTTTAATTATTCCTAGAAGACCACAGTGACTCACTGCAGGGTTTTTTGTTGTTATTGTTCCTACAGCTAGCAAGCAATGTTTAAAAGACTTATTCTATATATTTATAAAGGGACAGATTTGGATGACACAGTGCTGTTATTTTCAGTGATGCTTTCTGTAAATATAAGGAGTTGTTGTGCGTGTTTCTTTAGTAGCATTTCCATGTACTTATTTTGGTTTCGGTAAATATTGCAAGCTTAAGCCTACCTATAAAACAACTTCTGTCGTTGCATGCAATCTCTGACAGAAACTGCATTCTGAGATGAGATCTACAGATGATGATATATGAAGAAAATAGTGGATTTACTTAGATAATATTGATGCTTTCATAGGGTCATTAATAAAGATCTGCCAGAGCTAACAAAAACTGTTTAGAGGGTACAAAGCAAAAGTGTTTAGTGTTAACTTCAGTTTTATTTTTACTAGTTAAGCCACTCTTGTTTCCTCCAAGGAAAACAGGACTGATTATTTTTGCTAATTAGAAATACATCACTGGTCTGAATCACATCTGTAATTAGTAGCAAGATTTTAAGTAGATGTTGGAGATTTTTTTGGAGTATGATTTGCATTTTTAATTTACTATACATGCATACATATGTGTATCTGCGGATTTAATGAACAAAAGGAACAGCTGGTTGTTTTTCAAAGCAATCAGTTAAAGGTGCTTCATAGGCTGACGTTGCTATTCCTTCTGCTCGGGGCTGAATTTGCTGCTTCTGGACAGCTTGAGTTTGTCACCAGAAAGTAAGTGGGGTTGGGAATCCAGAAAATAAACCCGTGCTTTGCCCCTGTCATCCACTCAGCCCGGTAATTCACTCCACGGAAGTGCTGGTGAAAATAGCACTCCTTAGGTTTGCTCGGCTGGTTTCTGAGACAAATAAAGAAAAAAATGCTGAAGGGAGGGAATGATTTGGAGGGAAGGCTTGCAGCGAAGCAGGCCTGGAAGATGGAAGAGCTGGGTTGGAACGTGGCTCGTGTTCCCCTGCTGCGTCCAAAATGAACCACTGAATAGGTGCAAATGTAGATGGCAGGATAAAAATGGAAACTATTCAAACCAAAAGCAATTAACTTGTATACAGATGGCTTTCTGGCATTCACAGCTGCATAGATTTTGGTTGTGTACTTTTTTAGATGTGCCGCGGAAGGTTAAAGCCTCTATACGTCCATCTCCAGCTGTTCATGCACATCAAATAGATAAGGAAACGAAGCCAAGCGTCAGACTTGCTTGCAGAGATAGGCATCTCAAACATTAGTGCAACATCCTGTCCTGTCACATGGCCCTTGTATCGGCCTTTTATGAGAAGAAATTACATATTTTACATCAAAGGAGTCACTCCAATTTCATAAAAATGAAATATGGGGAACTGCTAAGTATATGTCATATCTCTAGGATAAAGCCTAGGGCTGAGAATCCTGAACACAAGTGGAGGATTGCTGAAAGTATAAAACATGTGAGTTCTGCAGGCAGCTTTGGTATGTCCTGACGACTGTGTCTCTGGAAAGCCTAAGATTTAAGCTGTTTCACGTAGAACAAAGTATGCTGTTCATGTGCTCTGATCCTTTATACTGCAATGCAAGCAATTAACTTTTCAAAAAACTTGTTAAGCCATGCTTTAAAAAAAAACAAAACCATTTTGAGTTAACATGCAATCTACATTGATTTGCATTTTCATGCAGAACATAATAAATAGTGGTTTGGGTCATTTTTGTCTTGCATTTCTTCACCCTTTTTAAAAATCAATTAAAAAAAAAAAGTGTTTGAAATATCTTGTTAGGATGGTCAAAATGTTTAGACCGGGCTTTCCGAAACTGTGGTGTAGGTACCTCTCTGAATATTCCAAGCTGGTACAAGACCTCCATTGCAATAGCCAACTACCACCCCATGTGCATGTATTGGCCGTGAGTTGTCACCACTACTGGAGAAAAAGTGCTCAAGAGGAACAGTTGCAGCCCTGGTGTAGACTTTTCTGAATTTTGTTTCTCAGTTTCTTTCTGGTGACACTGTTAACTGGAATGATTTGTCTGTAGCTTCAGTGAGTGAGTGAAAACTTCAGCTTTTGAGTGAAAACCTCATTTGTCTGTTTTACTTTTGGTCCAACTGCCTGCAGAAAAGCACTTGTGGCCACCACCTAGTGAAGCCCAGTTGGCTTGCAGACCTGTTGGAGTGCCTCCCAGAGGGCCCCAGTCTTTCCTTATCACATCATGTACAGTATGGATCTGTATATGGATTGCTCTCAAATTTCTGCCTGCTCCTGCTGTGTTTGCACAGTGGTGAGTCTGCAGCTGTAGGAGCCATGTGCTTTTTCTTCCTACTTATTTCTTACGGAGTTCCCTTTTGGCGAGTAGATACCTGGGAAGGGATGTCAAGAGTCCAGCATGTATTCTGTTGTGAAAGGTGGGACCTAGTCTTTCAGAGAGGAATTTTCTATGTGAAATGGAGGGGTCCATCCTGCCATTTCTAGAGGAGTGTTGCGCCTGTTTACTCGTCACTAATAAGACTTCTCTATTTAATGTTCTCTGGGGTATGTGTTTCTCCCTCGATCCACTTGAAGCGCTTTCCCATGGTTAATGGTCTGAATTTGCCAAGCACACTGACTCATTTCAGTGCTGTTTTTCATTATGTAAGCTATTAACGGGTCACTGCTCAGATGCTGGAAAATCTGTTTCAGGCTAATAGCGAGGTGCACAAGTGCCTCTCCATGGTATATTTGCTACCTGTGCACACGTGTTCTGGCTTGATAGTTGGTAGAAAATCCCATGGCAATATGGGATGCAGCATCTATGCCATGAGCAGTCAATTCCTAATCAGCCTTTCATTAACACATACAACGCTTCACCTTTTCTAGGATTTTTGCACAAAGCGACTGAAGGAGGGTGAGAGGAAACACTGACGTGCAGAGGAAGGTGTTGATAAGTAAGGAAATAAAATTCTTCCCAGGAGAAACAGCGTTCTTGTAGTAGAGGAGGTAATAAACACAGGATAAGGAACTGTCTTGGAGCTGCATATGAAAATCTGGCTCTCTGGCATAGAGTATTTTCCCTGAAAGTCAGTAACAAGGCTGTGGAGGAATCAGAATTTATGAAGGCAATTCAGAAGAGAAGCAGTTGGACACAGGAAAGCCTTGAAGAAAACATGGAGGGGTGTTATTTCAGGTCCCAAGTTTTGACAACTCAAAATTACACTGTTACAGCAGACAGTAATTACTACAGGAGCAGATCCTCCTGTTGCCTTTTCTTTGTTACACTCGTATAATGTCCTTTTGCTTACAGATGGTTGCCTTCACATGCACACAGAGGTTTTTAGTTTTTCCTTCAGTGTACAGACAAATTGTTTGAGAGTGGGTGAATGAAAATTAGAGATGGGTCCAAGCTTGGATTTTATTTCTGAACTTCTCCCATTTTCCGGGAGGAGAAGGGAGGATCGCATTTCCTGGATGTGGCAGAACTTCTAGAAGAAAACAGTTCAAGGTTATTTTCTTTTTATACACTGTTTCTATAGCTAAAAGCTTTTTTTGATATTTTTTTCTCTTTCC
>NW_008824665.1:1632238-1643121 GCF_000699105.1 Pygoscelis adeliae
ACATCCTTTTGGGAACCAAACAGGAGAGCAAAGAAACAAAAAAAACCCCAAACAACCCACCATTCACACCTCGTTCATTTTGGAGAAAGGTCTAAGTTAGGCTTCTTCTAACTAGGACAATCCTAGGAAGAGCTTTCATCTGTGCAAAGATTCACAGCCCAACCGGTAGAGCTGAAGATCTTGGATGTCAATGCCTTTCTTTACCAGGGAGAAAATGAAATCCAGCCTATCAGTACTTGAAGGGGGCTGATAAAAAAGATGGCGGCAAACTTTTTAGCAGGGCCTGATGCGACAGGACAAGGGGGAATGGCTTTAAACTAAAGGGGGGTAGATTTAGACTAGATATAAGGAAGAAATTTTGTATGCTGAGGGTGGTGAGACACTGGCACAGGTTTCCCAGAGAGGTGGTGGATGCCCCATCCCTGGAAACATTCAAGGTCAGGTTGGACAGGGCTCTGAGCAACCTGATCTAGTTGAAGATGTCCCTGCTCATTGCAGGGGGGTTGGACTAGATGATCTTTAGAGGTCCCTTCCAACCCAAACTATTCTATGATTCTATGAAAAAGACAATCTTTGGATGCGCTTGCACAGGAAAGAAATATTACAGTTAATGTGTGTGCTGAGGTCTGAAAAATCTTTTCAGCATAAAGCAGTGCAGAGATAGTTTCCCGACACGGAAAAAGGGACACTGAAGGATTCATTGTGTTGCAGTGTTTATTATGTAAGAGGTATTTGCATGGTAAAGAGAAAATGCAGATTTTATTCAGTATAAAGAGGACAGGATGAATGATGTTAATGAAAAGCTGATTGATGGAAGCAGGAGTTTGTCTACCACGCCACTCATATTTTCTGAACCCAGCAATCATTTTATGGACATCTGAGTTAAATGATGGGTAGATTAATCCTTTGGCATGCTAAATTTGTATAGAGAGTCTGCTGTGCCAAGATGGAGGTGGGATGAATCCAGATCTGATCCTACAGATGTTAGTTAGGTGCCTGTTCTCCCCGTGCAGCCAAGAGAGCAGCTTCAGAGAGTGATTCAGCCCAGCTATGTTTTGCATTGCATTGCATTTTGGCATTACCTATCTCTCCCCACACTGCATGGAAATGTGATACAGCAACAGCTTGGGTTTACTCCATCCACCCCTAGGTCCTTAACTGGCCATCTCAGTCAGGAGTCCAGTTGCCAGAAGCTCCTTGTTTTACTCCATTGAATATAGGGGGGAACCTAGACAAGGGGTGGATGGTAGTTCAGAAGCCTCTCTGTTTTTCTTGAAATAAAGGAAACCTCGTGATTAATCGGTGGTACTCTTGACAGCTGGGGTTGTTCTGTTTATTTTAGTTCTTATTCTAAGAATAAGACTGCTTGAATGGCTGTGTTAATAAATATGATCCCAAGTAGAGGCATGTGTTTTGCAGACTTTTTTTGTTATCTGATCCGGCTTCTCCACATCCTCCTTTTGTGACTAAGTCGAACCCACAGACTGCCGAGTGTCTGCCAGGATAAGAACCCACCTGCCAGACTCGCTGCCATTAATCATTTCCCTATTTTGTTTATATCAGCTAACATCACTAAGCATCATCTAGCAGGTCCTGACAAGAGCTTCTCAGGTAGATTCAGTGTCCTGATTTCTCTTTGACATCTACTAGTGTTGTGTTGGTAGCCATAATTGGTAGGACACAGCATCCCGAGAAGTTCCCTATGGCACTGCCACAGCTTGAGATTGCTTTGAGCCCCTTTTGTAGCAGATACAAATTTCTTATAAGAATTTAACTCTGTGAGGATTGGGGGCTTGTAAACCACGTGTTCAGAATGGCACCTTGAACTCAGGGACTGTGAAAAGCCAAGATTACATGCCCTCACTTGAAGCCTAGCAATCAAGCCAACAGCGTAGAGATTGCCTCGTGATACAGTATTATCAATTAACCACCTGTCAGGGATTTTCTGTGACTCAAAGAGGTAATGGCCGGCTGCCTGCTGCTTTCTAGGTAGTCCTTCATAATATGGTCCTATGTCCTCTGTCTTAGGTAAAATCTAATCCTTGACATTGCAAACGATTTGTGTTCGTTCTCATTATGTGATCTGTGCCTGTGAGATGCCAGCCGCACAACTCATCATGACCAAGACAGCTGAAATTATGCTGTGCTACAGAAGATACTGATTTAGTCACTATTATTGTTTTTTCTAATATATGGGAAGTCAACCATACATTAATTATTTTTCTTCAGAACAGCCCCATTAAAATTTACATTGGTGTTATTAGTGGCTAGAAAATCTTTTTCAGTCATGTGAAAACGCTGTGTAACCGGCAGACCTCATGATCCTGTGCTTGGGATGTAAATCTTTCAAAAGCTGGTGTGCCAGAGCATGCCTTTCTTTCCTAAGTGAAAGATGGGACTCTTTAGTCTTCCATATTTATGATTAATCTTGATTAGTTACACGTATTTTAAATTTCACAGTTTGTGGACAGCCAGTTTCCCTTTACCTGAACCCACAGAGGAATCTAATGCAGGAGGACTGTAATATGATATTTTAAGGTTGCAGTGGGGACGGTGGTTAAAGAACCTAGGCCTTCGCTCTTGATGAAGTTGTGAGATGTCTGCCTCTAAACCCCCATATTCTGAATTATAAAATCTGTACAACGCTTTCAATATTTAGTCCTCTGTGTTTTAGGGAGGCTTAAGCTGAAAAATCCAACCCACCTGGGATCTAAAGGAATACTGGAAAGATTTTTTTCTTTTAAATGTTGAATGTCTTCATGTGCAGAAAGGGAGTATTATCTAATGGATTGGGTTCATTTTAAAATATGATATGCCAGCACTGCATGAATAAATTTGACAATTTGGGGCTTAATCGGGTAATGCAATTGCACTCACAGACACTTCAACATTATGGCGACAATTAATGCATGTAAACTTGCTGGATTTTTGTGTGTAGTTGTAGTATTTAAGAATCTCCTTTGTAATGAATTAGTCTCCTTTTCTTCTAATTCAGAATGCCAAGCAAATTTTGATCTCTTTCTGTAAGTGTTTCTAGTTTTAAAAAGCCCTGTAACTGTTACATTTGCTCAGGGTAATGTTAGGCAGCGCGGGGGGAGCCCAGGAGCATTCTGGCTTTACAAGGATCTGAGTGTGTCACCCACTAGACAGAAAAATCTTAGTCCCTAAAAACTCTTGGGCCACACTGCAGAAATACATGAATACTTTCTAAAGATGATCATCTCCTTCTACTCCCTTTTGTCCCCCTCATCCCCAAAACTCAAAACAATCCGAACAAAACCTTGCAAGAATCCTCAGTAGGTTAAAATGTGCGTCTCAAAGCAAAGAAAGAGAGGTGCCATTGATAGCAATCTAAGCTTAAAAATCAAGACTCAGACCCCCAAATTAGAAGATTTTAAGAATAAGGAAGGCTTTTTTCCCTAATCTTCATGCATTTTAATTTCCCATGACTTCTCTCACTGTGCATGTGAGTGTGTAGGAAGTAATTTGATATTGAAAAGTGCACCTTTAATTCACAGCCTTCTCGGCTTTCTCTAGCTGAGACGGTTTCCTTTTGCTTACCCTAAAACAAGGACGACTGCTCCATGCTTATCACTATCCTGCTGCTTCCTTCCTATTTCACCACCTGGTCCCCTGGAGTCCCTGCTGAAGTAGGACTATTAAATGCTAATGTACAAAATCCCAAGCCCCAAAATGCTTTTCCTAGCTTTCAAGTTATTCACTTCAGTTGGACAAAAATGTATTATTTTTGCAGTTTCTTTCAATTTTCCATTATCTTTTTCAGTAATAATCCGAGCTTGTGGCAGGACTTCATATCAGGCAGTTTTGGTTTCCTAAAAGTGAGCGCACTGAATTGATGACCCCAAAAACTTCTGGTTCCTAATGCTGAGTGTTACAGTGCATGATACTAAAGTAGAGCTGAATTACTCTTAATAGAGAAAACTGTGACCATCTATGAAAGACAGCCTGAAATAAAGGGACTGAAAACAGGTCTGCCCCCCTGCATATGGTCTTCTTGGGATAGTCTTTTCCTTTTGGTCATTCTTTCCAGCCTGCAGCTCTCAAGATTAGCCACAGGTGCTATGAAATCCTCACTGGAAGATCTCCATGAGCAAAGTCCCTTTCTTTTTGTTATCCCTGGAGCCTTGCTGCGAGTTTGCTCCCCACTCATCTCTGCAGGAATGGCCATCTCTCTCTCCCTTTCCTACCCATCCTTGAGAAACTCCCTGTGTCTGAACATACTCCATCGTTAAATCATCCCTCTCTCCTGATATTTCCATATAAGTGCAGAAATCTGCAGCAGGAAATTATGTAGCCTTCATGGCTGCCGCCTGGCCACACGTCTTCTAACAAAGCAAAGCAAAACTGGACAAAGACATCAAGTAGTTACTCTGCTGTAAAGCTGTGAAAGTATTTTCATGTTATAGCATCTTTGCTATGTTGACAGTCCTGCTAACTGGTGCAAAAAGCCATCCTTCAGGCTGAGCTTTATGTAGTCCTTACAAGTGATTATTTTTCAATGGTTGATTCTCACTCATTTAGTTAAAACAGAAATATAATATTTCCTCTCCATTTTTTTCATAATTATTTCAACATCGTAAATCAGTGAAAAATTATAGCAAGGTTAGCTTTTGGTTAAAATATCATCATGAGAAATAGCCGTCTGAGTTAAGTACAATATGACCAATTTCCTACTGATAATTTCCTAAAAATAATTAAAAAATATTCCTTCCACTTCTTCCTTGATCTGCCCCTCTGTGTGGGGCTTGGAAAATGCTTTAATCAGCTTTTCCATTTCTCGGTCTCATCATACCCCAGTCTTGGTATTTGTTTTTTGTTTTTTCTTTGCTTAGACATCAAGCGGAAAAGAAGCCCAAGGGCAGCAGCAGAGACTTTGTTGCTGGGTTTGCATACAGAGCTCTGCCCAGGTTGCCCAGAAAACTGCAGGATAAAAGGAGCTTCTTACATCTTTAGGGCCTTCTGGTAGGCAGTGTCGTCTTCCTCCTGGTCATTTTGGAGGTGATAAAATGCTGCTTCGTGTGAGCCCCTTCCCCATCTGCTCCTTTTCCTACCCCTGCCCGCTGCCCCTGTCGTGTACCTGCACCCCTGCGGTCCATAGACCTGCCTTTTGGCCCCCAGTGCCTTCCTCCTGATTATCTTCCATCTTTTACGGCATCTCAGGCCACTCCTTGAACACCGTCCCGCAGCAGCATGTGTTCAACCCCTTTGAACTATAACGCGGCAGCCAGTTTTCCTCTCGGCATACGTTCAGACCAATTAAAAGCGGTGAGTTGCTTTTACTAAGGCAACCTTGGTTTCAGGTGCAGGTAGACTGCGGGGACACAGCTCCCACTTTATTGCCTCAGCTCTATCGCCAGGAGTGGGAATTCGCAGCTGTATCAGTTAAAGGGTAATTCATGATTTATGTCTCGTATTATCTTAAGACAAGAGAGAAGGAGAAATCTCAAATGTATAAGCATTTAGAAGGATTGCATGTGGTAAAATTCTAATATTTGCCTTCTCTTAACTCCTTTGACAAAGGAAAGAAGGTAGGAAAATAGTAGTTTGGGTTCTGATTTGGAAAGTTCATTGGAGAAGGGGAAGAAATCAAGGAGAAATGTGAATTATTCAGAATCAGTGGTGTAAGCTAAGGGCTGTTGATCATTATTTTGTTATGCAGACATGGATTTCCATTAATATTCCTTCTTTTGAAAAACAGAAATCCTGTCTGCTGTTGTATGCTTAATTGAGCACTTGAGGCAAAAAACCACCCACAACAACAAAAAAAAACAACCAAAAAACCCTATGGCATGCAGATCTATTCTTCAGATGATGGTATTCTTTTAAAATCTTTTTTAGAAAAGTTGTCCCCTGCTATACATCCTAAATACCTTCTCTGAACTCTCAGACCTCTCCATGAAGTGGGTAGAAGAGGCTTAGGCAGCATTACAGAGCGAGACTGCTGGGGGAAAAGTGGAGTTGCAATGGGTTATAGAAAGCTAGTGTTACACTTGAAAGCACCTTCTTCAGAAAGTATTTTCTTTTTATATATATATATATTTTAAGACCATCTAATATTCCCTGGAGAGGAAAACCAAATCCACAATTAAATTGAATAGTCATTCTTTAAGAAGACTTCTGTTATTTGCGGCTTAAGTGTAACAGAAAACAGAGTATAGTAACACAGACTCCCAGCAAGATTTTTTAGCTATAAAATGTCAAAGCCGCTTCAAAATTTAAAAGTAAACTATTGCACAGCTTTAAAAATGAGTATCATAACTTTAGGAGAACACTGTTACCCTACTCCTTGTAGATCAACATGTGGCAAGATTATTTCAGTGGAAATATGTGCCTACAGGCTATTTACTTTTTGTGTTTTGTTTAACACCACTTGGCATCTGAGATCAAGAAAGCTTAAACCAATTATAAGTAGCTGGTGCAGCAAAAATCATGATTGATACAGTTACAACACAGGGTCGATTCTTCTGGTAATGTTATTTTATTAAGGAATGGAGCAAGGGGGAGAAGGGGACATCAGGCATATGACTTCATAGCACCGAATTAACACAGTACTCCGACCACATACAGATGTTTTCTCCCTCAGTGCAATCAGTGCAAGATGCACTGATTGCAGCTTGCAGACCTCGGAGAAGAGACGGCTGTGCTGTTGTTGCTAAGCCTATTTCCCTCTTCCCTTTGGCTTATTGGATTCTTTTACACAGTGGAATGATAGGAATTTAAAAATGAAAAAGTGCTGTTGAGTCATCTAGTCCATCTTGCAGCTAATGCAGGATTGTTCTCTGCGGATCTTCGTCCAGTTGGCTTTAGATGTGATTGGACTTCAGCCAAGTTCCTTTGGAAGATTATTCTACAATAGAATACACTTCATTATTAGGAATTTTTTCCCTGTCAGCCTAAATTTTACTTTGCTCTGTATAATCACATTACTCTTACCTATAGTCTCCTGTAAATCCATATTTTAAAAAAATCCTTAGTGTGTGCATCCTTCCAGAGCTTGTAGATAATTATCATATTTCTCTTTCAATAGTGGCTTTAGTCAAGCTATACGTACTCAGTTATTGTAATATTTTCTCATAAATCAGTCTTCCTGGATTAGCAATGACATTATTGCTGCTATCATTGAGCCAAATCTCAAATTCATCTATTTAAAATTCAACGAGAAAAGGCTGGACTGAATAAAGACTTACAGATCATGGTGTCATTGAAAACCCATCCTTTGAACCCCTGTTTGTGACTTCAGATCTGTCTGAATGCCAGCTCTCCTGAGGCAGACTTCAGCAGTAAGATTTGTCTCAACTACCTTATCTACAGTGTAAGTGCCTACATCAAAGCTACTCTCCCTAGATTCCTTTTATGATCATTGGACCCTATAGTTGGGTGCAATTAATCTAAGCTATTTTAGATATCCACATTAGGATTAGAGGAATTGAGCCCTAGAGGCACCTATTTGTCTCTCTCAGTTAAGGGTAGCCCAAGGTGATGAGCTCATACATCGACATCTGCAGTTGGTGAGACAAATACCCCCTAGGTGCTGAAGTCTTGGCGATCGATACAGAGCAGCTGTGCTGGAGGGCCACCTGATTTACATCAATCAGTCCCTCTGTCCTGGACCTCAGACTTCCTTGGTTATTTAAAGGTAGGATCTATTGAATTTTCAGACATCACGGTTCAAGAAGTGAGAAGTCTTGGTTCGCTCCATGGCAATGCCACCACAGCTTGGAGATAGCAATGAGGTGCTTTGGCACTCAGAGAGGCTCGATGCATGGTGTGTCCTGAGACCATTCCTAACACACTTGAATGGCATTGAATTCAACACAAAAGTGTGATGGTTACATTGAGAAATAGGGGGGTGGATAAAATTGCCTTTTGCATAGACATAGAATCATAGAATCAGAATATCTCAAACTGGAACGGGCCCATAAAGATCATCAAGTCCAACTCCCTGCTCCTCACAGGACTACCTAAAACATAGGAATTAATCATAGAATCATAGAATAGTTTGGGTTGGAAGGGACCTTTAAAGGTCATCTAGTCCAACCCCCCTGCAATAAGCAGGGACATCTTCAACTAGATCAGGTTGCTCAGAGCCCCGTCCAACCTGACCTTGAAGGTTTCCAGGGATGGGACATCTATCACCTCTCAAACCATATGACTAAGAGCATCGTCCAGACGCTCCTTGAACTCTGACAGGCTTGGTGCCATGACAACTTCCCTGGGGAGCCTGTTCCAGTGACCGACCACCCTCTCAGTGAAGACCCTTTTCCTAATGTCCAGTCTGAACTGAAGCAGGTGCAGCATTTACCTAGACAGTAGGAGGTCTAGATGCCAGATACATTGGTTTTCAAGTCTCTTTGGGCTGGAGGAAGTCTATGGTCAACATCTTTCACTTTCCAAGGCCTCTAAAAAGATGGCTCTTACAATGACAGATGTCTACTGCTCTCCCCTCCTCTATTAGGTATTTGTTCTCCACTGACAGCTTAGTGCTTACAATCCTCACTGCAGCCCTAGGCAGATGCCTGCTCAGATGCAATTCTTGCCTTTTGGCTAGCCATAGGTTATAGTTTGCTCTTCATGCAGGTGTAATCATTCATGGTTTATACTGGAGTAACTAGGAAAAGAAATCAGCATCTGTTTTTTGTTCATTAGTAAAAAAATAAGTTAAATATATTTTCCCAGTGGATGGTTACCTTCTGTCAGACTTTCTGACAAAATATGCTAAGCCTCTATTCCCTATAATTTGTGTATAATATCCAGGAAAAAACTTTGTTCTAAGTACCTTTGGAGGGCAAACACCAGGGAGGGAGGAGAGCTGTTGAAATTGAAGGATAATATCAGCACAAGATAATATGTTTATTAATTAGTCCTAAATGAATTTAGACTGAAAATTAAAAGAAATTTTTCAAACATCCCAAGAGGTGAAGTTCTGGAATAAAGTCCCAATGGACTAGCTGAGTAGAAAACCAAAATAACTTGAAGACAGAATTTGGTAAATATAGGGAAGGTTTTGTAAGAACGCATAGAAGCATTTACAGAGGTTAAAAAAAAAAAAAAAAATTAAGCATGCAATATGAAGTCATAGTGTTACCAAAGGGGCTAGAAAGGAGACTGGACCCTGCTCACGTGTTTGCACTATCACCTATTTCATGTTTAATCCAGCAGTTGGTGGATTCTGCTGTTTGCTGACAGATGCCAGAAGGTCCCAGTCTGAGAGGTCAGTGTAAGAAATTCCTTGCTGTTGCCAGACCCTTGGAGTTGGGGATGTCAGCTGCCTTCCCAAGAAACATTTTGGACATCGGTCTTGGTCTTTCGTTGGTGGTGTTAGGAAGGGATTGTGTGGTGTGCATGTGTCTCTGTGGAACGGATCCTGTGTGGACCCTGTGGACAAAGCAAGATCGGGAAACTAGACAAGACCCAGTTCGTCCTTCGGAGTAGTATATTCCTTCAATACTACAGCCCAAGCAGTGTACCCAGACTTTTCCCAGCTGAAGCCTGCGCTGAAAGCTTGCCAGGCAACGGGGTTCTGCTCCTGATTCACAGTAACTGGAACAAAATGCAGCTATTCTCATCATTCATACAGACACGCAACCCTCAGAGACTACAGGCCTGCCACAGCATACAGTGCTTCATCTTGACACTAGCAGACAGAGTACAGGGTTGTCTGTTGGGACATTTGACTTTGAAGCATCACCATACTGGAGATGAGAAGGACTTGGAGGAGTGTGCATTGGGCAGGTATTTTTAGCTACCTTTCCTCAAAATTGCTCTGCTTTCCTAATACTGTTTTATCATCACTGTGGTGAACTAGTTCTGCCACTAGCCTGTCTGCGAATAATCCTTATCTTGATAAGCTATTCCTCATTATTTCTGACTTTTAAGAGAATGACATCTTGGTGCCTGTCCTCCTCTTTTAGCAGGAGGCATGACTGACTGCTTAGAAAGGCTTCCTAGACTCCTCTCAAATTGTTTGATCCCGCCCCTTTTCACAGCTCCAGCTTCCGTATTTGCTTCTGAGACAAGAGAGAACGTTGGCCTTTCTTTTCTGTAATGCTAAAAATAATGTGAGCAAACACTTGTGAATTGCAGCTGGCCCCCATTACAGTAGGTGTCCATTTCAAGGAGGACATGATGGTCCTCTTGTTTCTTCAGTGGGTTTTTTGACCCACCTGTGATTTCTGAGGCTGGACTTTACTGGTGGCTAGTTCTGAATGGTTCCTCCTTTTATGGAGGAATGAGGTATCATAATCTTCAGATATTGTGGTGCTAGATGTTATTTAAGGACTTTCCAGGACAAATGAATGTCATGGGCATGCTGAACTTACCCATGATGTCCTCAATAGTTCTTACTCTTGAAAAATATGATCTATATTCAACTCACTGGAACCCCATTTTACATTCCTTGTGATTGTCTGAACAGGGTTTTCCCAGCAGTTGTCACTGTAGTTGAAGAAGGGAACGGTTAGAGATGTATTGCATTCAGCTGCTGACCCAGTCTTTCACTGGGATGAAATAGTGCAGCTTAGTGCTTCTGCCTTTCCTTTAAAAGAAAAAAAAAAGTGTGTATTTCCTTACAGAGTTTCTATTCCAACCTCTAGACTGCAATGGTGGCAGCACATTTCTGCATATCTCAAACTGTCTGTAGAGATGCAGCAAGGTAGCTTAGGCTCCGCATTGTCAAACCAAAAGCAGTGGCCATGTTGTGTGCCTCTTCTGCCTGTATTGGTGCAGGTGAGGACCCTTTTCCTTCAGAAGTGCCTGCCACAGTAAAGTTGCTCAATACTTTGTACTTTCACAGAAATATTTTGGGTTGGGAGTCTTTGCACCTTGGATGCTACTTTTGAGACATACCTTAGAGCAGTGAGTCC
>NW_008824665.1:1643174-1647367 GCF_000699105.1 Pygoscelis adeliae
TCAGCCATTTAAAATTAGCTTTCTTTGAGTAGAAAAAGGTCTGCATTCTTACAAACCTCCTCATTGTTCTTTTTTCAACAGGGAACATGGATTTGTACTAGCGTGCCAAGAAGCTAAGCAAAGAAAGGATTTCACTTTCTAGTCTACTTCACTGTCAGTTCAGGATAGTCCCAGAACCGTTTGCTGTTATTGATTACGCTGCTGTCCGGTATAGGTACTTTGTCCATAACAGCGATGGGTGAATACCCTCACTGCGATGGGTGGCAGGGATGTGGGACTGGGTGGACTGGCTTTGCTTCCCACCTATTTTGTTAAAGCAGTGCGCCCTGACTTTAAACACTGATGTCCCCGGTGGGAAAAAAAAACCCCAAAGTAACAGGTTAAAAAAAATGTTTTATTGCATTATCACGTAGCACACTCCATTGCACACAGCGTGACTGTAATTTTGTCAATGATGGTGTGCAGGTTAATCAACTTTATTGCAGCTGTTTTATTAGACTGAAACCGAAATCTGTACAGGAGGCTCTTTTTTTACCCTGAAATCTATTAGATGTTGCATCTTAGGAGAGCTGTAAGCAGATTGACTCCCAAGAATAATCTTTTACTCCCTATTTCAGGGAAAAGTTAGAATGTTTAATTTTACTTACGATAATTTGTATAATTTCATACGGGCTCAGGAGATAAGAAAGGAGGTGTGAGACGGAACTTCCTTAATTTGCCTTTATGAACTACATCAACTGCGAATCTGTTGGCCTCAATGTACAGTCAAAAGGGGAGAAATTTTTCTGTACTTGTAGATTTATGTTAAAAAGAACAAGTTTAAAATAGGGATGGTAGTGATAGAACCTGAAAGAGTTACTCTGAGAAATGAGGTATAATAAAGGAAGGCTTGGCATGTTCATTTATTCCCAGATTTCAGTCGTAGACTGAATGCAAAGCCAGATAACCCACCATCTTGCAAATCTGAATACAAAAAAAGATGTAAAAATGAGAACAGCCTGCTTTGTTAAACATTGCTGTCTGGCATCTAAAAGTGATACAGAGTGTTAAAGATACCACCCCTTAATTGTCAGTGATACAAACCCAATTCTAGAAAAATGTTGTAAACACTCACTCTGATGTATATTCATTTGCAGAGAAATAAAAATGTTTTCCACAGTGCCTGGCACATACTGAATATTCAGGGTAACAGAATGGAAGGGATTTTACAAGTTAATGCCTTTAAAATGAGGTGATCACAATACGTTTCTGACACAGTGTTTCAACCTGGACTCTTATTTTACAGTTTAGTTAATTCTCAGTGCAGAAACTGCGGTCCTGTGATGCAGAGATTGGAGAATCCTGCATTGAGTACTGCCCAACTTAGGCATTTTGCCTAAGGCACTGAGCAAGACTTGTGTCTAGCTTTGGTAGTAACAGCAATTACTTCTGTAGTAACGTGAAACATATAAGGGATGATATAAGAGTTGAAACTGTTTATTTATTAGGCTATTGTTTTGGGGAGGGGGAAATATTTCTTGTAAGAATTGGCTAGCATTCGCACCATATTCACATCAGGGATTTTTCTCCTAGCATAATATAACCAAGAACCACCCAAGAAAGTGTTACTTAGAGAGTGTTTGTTTGTTTTCCTTTTGTGGTCCCAGCACGAGAGTTCCTTTGATTTCCTATGAAAACCTGAATTCTGTAGAACGTGGTGGACACCCTCCAGCTGGAAAGTTGTAGGCCTAATAAATGGCATGTAAAAGAACTGGCCAACTGCACCCTGGACCTTGTCCATCACAGACGCCAGAGGAATGTGACTGAAGGGAAGATGAAGAGGCCAGACAATTTGTGTTCTTATCTGTAGTCTGTGGATGAGTGCGAGTACTGAAGGTGTAAGGAGGTGGTTGAAAATTATAAATTATCAGGAATCAGTTTTGTGTTAGTACACATGATGGTCTGAGGACTTTTTTTCAAAGAGTGAGTAGTGCCTCTACTAAAGAGTGCAGAAACAGTGATATAATCCATCTCAGCCGCAAGGCACCACTAGCTGTACCTAGGCTCCTCTGACAGATGTTTTCAGACAAAAAAAGGTCTTTTAAAGGAGATAATCATGGTACCTCATGGTGCTCTTTCTCTACTAGTTAGGACCCACCTAGTCTTAAATAGTAAAGCCAAGATCCAGAAAATCTGCACCTGATAGTTTCTGAGGTGATTACTATGCTGTGTTCTTTTCTATGTGTTTTTTTCCAAGCAGAAAATTAGGGAAGTTCTATTTATTTTTCCATAAATTCATAAAGGGTGATTGTGGGTTTTAGCTTCTTTGACAAAATACTGAAAATACATTATTTCTTTTTAAAGTAAGTTGGTGAAAAGAACATTCAGTTATCAGGGGAAAGAAGCTCCAGAAAATGTTGGTTTTTTCATCGAAAATCATTTTAGCTCATAAGCCATTCTCTCCTTATCCTGATGAAAAGAAAATGATCACATCGCTAGATCAATAATGTTGAAAATAGCAACAGCAGTGATCATCCTGGCTGCATGTTGTTTTCTGATGCGCCTTCAGATCTGAGCAGTTCCGCATGCTGTAAATATCAGCCTGACTTACTCTCAGGCTTCAACCTCACATCAAGCAATGGCGAAAAAAATAGGGGCTGTTTAAATGCAGCAAGGCTTGGAAACAACAATTTTTTTAAAATGTCAGCATGTCAAAACATTGAAGGAAAATACTGAAGTGTACCAGCGTGCTTCCAGTTTGTCTGTTGCTGAATGCTTTTTCTATTGAATAATCGCATCTTCTAGGGTCTAAAGCGGTGGTTCATTGTATGTAATGCATTGCTGTCATGCCACCAGGCATTAAAAAAAACCCAGAGATTGAAATTATCTGGAGGAAACCAAATCACTTTATTTCAAAGACAAGTTAGATTGATCTATCTTACCATTCTCTATAGATTTCATAAGCATATTACTTGTTGAAGTGGTATCAGGCATTTTATATATTACAGCAATTTGCATACGTTCATTAAGCTGTGCTTTGTAAAGCTTTCTGACAGGGGCATTTGATGAATCCTTTCGTGAACTGCATTGTTTCTTTACGTGGAGCAATCTGTTAAATCATGCCTTTGTCCTTCAGTTTGTCAGAATCAGTAAATGAAGCAGATGTTAATAACTGTGGGAGGGTTTGGGGGGGGGTTGGTGTTTGCAGAATTTGGATAACTGTGAAGGGCATGATGTGTTTGTAAAAGCGACAGCTGGTGTTATTAAAGATGGAAAGTGTGCTACAAGTAAAAACTTTCCCTGGCATCTTTTAGCAACTCTATGAGGTTTTTTGGAACTATCAGGTGGGTGGCCACTTCTAAAATACAACACTGCTAATGTTATGCACAGCAAATCGTGTGCTTACATACAATTGTTCTCACCTTTGGCTGCAAATGTTCTGCCACAGAGCTCTCTCAGCCATGCAATAATTCATAATGTTTCTCTATAAATATGTCATAAGAAATTCTCAGGTCAACAATCCCTTGAGACGTGTCTTTGAGCAGTATTGTTTCATGCATTACCGCATTAGTAGAATTTTACACCCGGTTGGTGTTTTGAAGGTTACCTTTACGACACAAGTTTTGCTGGGCTTGACAGTTCAGTCCCTGGAATCTACTGCCCGTCATGAAGGTCACTTGGCTGAAGATGTTACAGCCAGGGAACAGCATGCATTTAGGTGGTTAACTGATGGGTGGTAACTCCTGTCAAGGTGTGGTAACATGAGTGCTTGTAGTCAACTGTAGAGACCTTGCATGTGAAAATAAAACCATGGCAGCCATAAAAGCCCTATAAGTAAGAGGGAAAAGCAAAGCATGGGGAATGAATGTATGTGGAAAAAGTGTTACAAGGCTAATTGATGGAGAAGGAAATGCTGAAAAAAAAGAGGACAATACTGTAGGAAATAAAGGGTAAACTTTGGCCACGCTCTGATCTTGCAGATTTTTATTGGCATTACGTAGTAAATAGCTCCCACTCCTATTAGAGGTGATATCTGGCTGATTTTCACACTAACTTTAATGGCATTCTCTTTGTGATTTCTGTACGCCTTATTGTGGAAGTCTTTTTTTGGGAATTGAGTAAGAGACGCAAAGGGCAGAGATGTAGTGGTGTTACTTGTGCTTCTGTGATGGAATCTGAGCTTCTGAGCCTGGCTTGTCTGCAGCTGACATCAA
>NW_008824665.1:1647751-1655736 GCF_000699105.1 Pygoscelis adeliae
TCCTGGCTGTGCCCCCTCCCAGCTTCTTGTGCCCCTCCAGCCTTCTCACTGGCAGGGCAGTATGAGAAGCTGAAAAGTCCTTGAGTAGTGTTAAGCACTGCTCAGCAACAACTAAAACATCGGTGCTTTATCAACTTTATTCTCATGCTAAATCCAAAACACAGCACTGTACCAGCTACTAGGAAGAAAATTAACTCTATCCCAGCCGAAACCAGGGCAAATAAATAAACCCAGAAGTTGTCGTGTTTATAGAGATTGCCTGAAAATATGTAGAGAAGACCACTGAGGGATTTCTGTAGTTGTTGTTCTTGCACATGAACGTAGGCAGCAGCTACCAATCAACGAACTGTTGCTTTTGTAAGAAGAATTGGCAGAATCTTTCATGCAGTTGCTGGATAAAAATTTCTACTGCTTCTGTTTCTCAGAGTGAGCCTTATCCTTCTGTCTGATTATCTTGCAAAAAATGAGCAGTGAAATAATTACCCATGCTGATATTTACATTTTGTCTCTCTGCTTGAAAATTAACAGCTCACAGAAGGGAACAGAGGGAGTCTAGGACTCCTTTGGTGGGCCGAGCCTTTGGAGAAGAAAATGCCTGCTCTTCAGCTGGAGCATATAGGTGCTCCCAGCCAGGTGACCACTGATGCATAGTGGGTATAGGCTGTTCTGTAACTGATTTGTCTTAACTCCGCTGGGGTGATTCACTTTGCTTACGCTGGGAATCATGCGGTGGGTACCAGTGGTGCAGCTGCAGGCAAAAGCTCAGGCAAAACTGTGGGGAAAAGAAAGAGGCAAGACTTTTTCTAATGTAGACTCTTAATTACTATTTTGTTAAAGAGCTGTGTCTGTCTAGCAGCACTGTGTGTAACAGTGTGTCCTGCTGCAGAATTCAGAGATGCTAATGGTGCCACAGAAATACTCAATACAGCATCTACTCACGATGGTGAAGCTGACGTAGTTGTCGGAGAAGTCATTGTCCAGAACAAAGATCGGACCAAGTGCATTTGGACACATGAACTATTTTCTCCTCTTTTTTTTCTTCCTTTGTATCTTTCTTCGGTCTTCTGAGCCTGTTTCTTTCTCCCGATGCATCCTCTTTTTTGCTTTCTTAAGCACATTAGGCTTATCAAATGCATTATGCTCAGGGTCACTGTGCGAGAATCACCAGGAAAATTTGCAGACACTCTAGGACTAATTGTTATTAGGTGTTATTCATATGCTTACAAAAATGTACATCTAGAATTTCACACCTGTAGCAGAACTGCCATGTTCAGCATTTTTGGACAAGAAAGAGGTAATGCACATAATGATATCCTTGATTTTTCATGTGGTTTCCCTATTCATGCCACTGTCTTGCTGCAAACTAAAGGCAGGATATTGCTTAAATGTACATAGGGATAATTGTGGTTTTGTAATAAATTTATAATTTCTGCTATGCCACTGGCAGTTTTGCATATTCAGTATGTTGGTTTTGTTCTTTCATTACGGACAGTTGTAGCAAAATTGCCATTTGAAAATTTGATGTGTTTTCAGTTTTTTCTACTAATTTTGAACTTGTATGGAGAAGTTGCCTAAGAATCTACACAGTATTATATATATCTTAAATATCATAGCCTATAAATTATCATACCATTGCTTTGATCACCCATGTTTCATGTGATGCACAACTTTAGAAGGACTAGCTCATAAACTCATTTCCAAATAGTAATTTTTCACAATGTTTTTCTTCTTTTGTATGCTTAAGCCATATACTTTTAGTGACATTTAAAAAAATATATTATCTCCTTTTCAGATCTTGGACTCTGAACTTGAAGCAATTCTTGGTTATATGCTTCTTGAAACTTGGAGAATATCTGCAATAAATAGGTACGTGTAATGGATACATTCATGTTTTGTGTTGGATGATTTGGAGTGTGTGAGTTTTGTTGACAGTTTAATGCTGAAGTTCTTAAAGCTCTTCATAAATCTCAGCTGCCATGAATGGGACAGTATGATGGATCTTTGCCGGCTGAATTTTCAGTAGCACATGTGGTATTTGTATGGCAGAAATTGGGAAGGGTATGATGCTCGTAGTTTCTCAGAGAGAAATGTGTAGCCAAACTTAGAAATTTAACTTCAGACTGAACAAAAAGGTGAGTCTCCACGAGCAAGTAAGAAGTTTTGAAGGTAAAATCAGTGAGTCGGAAGAAGTAGCTCTACTCTTGATCCCCCCATACTTGAGGCTGTGCTTTAATTGGCTTTTCATCTGTGTTTCCTTTGGATTTCTTTGCAACTGCTAAAGGTAGTAAAGGTACAAATGTGACTAAATACTGGGAAGAAAATGGCCATAAAGGTTGAAATCTTGGGTACATTGAAGTTCCTGGAAATTTTCTCAAGTATTTCAGTGAAGCTAGTATCTCACCTGGAACATTTACAGAAAATATTCAGGCAGTTTCAGAAATACATTCTTGCATATAACGAAGCAATTTTTAGGTGATTTCTTTTTTAAAAGTCAGGTCACACTTTATGATGCTTGAAACTCTGCTGAGCTCCTAGCAATGGAGAAGGGGAAACAAGAGAAGATTTAGAAGATTTTATTCTTTCTAAAGAATTTATAGACCTAAACAATTTTTGAGTCTCAGCTTTAAAGAGGAAAAGGTTTCTTGAATACATGGATGTAACAATTGAACTTACCTTGATCTGTACGAGAACCTTTTAAGAGATTTATAATGGGGGAGAAGTTGAATTCTTGTATGAATAAAATCCATGACCAGTTTTTGGTGTAGAGGACCCCTCCACAAAAATGGGTTTTCACAGTAAGTTGCTTGTTCTGTAAGAATCAGAATGCAAAATATTTTCATAGTGTGCATCACCTGTAGGTCCCAAGATGCCTCACAAAAGCTGGAGAATAACCATTGTCTCCATTTTATGTATGGCATCAGGTACCTGCTTGGGTCACTTAATGTATGATTGTCCTACTACTGGATCTCCTGGATGTTCAGACCTGTGTCCAGGCCTGTCAGAGGATCCTATGTCTAATGGTGCTTTCAGAGTGTGTGCAGAAGATCTCAGCAGTGTTTCTGATGGTTACTTTTCCTTACTATTTCTCAAATCTATTGATGTGCCTTACTCCTCTCCTTTTCATCTATTCCCTCTGTGTGGTCCATTTCTTCGATCTCATTTGTTCTGCTTTGTTTTCTCCTTTGCTCCTTTATTTTGCTTTCCCATGTTTTTTTTCTTCTTCCTCCTCTTTTTAATTAATTTTCAGTCTCTGGAGATTGGCAGCAGTGGGATCTTATAAAAGAAGGAGCTTCAGAAAAAAAATCATAGCAGAATGAGCTTCACTTTTACTGCCTCTCTAGAGATCCTCCTGTAAAAGGCAACTTGCTGTCACTCCTGTAAATTTTCTTTTGCAGCCAGCTCTGCTGGGTGTCCCCTTTGTGCCCTGTGAACATCTGTGTTGCAGCTTATGTCTGAACTGAACTGGAGAACAAATGTGTGAACCTGCTTCTTATTTTGAGCAGGAAGCTGCTGTTATTAGTAGGGCATGTGGCCTTGGTTCACCTACGACTTCTAATCCCCGTCTGGGAGCAAACCAGCCGTCTGTCCTCTCCCCTCCTGCCACCAGTGCCCTTGCCTGGGGGGGAGTAGCACGTTTCCCTGCTTTCTTCAAGACGCTGCCCGATGCCGGTCAGTTGTCAACATTCATTTTGTCCCTGAATTTTTCCCAAGATGTCATACAGAAAGGAAGAAAGCAGTTAGAACTGTAGGACTTTTATGGCATAGCTTACTTTCTGTTGCTCCTGGAAACTTCTCCCTGCATGCACACAGTCATGCAGGCACCACCCAGTAGCACCACCCTTCTGCATAAGGAAGAAATCTTCAAGCTCTGAAGTATTCAAAAAAGAATGCCGGAGCAGAAGAGGAAGCCCCATTCCTGAGGCTGTGCACAGGATTCTAGGAAAAGGCGACAATGTTTCTGTGCTGGTTTTGGACACCGCACAAGACAGCTCACTGAGCATAAATTGTGAACTTAACCTCAAACAGATTTGCTTTAAGCAACTTTTTACTTTAAAAGAAAAGAAAAGGGTGAAGAAAAAGAAGCAGCAGCGCTGCCCTGTTTGCAAAAGCGCTATCCCACTTGAGCGTGCTCAGCGACATTTGAAAAGCGTAGGTGATGAACTGCAGTCTTCGTGGCATATGTGTGCCTCCGAGAGAAAAACGAAATCTGTTGTGTCAAGTTGGCGTTGGTTTATGCTCGAAGGGTTGTTGTGACGAGCCTGGAAGGTGTGGAAACTGTTGTGAAAGATCAGGTGCGATGGCAGAGAACGACTGTAACTCTGGGGGGAGGAAGCTGGAGGATTTGAGGTCAGTCTAAATGGGCAGCCATCAGCTGGGAAAAGAGCATGGCTGATTTAGCAAGAGCGTGCACCAATTCAACAACTTCCCTCAGATGTTTGGGTTGGAAGGACTCAGAAATACTAAATCTTCCCAACTGACTTTAGCTGAAATGGCTACTGGGCAACCTTGTTTTCCTTCCCTTTCAGTAAATGACCTCTGTTTTGGCAGAAAGGTACGTGAGTTTCAGAGCTTTCCAGGCCAGGTTAGAAAACGTTGGTCCCTTTTTTTCCAAAACTAACCGTCGAAGCAGTCCCAACACGCTGCAGACATCTCTGCACGTGTGAATCCTGTGCAGGCAATGGTCTCCCTTGTTTATTCGTGTATGCACTTGTTATGGAGGGAAGGGTTGGTCTGGCTGATTGTATGACTGGGAGTGGTAAACAGCTAAAATTTCTGAACAAAAAAATCTGGTCCTCTTTAAACGTTGGTGGACAGATATCTGCCTTCCATCTGTGGCAGCCTATGCCAACCAACAGAAGAACTGCAAAGTTTGTGTGCTGAAACCTTGGAGAAATAACTGGCATGCTCCAGCTTATTTTTTTAAACTACACGCAAATCTGAAACATTAAACACAGAAACTAACGTTAAATTGTGACAAGCAGGCAGAAGCCGGGAAGTTCAGCTGGAAGGGTTGTGCCTCCTCCGTCCATATGGCAAAGCTGCGGCGCAGGGCACGGAGCCCTTGGGCACTGCTGCACAGGCATTGCTGTCGATTAACTGCGGGCAGCGGTCGCCTACCGGGGAGGCAGTCCCCTGGCTGTCCCCTGCAGCTGGGTCACCCCGGGTGTTGCACGGCCTGACATAACGGGGAGGAAGGTGGCTGGTAGTCTGGCAAGTGTGTATGGCTCACAAGACCTCTCCGGAGGTGCAGGGTGGCTGTTTTCCTCCCCTTACAACCAGAAGGGTTGTATGCCGCAGCGGGCAGTCCCGGGTTTGAACGGCTGTTGCCTCAAACAGCTCCTTGCTGGAGTACTTGAGCAAGGGAGCTCTGTTCAGAGGAGAGGGGAACGTGGATGAAACAGCGGGCTCTAACTGCTGTGTTCACTCCTCGGGGCCATGGCCTGCAGGGAAGAGAGTCGGAGCGGCCTTGAGGCTGCTCCAGCGAAAAGCTGGGGTTGTAACAGCCCTCAGCCAGCCCTGAGCCAGGAGTTGCACACAGTTGTTTTGTCTATTCTTGTTCTTATTTGGGGCTTCATCCAAAAAGGACTGTGTTGCTCTTAGTGAGCTTTGGAGCAGCCCCATGGAGCAGCTGGGAAACAAAGCAGGACTGTGCATCAGCTAGCACCGACTGGGCAGTAGCAATTTGGTTTGGTTAGAGAAGGTGTCAGCTTTTAGTGGTCCCCTGTTCATTTTTAATTTGCTTCCCCGTCTAGGCACTGCGCCGTATTTAGTAATGTGCATCTGCTGTGTTGTCCCTTCTATTTATCAAAGTTATGCAAAGAAGTTACGTGTTAAAATGCTTCCCTTTTCTGAATTGGCTTGGCATTGCGACCATTTTGTCTCCTTTTGCAGTGCTAGAAAATGTGTGTTTACAGTAGGTGATTACAAGGATGCCACGTTGGTACCTGGGAGCAACGTCTTCTTCTGATTCACTGGAACAGTCGTGGCTGAGTCACGCTGCTAAACATACCGTATGTTACCAAGTAACACACGGTGTTATTAATTGAGGATGTCAGTAACGTGTTACACAACTGTCAGACTTAAAAAAAAAATTAAAGCACTAATAAGGAGCCTTGAAATAGTCTTGTTTCAGATTGGTTACTGTTCATAACACCAGTAATTCTGAACACAGATTTAATTCCAAATGCAAGAAAATGAAGAAATGAAGAAAAATGAAGGCAGTCTTTCTGCTTAAATGGCTTAAGGACTTTATTTAATAAAGTGACAGTCCCCTTATGATGTGAGTGTGTTTTGTCCACCTTACAGTACTCACCTAGCTGGCTGTCACCTGCAAGAATCATTTCTTTAGCCCTCCTGAAGCTCCGTTGCAGAGTTGCTGCCTGTTGCTACATGCCATGCACGCATGGGGTGAAGGTGGTAAATGTCCGAGTGGGTTTTTTAATACGGACACTCAAGAAGCCAGTGCCAACAGAGAGGAAGTGGATATGATCTGCTGTTGATTCTGTTATACCTTTTTACCGTGTTTGCCTGAGGAAAATGTTTCCGAATTGGAGAGGCAGGTGCACACTCACGTGTGGTGCTTTCTGTGTAGACGCTAATCACGCCTTCTGCTTCCCGTCCCCGTGCGTCCCAGCAACGCTATTGCTTTTCACCGTGCAATGACTGGGTCTGTAATCCTACCCGTGCATGAAGTGCGCGGTAGCCAAATGCTGCAACATGGGAACGAAGTACCATTATTTTGTCAAGACAAGACACCCAGCATAGAGTATCATAAATTGATCCCAGGAGGACAGACCTAGAATATAAACTGTAGTGCTTTGAATATATGCATGTTATAATTGTGTTAAACGCTTTGCAGCAATTTGTATTGTATTACAGCTGACAAAGTATTTTACCTCCTAGTAACTAACTAATGTAAATAGTGTTGATATTTTTCTTTTCCATATTTATAATTACATTAATTGGTTTGCGTATTAATAACAAACAGTTAAGTGTCAGAGCCCAAGCTGTAGCTGCCAGTAATCCACAAGCAACTTGTTTGCATATTCAGAATATGAATCTGAAGAGTAACTGCACTTTTTGCAAGCACGTATCTTCACAGCTTAAATTTTACGTAATAAAGCCCACTGTGTTACCTAAACATTGTCATGTTCAATATCAAATCTACTGCTAATAGAACGTCTTTCGGAAATGAAGAGAAACTTTGTGCTAAGAGATCAGAAGACATCTGATGAAGAAAAAATGAATAGCTCGCATTAGCTAGGAGTTGTGACTTATTTCCAAATAAAGCTAAACTTTGAAAAAGATGTTTTCTGCCTTTGAAAATAGCCTTTTTCAGAAGCCAGAGCTGGAAGATCCATATGCAGTGCAATTTTTGTTTTTGTAATGTGATTTAATTAGGCTAACAGAGTGTCGCAAAGAAGCATTCGAGGATTGACTAAATTTTTTTAACGGGAGCTATTTTTTTGGAAAGTTTCCAGAGAAGTAATCTTTCTGCATTGGTATTTTGCGGACTTTAGCATTTTTATTCTTAGAGACAAAGCAAATTGAGATTTTAGCATAAATATGGCTAAACTTCAGTTAAAGAAAGCCGTCTCTTCAGCTTTCTTTTTTTTTTTTTTCATTTTTGTTTTCTCTGTAATTATGATGCTTTATTGGTGTTGAACTCCTTGCTGGAGGCCAGCATTTAATACAGCTGGTGGTTTTGAAAGTTTTTAAACCACTGGTATTTGTGAGGGCTGCAGAGAAAAGAGTCAGTGCCAACTTAATATTGCAGGTGTATGCTGAACTATCTGGGGAAGAGCAAAGGTTGATTAAATTCACAAAATAAGGTGATTCGTAGTTTTCTAAATATGTCACTCAACTTAAAATTAACTCAATTATTTACCAGTCACACACATGCTAATGAATCCTGACAGTCTCAGTCGACCTGCTGCGATGAACTTCACTGTCGCCTAATATTATTTCCTCTGTATTTTGCCTAA
>NW_008824665.1:1655761-1656178 GCF_000699105.1 Pygoscelis adeliae
TCATCACATGCAAAGCAAAAATGCTCGGGGATTTTATTATTTTTTTAATACCTGCAATTCCAGGGCACTAGTAAATTAATTACATTTAATTAGTAAGGCTATAAAAGAGGCGCTTCTTTTTTGCGAGTGTCTCCTAAAGTTTAATCCCCCAGAGATGTCATGTGGGATAGTGATGAAAGTGGCTGCTTCTAAGTCAACATCAATGATGTTATTTAAGAAATAAAGTTGAGGCTATCTTTTCATGCAAAATGTGACAAAATTATAAAGACATTAAGATAATACAGTAAACATGATTTATTATTATTTCTGAAGTTAGAATCACCTTGGAATGGCGTTTTTTAGCTGTGTGTTACTAGTAGCTATAAGAAATACGTAAGAAATTTGTAAGTTAGCCAAAATCTTAAATGGGTTTATCTA
>NW_008824665.1:1656390-1688651 GCF_000699105.1 Pygoscelis adeliae
CAAAGTTTTTTCCCCAAAGCTTTACGAAATCCTGGATGAAAATCAACATTGATCCATAAAATAGACATTTTATGTATCTGTAGCATTGACATGGGTAGGGAACAACAGCTGAAGAGATTTCTGGCCTATGGTTATTTCTGTCAGGAAAATGGAGCTAGATAAAGATATATATATAACATTTAAAGCTGCTGGGCAGTGGCAGGCTGTTTGCAGACAGATGCATGTTCAGCCTTTTTGGCTGGAATGGTTAAGTGGCTAATTAGGTGGACAAGTCAGGTCTCAGCATGCCCTTGGGGAGAAGTCTGCTGTGCCCCAGCTTCCCATGAAAGTTTTGGCAGAGGTGGGTTTGAAGCTGCAACAATCTCATTGTGAGATGGGTATGAAATGGGCTTGCTAGAACCCATTTTACTGGATTTTGCTCAGTGGCTGCCACCCACAGAGAAACATGAAAAGTTAAAAAAAACCCGCAATTTTGAAAACGGAAATTAAGTTATCACATTCAATTGAATTTCTTTCTGGGTTGTTCCAAATTGTTACTGAATTTGTTTGGCTGTTTGATTTTTGGTGGGGGTTTTTTATATCATTTCCATGATTTTCTTACTTGATTCATTCAGTGACATCAGCTATAGTGACCGAACAGTTGTTTCCGTGGTGACAAATTGCAGTGTTACAAGCATCCTTGAGTGACTCAGGTAAGAGAAACAGATCAACTAGAAATGGAGAAAGTTTACTTGCAAAAATAAACTAGAAACGTTGGGTAAAAGTTTACGGGAGAATAGCTCAGAAATCTAAAAATTATTGTAATATAGCTGAGTCTTCAATACATTCAGGTATGCCAGCATGGCTAGTTTCATAGTGAAGCACAAAGGGATCTGTCCACATCTGGTAACAGCAACCAGCTGGAGAACACTTAAAATAGATAAGTAACTCCATAATAAGAATGAATTAATTTAACTGTGAGAAAAAAAAATAAAGCTTCTTGCTCATCCTCTAAACTATGACAACTAGCATCACATCTCATTGTGGTTAAGGTCTATCTCCTTATTAAATTGCATCTTAAAAGGATATTGAGTACCTCTGTTATATCACAGCTCCAGTTCTGATTCCATACTGGCATGAGCCAGGAGGTCGACTACTGAAGATGATGGAGTTGCATCAGGCTTATGTAAATGCAGGTGAAATCTGACTTGCGTTCAGTATATGTAGCAAAGAACGTAGGTCCAAATTTAGGAGGCCCCAAATGATACTGTATGGTATACTGTATCATCGTGGATTTAAATACTATTTGGGGTACATGCTAATAATGCCAAAAAGACCCTCAATGTGTACAGTGACAATAAGAATTAATTCCACTCCCGTCCTGACAACTCTCAGAGGGAATATTGTGCCTTGCCTGGGCTCAGACGTTATTTCCAATAAGTATGGAAATAATGGCTCACAGTGCAGCAAAGTGTTAGGAGATCTCAAGGGAAATCTCATCAGATTATGTGATAGGTTTGAAATTAATCCATGTCCCCACTGTATTTACACAATATACGATTGTCTCTCTGATGGCTTATAAGGAAAGGTAAACGCTACCATCCTAAATCAGCGAGGGGACTTGCTGCAATACATTTTCTTGGTAGAGACTACATTTCTTTCTCTGTTGATACAGGCAACTCGGAAAATGATTATATAACTTTCTTACACTGCAGACATATTGTTGTCTGGTTTGTAACCTCATTATGCCAAATCATCATCTTTCTTGCAGTTCTCCTTGCCGCCAGTTCAGCAGACATTAATTTTACATTATCCTTTTGAAAATCTGAAAGGGAAAAAATTGTTGAGAACTTCTTGCTTCTAATGTGGATCTATGCCCAGCCATAGATCCGTCCATCCACTCATCATATGTAGATTGCTCTTTGGTGAAGGCTTCTTTACAGAGCTGCTCTTGTCTCTTTGCAGGCTGGTTTGGGATTGTGCCAGGCTTTGCCTGTTCAGGTGTGTAGAACTGTGTCATGTTAGGCCAAAAACTGTCTTCTCACCATCTTTCCCCGATGAGCAAGGGATTATCATCCATGGAAGAATGTACACTTCACCACACTTCTAAGTAGTAAATATCTCAAGAAGCATATGACAAACTTGCCAGTCCGTGGGTTGAGTTTCTTGAATCCTGCCTGCTCTGGAGTGCATAAGCTAAAAGCTCAATTGTGAAACCTTGTAAGAATTAAAGCATGCAGGAAAGATGTTCTCTAGTCGAGAAGTCTTAAAAGGTCTGGAAGAGGAATGGTCTTCTTCAGTGATCCCTTTCTACCCCAAAGTTTGAATACCAGCGCCAAGTAGTTTTTGGAGGCCCAGGGCAAAGGGAAGTTAGCACAGTGTGAAGTGCCATGTGAGAGGTGCAAGGGCTGCTAGCCTGGGCTAGACCTTTACTTTTTTAAGACAAAGTGACTTCTACGTTGCTTTTGTGAACACGGAAATAAAACAGGGGAGGCACTGTGCATTTCTGCAGCTTCTCTCTCGTCTCACTGATTTAGCTTCATTTGTATCTGGCGTCCACATTTAGCTCCTGGTCTTCCCTGAGGCTTCCTTCCCATTGTGAAATCCATCCTTTCTCCAAAGGCAGTTTCTTTGCTCCTTTGTAAGTTCTTTCTCTTCCTCGAAGATTCAACAACCTAGTGAAGAACTTCTAGGATCCCTTCTGTTGACTTTTCTTCTTCCCTGGTAGCCTGTCTACAGACAGCCTTACAGTTCTTTTTCCTTATTGTCTGTGCTTGCCTTTATTCTTAAGGGGACCCATCTCCTTTTCCTTCTAATCACCACTAGCTGTGGCAGGCAAAGGGTTGATTGGGCAACGCCCTTTCTATCTTTCTGCAAATTTGTTAGGTCCATGTAAACATTTGGTACAAATAGTGGGTTTGATTTGCTATAAACTCTAGTTCTACTTAGAGCTTCTTGTTTTTTCTTCTCCATTTTGATAGACTGTTGGATCAGTGTATCAGCAGTCACATCTGACGCTAGTGTCAAAACACAATAGATACCTGGCTCCCTTTAATTAATCACGTAGAAAACAAGAGAAAACCCACATAATAATTTATTTCCTCTAATACTAATGCTTCCAGATTCCAATCGTCTTTATCAGCTTTTAAAAACCATCTGAGTATATATTAGAATCTTGTACATTTTATCTGATAGGTATGAATACAAACACCTTTCTACTTCTTGTTATTCATGGTAGCTGGATTTTGTATGTAATTTGTAATTGTATTTTTCCCTCATATGCATTGGGAGAGGAGAAAGGACCATAGAGCTCTTTATTCTTGTTTACCTTGCTGAGCCAAAACTGTTAGAATGGGGCATGCACCATTCAAAGAGCCGTACACTAAATTCCAATCGATTAATCGCCGAGATGACCAAAAAGGAAACATAGACTGGTGGTACGGCTGCTGCGGACAGCACAAATACAAGACAGTGAGGTTGCAGCAGGAGGATCTGAGGAATCATTATGACTGGTTTAATGTATGAGATGGAAAGAAATCAGGTTGTTTCAGAATCAACATTGGGTTTGTAAGTGACAGTCTAGGGAAAAACAATTGTTATTATTTATCAACGGAACTCGTTTTCAGTTGAATTGTTTGGGCTCTTTAAACTTCATATGTTGAGAAATTAATAATGTAAGTACACTTCTTTATGCTTTCTGAAGCATTGAAATATATGAACCTGAATAGTGTATGGTACTTAAAATTGTGTTTCTCATAGAGGTATTTATCTACGTGTCTTGTGGAAGGAAAATTAATAATCTGCTTTGTGCACCAAAACTTTTATACTGAATGTTTTCTGAAATGTCATTATGTAGAAGCCCTATGGAAGCTGTGCTGTTCAAAACATTTTTGTTTTCATGTACTGTAATGTGTATTTGTTCAAACAAAGGAGTGCTTATCTGTTGAAAAGATAGCAGTGATAAATTACTTCCGCTTTCATGCTTACCTACAGTTTTCCATTTGGCATTAAATTTGTGGTTGAATCCCGGGGGTAGATAGATCTGAATTCAAAAAGTTACCTTGATGCCTTTTTTAGCCAACCCCTGTGACCTGATGATAAAAGGAAATTTAGTCATCTAAAGGACCATCCTTCTTGTATAGTTTAAACCCCACTAGATACCGAGAGGATTGCAATTTTTACCATTTTCTCTGAACTGTATTAATTTTCAAAGGATGTACAGGACCTCTACCTTTACTGTCACAATGACAGCACTTTAGATATCAACAGTGTAACTATCTGTTGAATCTAAATAGCATGTAATTTGAGCTTCCTGTATTCATTCTATCTTATTATGGGTAATGCTGCATATGCTCTGTTAATCCTTTTGAAAAATTATTGACTCCTGAATAACTTTCTTTTACTATTATAAATCATATCTTCGTGGGGTTTTTTTCTGTCATTGACTTTTAAGTTCAAGGGTCTGTTTTATTTCTCATCAGAAAACAAATTTCTCTATGCTTAACGTGAAGTATTCCGGGCTCGTGTTTTCCATTTTAATGGAGGTTCATCAGTCTCCCCCGCCTTCTCCTCACTGAATGAGCGATCCTTATGCAATGCACAATGGGAGCATAGAAAACCAGAAGAGTAACAAAGCAGTTTAAAAAGCTAAAAGGCAACATGCCATGAGTTAGCTGTATTAGCATATTTGAACGTGTACGAAAAAGCAATTGGGAACTCTTCCTGCGTTTGCCAATCTTTACAGTGCATCAGTTGATAGAATAATTGTTATTACAAAATAGCAACACTGGCCTTCAAATAGGAGATGCTGTATATCTCAGCTGACTCTTGAGGTCTGTGTCTTCATCTGCATTTTGTATGCAATCCATATTGGCTGCCCACTGAAGGACTGCAGGCGTCTGCTTGTGAAGGAGATGAAGTTTCTCACCCTGCTTTAGGAGAATTTCCTGCCCTGGGATGAACGAACATGTGCACTTGACCAAGCACTTAAGATCAACATGTGCCAGTTTCTGTCTGATGGGTATGAAAGGAGCCTGAGCTGACTGGGTTTGATGTGGACAGTGATATTTTATCTGATGAGTCCAACCCAGTGTGTCCAGAGATTCCCGGACTTTCCACTGGGGGATGATGGTATTGGCCTGTGTTCTGGTTTCCCGATCTCTTAAATGGGAGCATTGATAATGGTGGTTGCTCATGTACTAGAATAGAATAGTTCAGTTGGAAGGGGCCTACAACAATCATCTAGTCCAACTGCCCGACCACTTCAGGGCTGAAATGTAGCTACTGTGCTACATAAGTTGAGATATGGGACATCTTTTGTGAGATAAAATTCTGCTAAGCTCAATAAACTACTCATTATTAGAACTTATTAACATCATTACTATTATTATTTCTGGATTCAAACTGGGTCCTCTGCATTCCTAAAGGGATTGTTTTTAGTGTAAAATCCTACCAGGAAAGGCGCACTTTTAAATAATGAAAGTCAAGGACATTTAGTATCTTGCAGAGCTGGCTCTACACAAAGGCAATATTACTGTTACTTTGGGGCCGTCAGAATTCAAGCCCTTCCCATGTGGAAGAGCTGTCTGACAAAATGATTTTGAAAATGCTACTTCACATTAAAAGTAGCAGGAGAAAATTGTCCCCAGGACGGTATTATCTGTGTGTAGCCAGTAGTTTAACAAGGAGCTCTTCCAGATATATTCCTACTATTTAAAAAAAAAGCTGTTTTCTGGAGTACATTAGCCTGCAGAGGGGAAGAAACAGGGAAGCTATTAATATGTTTTTCCATTTAAACACAAATGCTTTCTCCTAACTCTAACTGAGAAGAGAGGTAGTTCTCTTTTGGCAAGCAAATGCCAGTTAAGGGCACTTTGCTGGACGCATTTGTGCTATTCTGTAATCTTGGTGGTCTACACAAATGGGCACAATCCCTACAAAAATGTCAGCAGGCGTAAGTTTATTAAACAAAAGAACCACATCAGCATGTAGGTGGAAGAGGAGAGCACGCAGCTCACCTCCCGCCAATGGTGTGGTTAACTTTCTTTGTGAATTATTTCCCAAGCCTGCAGTCCTTCCCTTTGGTGAGGGCAGGGTTTTGGTGGTGAGAGTTAGAATTAGTGGGATTTTGCCAGGAAATACCCTCTTAGTTAACAGAGCCGGGCTGCTGCAATTCTTTCTTCCCAAAGGAAATATATATGTTTGTGTATATATATTGGATTTTACTGATAGTGTTTAGACTGGGCGATTTGAAATGTGAGCGGAGCAGGCAAGCTGTATTTTGTGGAGTCTGAGAGCATCCTCTTTCTGGAAAATCTTTCTGAAATTATCTCATGGTGAGCAGAAATTGATCCATTCTATAGATAAAAGAGGCTGCTGTTTACAGATATTTTGACGAAGCGTAGACACTGTCATGTCTAGATGGTATGATGGATTTCATTATACTCAGAAATTAATCCAAGCCTGTTAGAGACAAGTAAATAACCTCAAATTTCTTTCTTTCTCTCTCTCTCTTATTTTCTTCCCTCTGTAGTGCCTGAATTTTAACAATGAGTTCTTACAAAAGTCTTTGGTGACCCTTCACACGTAGCACTGCTTTGTGTGAAATTTTATTACAATGAAATCATCAGGGGAAAACAAGAAATCAATCTGGCCAGATAGTTATTACCATGTTTTAAAAAGGTAAAAACCTTTGGAGACTAGTGTTTCAGTGGACTGATGATGTGTCACAGCAGAGCTGTCTTTTCCCCCTGCAAGTCCTTGTCCGAGATGGTCACAAGGAAACGAAATACTCTGCCATCAGGCTCTTGCCCTCCTCCTACCCCATCCCTAACAGCAGCACGGTGTTTACTGTTGTTAGTAGCCACCTGCTTCCCTTCAAATCCTCCTCATGCAAAACACGGTCATTTCAGAACAGTCATTATACGTTTGGAAATGACAAAGCAATTCTCCAAGTCCCACTGATTATGTTGTGTAGCAACCCTACTGTATGCCATTTCTGCTGCTTGGAAGGCTGGTAGCTGCTTGGCAAGCTAAAGAAGAAGCTTCTTTCCAATAACACTGTTTTTCTTTTATCCCGGAGTGTGGTATTATTTTTCTAGTGGTATGATTAGAAAAGAAAATATATACAAAGCTAAAGAAATATTCCAATATATTTATAATATAATATTATGATGGGCATTAAATAAAGTCATTCAAGTGCTTGAGTTCATTCAAGTATTTCTGGGGCTTTTAAAAAGAAATAATTGTTGCACAGAAATTCTCGTCTGAATAGCAATTATTTGATTAAAAGAATACTGGCCCAGGTCTTGTGCTTGGCTTTCTATAAGCTTAACCATGCAATCATTTTTTATTGCCATTGTTGAACATAGATGGATTTAAATAGGGCTTCTCCCACGTAAGTTCTTTAATGATACTTTTAAGGCAGAGAGCACAAATGGATTGAAATGAAATCCCGAACCCACGGCTCAGGAAGAGTGTGGGACAGGGTGTGAAAGGAGCCCTGGAGCTGTCAGAAATGGCAGGAGTAGCATTACACAGCAAGGAGACCAGAGAGCTGGAGTCTTTCTGAGGATGGTAAAATAGCATTCTTCCTCCCGAGAGCCCTTTGCTTCGACTGGATGCCGGCCCCATTCTCTCTGAACCTATTGCTGCCTATAACAATACTTCCAAATGCAATTGGCACCCGTTCCAGCTGCCTGCAAGCAGTTACAGAAAGCAAGCTGCGTTTCTAGGGTTTCTTAGACCCACCCTACCTGAGACATAAAATTTCTTAAATGTGCATAAGGAGAATAAAAAAAAAAAAAAATGGAAAAATTGTGCTAAAATCTTTGTAAAACTTGAAACAACTTGTATTCTGTCCATTGTAATCTGAAGTGATGAGCTGGGAAGACATATTGCATTGCTGCAGATCTCGGCAAGGAGTAGATAAGTGCCAGAGGTTGAGCCTGTAAGACTCTGGGCAAAGCTTCATGCTGCTGGAAACATTCTTGTTTTGCAAAGTGAATGGTAGCTGATTGTTAAAGCATGGTCCCTGCTGATGGCAGGAGTTTAGAAAATGGCTAAGACTCTCAAATGAAATATAGTTGAAAGTAAGTTTTAAGCAAGAAGAATCCTGTCTGCAAAAGCCTGCGTGCTGTAAAACTCCTTTTGCCAAGAAAGGAACAATCAGGGACTTGACAGAAAAAGAAATAGCAACAAATAAACCCAACTTTTCCAGAGGTGATGGAAATGTGCTCAGAGCAATGATGCAAGCCCTCAGTGATTCTGGGTGTGTCACCCACATCTTTGCCATCCAAAGAAGTCCAGAAATACTTGGTGTGTCCTTAATAGACTGGAGAGACTTGGCAAGAGCTGTCACTGAGTGTTTATTTGTAACATAGTTCCAGGGAAGTATGAAGCAGATATTCATTCAATCTCAGAATTACAGGAAGATTTGAAAAAAAAAAGAGGTGCAATTATTCACCTTAAGGCATCTGATTTTTACACGTTCAAAGAAAACAGATGTGTTTCTTGTCTACTGCTGTTGGACATTTTGCAGGATTTATATAGAAAGTATTGTATTTATCAATAAATAAATATCTTTAAATGGTGCCTAAATGCCAGTGGACTTTATAACAGAATTCTGGAGAATTACCACAACAGTCTATTCCTGTTAACATAACCTATATTGTCTGAGAAGGTATCACCGTAACTCTCTCTGTTATTAGTGTTCTGGAATATATTTGTATTGAGTCATTTCTGTATTTTGCATATCCTAAAAAGATGTTGCAAGGTTTTGGGTCTGAAAGAGAAGTACGTGAACTTATTATTATTTTCAGTAGCATTGTAGAAATGAAGGTAGATTGTGTGGATGGGAGGAAGAAATCATTGTTCTGAGTTTCTTCCTGGTGGTCAGGATGGAGACGGATTGAATAGACACAAGGAAACTCAATTCTCCAGGAGCATGTCTGGAGATATCATAGAAGGGCCTGTTGTTCTTTTAGTTCCACATCTACTTTCCAAAACAGCCAGATAAGTCCAGAGTTGAGGGTTTTTTTGTTATAGTAAACGTGTATTTCAGAAAAAAAGTAAAGTAAAAATTTAATGGACTACGCTTGCCCATCTTCGATGGATGGCTCCATAAACAGGAAAAGATATAAAAGAAAAAATAGCATTGAGTACTATAACTTCTATAGGAATTTCACCACCACAGGTCTGCATAAAATAAACACACTTAAGCAATTCACCATCAGCTGTTAGGGGTTTTACTGGGTCCCTTCACTTCGTAGATCTTCTGGGTTAGTATAAACTAGTTCTGTTACGCACCTTGCACGAGCCCAAGAGGTTTGACATCCCTGGAGAAGATGTCGAACAAAGACAGGGTTTCCAGCAGAGAATCCCCACTGCTCATTTGCTTTGGACATGAGGCAGAAAGGTCTTGCTGGTTGTTATTAGATTAGCCCAGTTCAGAGTATTAAACAAGGTTAAAACGTGAGTTATTTTCTCATCCAGACGCTGTGACTCAGTGGGGAATGGGTATGCCTATTTTGGGATAGGATTTGACCTATATTTGCTTCTTGGTCAGACTTGCATACTGACCTCTTATTTTTGGGAACTGAATTATCTCTACTGTGGTCTGAAAAAATTGCTGACTGATCAGTGTTAGTGATTTATATTTCAATGCCCCACATTTCTTTGCTGATCTATTCTGCTTGTATATGGCTGTAAGTGGGTTCCCCAATCAATATTAGTGTCTCAGGAATTTGAGACTGTGTCTGGGAGAACTTTTTTATCTAAGAGGAGAAGATCAAACGTTTGGGGTGGCAGGGGGGGGAATGGGACTGGGCTTTAGCCTTGCCAATAGCGTGAAGGAGGGAATGAGTTTGTAAATGGTGTTCAGATGCAGCAGTTGTTTCATCTTCACCACCATTATGCTGTGAGTGAAGAGTAGCAGAAGAGGAAGAGAGAGAGAAAGATCACTCAAAGGGAAGAAGAAACTGAGGGAAAAAGTAGAAAAGCATAGCATGGAGCAAAGCAGGGAGAGCAGGTGGAACGAGTCTGCCGAGGGCTGGAGAAAAAGGCCAGAGGAAATGTGGTAAAGCCCCTGCCAGGCAGCGTGTAAGTCTGCTCTGCACTTAAAGGCAGCTTTTTCCAGGCTAGCAATTGTATCTAGCTGGTTTGGGGAGCTCCAGGTAGCTGTTCAGGGATCTAGGAATGTATTTTGGATGCTGTCACACTGATATCTCTGTTTACTTTGTTTTAACAACTGTTACCAGCCAGGAAAGACAGATTAAGGTAGTGCAGTAATGTCCCCTTTGTTCTCTCCTTCCTTCCCCCCTTTCCTCCCAGTTGCCCAAAGGCTTTTTCTCCTCTGCTTCTCCTACCAGATAAGGGTCCCTGACTAAATATGTAGCAAGGAAGCCTCGCTGAAGCGGATTCTTGACCTGACTTCAATCCAGCTTCAAATTTGTGTATGAAAATGTAATGGGTAATTTATCACCTTTATTCAGGTAAACAGATGAAATTGCGGGCAGCTAACAACCTTCATTTGTATGCTGAAAGTTAGAGGGAAGTTAGGCAGTTAGATAGCAGCACCTTTCCCTGTCTGATGTGGATTACTCAGAAGGGAGTAATCATCTTTCATAGTTTTCCACTGGCAACTTTACCTGATACTGGCAGGTAAATCACAGAGCAGAGCATGGTGCTGTCCTCTAGCTTTGATGCTTGTAATTGTAGCAGTTCTTCAGCAAACATCCAGTATAACCCAGGCAGGACTTTCAGTATAGCCTTTAAAAATAACTAAGGATTTTGAAATAACCGTGCTCTGTATAAGAGCAAACAATAAAGCACATGTGGAGGAGGCTTCATTAAGATTGCTTGACCTATGAGCACAATAAAAAGGCGGACAAGACAGGCTTTCCTAGTGATTTACTTTCTATGCCCATGAATCATGTTTTTTTCCTCTGTTATTGTGATTGCATTTTTTTTCTCAGCACTGCTCACCCTATCATTATGGGTAGAAAAAGTAAAAGGATTGTGGTATTTTCTCAGCAGTGATGAAAGGAACAGGACACTTCAAGGACATGCTATAAAAGTTGTTAGGACTGCAAGATGCTGTAACTTCTTCAAGATGAAAGTACTGTGTATGGTCCGTATTGGATTAATGTGAGTCATGCTGAAGGATGCTAGCTGTACCATAAGCGATATTGATCTTGCATGTTTACTTTTTAACTTATCAATTATATTAACTTCCTTTTTTCCCCAGCATTTGTGGGTGAGTACACTTTTGAGGCTGTAAACCCCATGGGAAGGAGCCAGGCAGTTCACGTTGGCAGAGAATCTGCCAAAAGATGCTGTTTAAATATTTACCACCACCAACAGAGGGTTGTTTAAAAAATAACTACGTTTCAGCGTATTGTCTTCAAGGGGCTTATTGCAAAAGAAAAAATAAAGGCACAAAATTTTGAAATTTTTAAAGAGCTTTCAAAATGTTAAGGAGTATTTGCAAAGTAGTGCAAATGTCAATGCCATGAAGAAAGTCCACAACAGAGATTTCAACAGCTGAAAAACATGGATTGATGTGGGTTGGCTTTTTCCCTATTTTTGGTAGAGAGAAAGGGAAGAGAAAGCAGGAGGGGCTGGGTGCTCCGCAGTCATCAAGAAGCCCTGGGATTGGAAACCACAAAATGAAAAACAGCAGCTGTGGAACAGTGGCTTCTGACTTCCTTTGTATGAGCGCAAATGCATGAACTTAATAACATCATTTAAACCTCCTCTTTTGGGGCCATGGAAGAAAAGAACATGGAAGTAATTAGTACTAGTCTAAAAAAATCCACAAGAAGACATTTGTCCTTGGTAAAATGTTTCTCCATATTGCTTTATGTTTTCTGTTTATCTAGACAAATTATTCCGCAGATGTAAAGCAGCGCTTCTGACATCATATGAGATTACTATGCAAGATTATAATGTGGACGCGGCTTTGTCACAGAAGACAAAAGTTCCTCGGGCCGTGTGGCAGAGCTGTTTGCTGACTGAAGGGAAGGATGGAAACCCCCATGATATACCAAACTTCACGCTGTAGTTCCTTCAAAAATAATTTTAATCCAATTATACTAGCAGGTCGGAGAATCAGTGGGCTTTCATACTGATGGTATTGTGTGAAATATTAGTTGAGCTATGCAGCTGAATAACTAGAGAGGATTTAATTATGACAGTTACCGGTGTTTTTCAGAACATCAAAGACCTAGCCAGCAGATTATGCAGCAGATGTATTACATGAAATAGAAGTTGATCATGATTTTCTGGATATTTGGGGGTTTTGTACCATGTGAGAGCATAATTATTGAATAACTTCTACTACAGTTCTTACAGGGTTTTTTTTGTTTGGTTTTGTTCTCCCCTCCCCCAGTAGTTACCTTTATCTGGTAGAATATGAATTTTCCCTTAATAGAACATGTGGAGAAGAAGCATTGGCTTCTAATTAGCTCAGTACACTTAACATCGTACCACCAAGCATGTGGTTTGGCACACACAGAGGCTAAAGGTAGATGGTTCATCTTAAAGTTGATGTTTTTTAACTCATGCAACCTGAGTAGTATTTTTCTTCAAAAGGAGTTTAGGCAGTAAGAGTGGTACAAATCTTCTCAAGCACTGCAAGAATGGCAGGAAACATAGGCTGTTATCAACAGAGCAAACGCGGGTCACTCACAGGTGGGCTGAAGGATATTCTTTTCCATTTTGTTAAAATATTGGCAGGCAGCCAGAAGCAATCTAATTTTTGTGGTGCTGTTTTATTAACTGAAAGAACCTCATGAAATTTTTACATATGAGCTGCATCGTGAGGTCTCAGCTCTTCTGAAGACAGCAGCTACAGTGGATCAAGTTTGTGAGAGGTCGAGGTAGACATTATAGCACACTTATCACATGTACCGTGGTTGTTGCTTTTCCATGGTGTGCTAAATCAATACTATAAACACCAACCACCTCCAAAACTGCATAAATTCCTGTGCTGAAGTTGGAGGGTGGACATGACAGACCAAGAAAATGATGGCCATGCAGTTGTTTGGTGTCTCCACCGCATGCCAGCTTCTCGTCAGCTGTGAAAGGATGAAACACCGCTGAGATGAATGGGATCGCTCCCCTTTTTACCAGCAGCAGTGTTAGTTCTGTGGCATTCAAGTACTACAGGACTTGAGGAGACTTGTGGCAGATTGCTGAGAGAGTCTCTAACCGAGAGTAGTTTTGTTGTTCTCCGATGAAAAAACACAAACCCAAAAGGCACCACTTGGGAGACAAAGCTGGTGATGTTCAGCCTCGTCTATTTCCTGATGATAGCGCTGACTATGGTAACAGATACATTCCTCTGTTATCTGCCACATTTATTTCAGATTGAAAGCAGTACACAAGTGTGAAAACATCCCTTTTTACAGTAGCAGTGTTTGAAGAATTTCTTCTGGGAAGAGCGCTGAACTGGTAGATCACTGCTGAGGTCCTTTTCGCCTAACAGGCCTTTCCCAATTCTGCAAAGCTGACTACAATTAAGGGAAAAGATGAACAGCCTTTGCTGGGACGCTGCATCGGTTGTATGAGAAATGGAAGTGGGTCATTCTGGACATAAAGTTTCATGGAAACATGTTTTGTCAGCATCAAGACATTTGAAGACCCATCTGCTGAGGGGGTGTGTCCGCTTCTTCTGCCATGACATCTGTTTGGAAGGAGGCGTAAAATTCCCCTTGTGATTCATGCCAGTGCTACAGAGCTGGGAAACTCATGCTCCTTCTCTTCTCTTGTTATGTTTGGTGTCTCACCCTTGAATGGGTAGGACTGTGGTTTGCTAAGGGTCCCAGTGGAAAAGAAGGTTTAAAAAAAATTGGGAGGAATCAAATGGTAATTTCTCATATCATAGATGCTGTGAAATTTGGCTTTTATTGTGGCGCTATTAAAATGCCTGAAAACGGTTTATTTCTTAAAACACTGTAGAAAAGATTTTTGTGATGCATCCTTTCCAAAATGGGATAATGAGTAAGAAAGTGGAAGGCAAAATGCGGGAGTTTGTTTCAGAATCATGGATATTATGCATTAGATATTATAGATTAGAATGGAAAAGCAGTTATTTAAAACTGCTGTTCAAAACCTCATGGTTTGGACTAGTTCATTTTCTCTTCCACTTGGGTTTGAACATTTCATGTCCTTTGGAAATTAGATGTTGAAACTAATGTTCCCAGTAATAATGCATTAAGCTGGAAAGTGCTGGATCACAAGCGTATAAAGCAGTAAATACTCTGAGTTTTTATTGTTGCCACATACCTTTTGATAGCCATAATAATATAATATGATGCCTCGAACTGATGTGTTTATTGTTCTAAAAAGATGAATAGGCAGATGTTGACCCTGGCTGCCAGATAGAAGGGAAGATTTCCAAAGCGTTAAATGTAATATTGTACTTGCTGCGTTAAATGGTCTATCTTTATTTTGGCTAGGTGGCTTATCTGTTAATTGTGATCTGTAAGTCTAGTTACAAATGTTTTTTAAAATACTGTCAGAAAATCAAATCCTGTATTTGCAATCCTAGTGGGCAGAGGAACAGGTCAGTCTCTTGTCTTATAGTGATATCTTGAACACTTCAAAATGCTTCTACATCTGTGCATTTTGAGGTGAATACTGCTGTAAAATCCAGGTCACTTCAGTTGCGCTAAAGCTGAAACACCGTCTTAGAGGTTTTTTGGTAATATATATGCCCACTGAGTTACAAAAATGTGTTTCCTTAAGTCAGGCTTTCTTAGCACGGGCATGGTCTTACAGTAAGGTATCGAACCGGTCATTTTTATGGAGTGGAGCTGCCTCTGCCTCATACTTTGCAGCGCAGATAATGGGCAGATGAAGCGCACGACAACCGCTGAGCGCATAAGCATACCCTTAAAGGGATCCATTTGGTGGAATTAGAGAAAATAGAGTCTGTTTGGAATAATCTAGCTAAACTACCAAATATTCAACTTCCATTTATTGTCAGTTGTCTGTGAAGGTAAGGAGATTAGTGTTTGCCTACAGAGGAATCACATTGGATCTGCCTTTTAAGTTGTTACAGGATATACAGTTGGGTAGGCACATCTGTAGGGCTGAAATGAGAGAACTGTCTCTCATTTGTTTTCTCCAGTCAAGCATAAATCTCTAATTTTAAGGGCATTCTACCCTTGGTTTAGATTTGTTTATTTTAGTTTTATAGACCCCATTTAAAATCCATTTTAATGAGCTGTTTATGCAGTGATAGTGTTTTTAATATATGTTTAGGTTCTATGCGACTCTAAGTCAGGCAATGATGCGTGAAGAGGGCATGAATTAATAATATGGCAAAGGCAACTGAAATACCTCCGATGTACTAGCCAAACAAGATTTTGACATGGGTGCCTGTCTGCCGGTTTGCTTGCCCCTGCCTGAGACCGACAGTTCAAGCTAACGTTTCTCTCCTCAGGGGTGACTGATTTTGCTGGCCCTGGCGCATCCTGGAGCTAGTTAGGACTCCCAGCCTCGTGCATGAACGGTCTCAACGATGCTGTGGTTGTGAGTGTGGGATGAAGATCAGGGAATGGAGGAATGCCAGGAACCAGCATTTCATCCCGTATGCCATCTGCAGGACAATTGTTCCGCACTTAGCTCACTCTGTATGGGTGAAGTGAAGTACAATGGTACTAAGACTCAAGCCAGCACCTCTCATCAGCTCAATAGTCAGCTTCACCCAAGGCCGTAGCTGGCCAGCTTGAGAACCTCTGCAAGTGTCTGAAAAGTGTTGCAAGCAAACACAGATTCCAGAAACCCAGAAGCATCTCTGATAGGGGGCATGATGCATGGATATTAGCTGGGCAAAGACTTTTCGGATGCTTTGTTTGCCTGCAGCTTTTCTAATCATGGCAGATCTGCATGGGACACTTCGGTGACCTGAGCCTTGCCACAACACAAGGTAATGACAAGGCCTTTTCATGGTCTTTATGTGTGTCTACTTCCTGGCCACTCATAAGGAGCTTCATAATTTGTCTCCAGACATATCTTGAATATAATAACAAGAATAATTAAAACTCAAATAGCAATTTGGTGCTCTGACCATCTGGGATCCAGGCTGAGAGATGAGATATAGTACAGACCCTAAAGCTGTTAGTAAGGTAAGCTTTCTTACTCTTTTTTGTAATTAATTTAAATGGTTCTTAAATGATTTTTAAATGAGTTCATACTCACAACAGCTTTGAAAATCCGTGTCTTGCCAGTGGGATCTGACTGCTGCTTCTACTGCTGTGTCTTGGTCTGATTCCCAGCTGGAAAACCTGAACCTCTGTATCAGCTGGGTGCAACCTCAGCACAGTGATAAAGGAAAGCAAACAGAAACAGTTGGAAGCTTTTCTAAACACCATTTAGAGAATCCCTTTTCTAATATATGGACCCCAGAGAGAAAAGAAAACAGGGAGGAAGAGGGTATTACATGTGCTTTATTAGCATGTGATGGCTGTGTTACTTGCTTGAAGAGAGGATGCTGAGAAGTACCGCGTGTATGACGTTAACGCTGATGAAAGCGTAATACACAGTAGTGTTTTATGGAATATCACTTTTTAACAGGGTTTTCTTTTCCCCTGGTAGAATAGCCTGGAAAGGTTGAATTGGGTTTTATTCCACTAAAGCAAGAGACTACACATTGAGGTATAAGGGAGGAACTGGAAGAATGGCAGAGCCAGAGCAGTTAATTCTGGGCTCACCTTTGGGCTTGTACATCCCAAATATAGCAGCAGAGTAAAGAGGAGTCACAACTGCACCGATTCTTTTCCAACCTGAAACAGTGTCTCCATGGCAGAGCTTGCCACTCCAGTGCTGCCATTCCCCGGCTCATTAGACTCATTAAGAGACAGAGCTAATGCTATCAGGTGCAGTGGTACACTGATGCAAATGAGCAACTTTCAGGGCCCAAGTTAAGCCAGTATGGCACTGTACCCCGTGACTGTGCCAGCTCGTTTGGAGTTAGGAGGGCTTAAGCTGAGGCTGTGTATCAAACACTGAGGTGCTTGAAATGTCTCATGCCTCCTTAGCTGGGGAAAGCCTCCTGTGAGTGTGGTGGAGTTAGACTTCCAAAAGCCTGTTTAGGAGGACCAATGAGAACGAATTCCAGTTAGCAGCAAAGGGGAGAGGGAATCCATCCAGATGCCAGATGCTGGGTTCAGTGGAAAAGGAAAGGGAAAAAGGACGGTTGTTGCCCTGAAGGACTTCTTTTAAGTTATAGGTGTAGCTGGGGCAAGTGAGAAACTCTCTCTTGTCTAAGGGTGGACACAGGGTTTTGGCCAGGTGAGTAGTCTAATACTGACTACACCATTTGTGTTTCATTAATAAACTCTGTCTTTAATGCAAGAGGAGTGGCAGAAAAACATCCTGAGTTTTTTCATTTTGCAGCCAGCACCACAAAGCACAAAATCAGCTCTTGGCAGCCCAGCTCTTAGCAGCGTTGTCCCATGCTTTGCTGCAGTGGTGACTGCAGCAGCAGTAGTTTGAAGAGCTGATGCTGCCTCAGGTTGCTAGCCGAGCCCTGGCTTCTGGCGGGGCCTTTTAGAGGGCAGCCAGCTGATGTCTCCACAATGCTGTCAGCTTCAGGGCTGTTGGTCAGATGGCTTATACCTTTTAGTCTCAAAAAACTTATGTCACCAGCAAGGTTTAGGACTAAAGCAGCCAAAAGGCACTTTTTTCGGGGACACGAAAAGGTGCATTTTTCTGCCAGGGGCTCCCAATATTTTTTTTTCTTTTCGCCGTTGCTCTATGCCTGACAGACACTTGCAATCCCCACTTGAAGATCCGCATGGTGGTGGGCAGCCCGGGGTTAACCTGAGCAATTCTGCCAGCTGCCTTTCAGACCTGGGTTTACCAGCCTGATCTCAGCTGTCAGCATTTGCGATGCATGCTGCTGAGAATTATCAGGCCCAAGAACAAGTAACTTCACCAAAAAGGCAGTTCAGAGGCTTGCATTTCAATCCATCTTTAGCAATTGTCTCTTAAATTGGCTGTGGATCTTGTAGGAGCCATATGAGGCACCCTGGGAAGCTTTATCAGAGGCAGGATACCAAGATGCCAGTGGGAATTGCCACTGAGGGTTTCCGTACCAGCTTCACAGCCCTTTTCAGCTCATTCCCAGGCTGTGAGCCAAGAAAGTTCCTGCTCAGTTCAAGCGTACCCAGAGTGTGATTCCCAGATATGTTAGCTGTGTCCGGGGGATGCCCCATGGTAAGAGTACGACTGTACAGCTAAGTACAGCTGAGAAGAGTGCAGGGAGCAGGGGAGGATAGGGACTGGCAGGACTAGACAGTTTAATTGTGAGACACTGAAGCCCTTCCCTTCTCCCTCACCTGTGCAGCCATATTCCCTTCAGCTTGCATCTGAGGAGCTTCTCTTCAGCACTTAATTTGCGCCTTTTAAGGGTCCCGCCAGACCTAGGGGAAATAAATAAATACATACATACATACATAAAAAAACCCTAGCAAATGAAACAAACAAAAATCACCACCAGAAAAACAGAATCAGTGGTAGGAAGGAGGAGAACTTGGTTGTAAGTGGGTCACATATAGGAGAGACTGCAAATTTCTTGCTCTATAACAGATCATTTCCACCCCTGGGTGCTGTTCACAGTAGAGGACCTCCACTGATTTGGTGCTCAAACAAGAGGACAGAGGAGGATGACATCCTGGAACAGTCTTCCACTACCTTGTGAAGGACTGGGACAGTGTCTCCGCTGAGAGTTTCAGAATAGCTTGTTTTGCTGTATTGGACCTACAGGCTTGAAGCCTTTGAAGAGCCAGGAACAGGGCTGGTTCAGTCCAAATTGTCTTCCAGCTGTATAAGGAGGGCAGCACATTTGTACATTGCTGTCTAGGCATACACAAACAGACTGACAATTTCTGTGCATCCTTCAGAAAACTAAAAAGTGACCCTCCAGGAGGCTATCCATGTAGGCACCTTTCCTTCTTTGCCCCAGGTTGGAAGTCTTTTGGGACAGTTAGGGGCTGACTGAGGATATCCCCTTGGGATAAGAGGAAGGGAGAAATTAGCATCCCAAGAATATCAATTTATTGTAGCAGTGGTGTATGGATGCTGCCCTCCAGCCAGCGGGGTAGAGCAGGATAGAGACGAATGCTGCTGGGGGAAAGCCTACCGACCCCTCAGCCCTGCTGTGTGACCGCTCATTCTTGTACTTCTGCCCTTGCAAATCTTAATTTCTACCGGCTTTTTTCGCTCTCTGCCTCACTCTGTTGGTTACTTAGTCTGAACTTGGCTTTCAGCCGCATCAAAACCCTTCAACCACTGCCCTCCTTCCCACCTCTTTGGTCCTACTTTCCTGAATCTATTCTTATTCCCCACTGTTCCTGTACGTTCCCGGAGGAACACAAATTGCTGCTAAATGCCAAAAGATACCCCCCCGATAAAATAAAAAAAAATGAGATGTCAATATAGTGAATGTAATTAACTGTCTATTCTCATGAGGATTGTCTTCTCTTCCTCTTCTTTCTCTCTTAGGCTTTGCTGTTCTCTCTCACTTCTGCAATAGGAGTGAATTCCTCACGACAGAGGATTGTCTTTTGCTTGTTTAATGTGCTTATCTGTTTTAAGCACTACCTTAATGATAATTCTAAAAGTATAAGGCACAGAATAGTTTCTGTATCCAAACTGTACGGTACTGAGACGCTATAGCATATTACTGGAAAAGTCTATCTTATTCCTGCAGGTGAAACAACAGACCATCTTAACGGGAAATGAAATGACTAATAGCAACTGGCCCACTCTGCTCCTGTGACAGGCCAGCTTGTTGAGAGTGGTTTGGTGACTGATAAGATAAGGGAGTGGAAAAGAGACGTTGAGAGGCCGTTTCATTGAAACTTAAACAAATCTCACGCGCTGTAGATTGGTTGATGTCTTGCCCTAATATTTCAATTTCATTATTAACCAGAAAAACAAAATCAAATCAAAGTTCCCAAGGCACAACAAAACAAAGTGAAAGTTCCCAAGGCACAACAGACCAAACCAGGCTAAATAAAAATATGCTCGAAGACATGCATAATGTATTAACTGTATTTTGCTTCATTTGTAAAGAGCAAAAGAGAACAAATAACCAATGTGTTGGCCCCTTATGGGCCTTTGTCAGGGACACACTCCTCTGAGCTGTTCAGTGGGGAAAAAGATTTTTAAAAACATTTTTTCATAAGAGTTTTTCAAGCTGCCCTACAAATATATGTTAACTGTTATATGTTCTTGGGTTTTATTTGAAGCAGGACATTTCTAGCTCTCTGGCTTGTTGGAGGAAATTTATGCCACAAATAAAGCGACCAGTTTAAACCTGCAAGCCTGTCTCTAACCACATACCCTTGCTCATGAAAATGGGTGCTACTGAGCTGTGCAGAACAATTTACGTGCATGTGGGCTGCCAGGATTGGACCTTTAAACATAGTTTCTATGATATCCTCCTCAAAATTGCAAGTAATAATTTAGAAGCTTTTTTTTCCCATCTTAGTCATAAATCCTCTTACAATGTAAAGTAAATTTAAAGACTAAAGTAGAGTAAAGTAGATTTAAAGACTGTATTTTAAAATCAAGTGTTTCTTTTTTTTTGTTATTTTGTTCTTTTTTTTTTTTCCTTAAGGGGGAGTATCCTGCAGATGCTTTAGTAATTAGAGCCTTATTTCCAGTGCAGAAACAACCGTTCTGGCTCAAGTGCTGTCCTTAGCCTGACTCCTGTCCACACACTGTCCACACCCAGCTGTCTGCTGTTTTGTGCCAGAGCTTGCTGACCCAGCCATCACTTGGAAACTTGTAGGAAACATCATCAAAATATGTCCTAAACAGAATAGCATGGGTTTTCTGAGGGACTTCATATTCTCTTCTGCACTTAAAGCACTATATATATATATATATATATATATGCTGTGGTGCTGTTGGTAGATGGAAACTAGTGTTTTTAACAAGTTGATTTTAAAGGTGGCAGATTCCAGGCGAACAAAACAAAACAGATTTTCTTCCTATTCTAGTTCCTGTTGGATATACACCTGGATATCTAAAGGAACAGTATGAATTTCAAACCTTTACCTGAAGTGACCTTTGCAGACATCTGGATATTTGTCTTTGCAAACTTGTAGTCAAGTATGTGTAAGGATTTCTTTTGTTGAACTAATTCTCAAAACGGGCTCAGGCTTTCTCTGTGACCCCTTTACACCCTATGGAAATCCCTGTCTAATTTTTGTAACAGCTTCTATGTTCAAAAGATTAAAAAACTAAATTGAAATATTTCAGTCTAACTGCAGAGCATGTATGAAAGTAGAAGCTTGTATTTCAGAGAAGTGCCCCATTTATATTTGTAGGGTGCAAAATACATTGTATGCTGCCATACATGCAGACCATCCCTGTTTTTGGAAATGCTTTATGAGACATATTTCCCTCACTAATTGCTTGCTTTTATGATCTTTAATATCCATGTGTACTTGCAAACACAGAAATTCAACTGCACAAATGGCTGCTGTTCTTTGAAAGTATGGCTCTTAGGACTAGGGTACTGAAGACCCTGTCTCCATATTTTCCAGAGGTGGCCTCTGTACTTACACAATCTTCAGTAGAAGAGCTGCCTGTGCATGTAACTTTTCCATTATTCTGTTATTATTTCCATTATTAGCTCATGGCACAGATGCCTTAGCAATGGGCACATTACGAATGCACATACAAGTCATTTGCAGGCATAGGAGGAATCTCTTTTCTTCGAAATATGACCTTAATTTGCGTGGCTGTAGTTGCTTAAGTGCAGACACTTTGTAATTTTAGTGTTTGAGCAGGAACAAGTGCTTTAAGAATTTTTTCCAATACAGAATTCTTGCTGCTCTTGGTGATCAGAGGACACAGTCTGGATTTGCAGAAACTTTCCACATGCAAGGCTATAGAGACATGAAAGGATGCCATTAAGATTCTCCCTTGGAAGACACTCCCTGATACATGATTGCTTTTCTTTTTTGGGGGTGTGTGTTTATTTTTATTTTATTCAAGTTTTTCTTCGCTAAAAGCTTTTTGCCACTGGTTGCAGACTCCAAAGTCAGTGGTAACATGGCAAAGGCACATCCGAAATCTAACAGATCTTAATTATACTTGTTTCTTAAAGTCTCTGTCAGGCTGATTTCTGCCTAAAGAGTAAAGAGTAGCTTGTTACACTGGAAGCGAGCAGGCTGGTGATGAGGGTAAGCTAACTGTTCAGAAAAATAATGACCCTTCCTTCCGTCAAGGGCATCTACCCGCTTGTTACTGCAATGGCATGGAGTCGCAGAATCCCTCAGGTGTCCTCACTGATTCTTGCTGATAGATAGCCAGAAAGGCTCTTCTCGTCTTCAAGCAGAAGCTGTTGTATATGATTGTTGGCATGGTGAGACACACATGTATCCCCTCCAGGCTTAATTATATGACACACAATGACTGGGAGTGAAAGTGGAGTCCAGCAAGAAGCTCCAGCAAATCTCCATCCCAACGGTTTATCTAGTAAGAAATAGCTTTTGGGAACCCCCGCAAGCACTGCTCGTTCCTCTAGTCTGTAGTCCAAAATATAATGTATTTCTACTCTAAGTAGTTTAGAACAGCAGTTTTCAACCTTATTTGTGCTGTTAACCTCTTCCAACCACAAAAAACACTTTGTGGCTCCAGTCCCATCGGATTATTTTAAATACAAACATGGCAAGTGCTTATACCCCTGCTGGAAGCATTTTGCAATTGTGGTTAGTTCATGGACCTTGGTTTTAGAGAAGGCAGTTCAGTCCAAAAGACCACTTCCCTCTCTGCATAAAATTGATCCTCTGATACCATCAGTGCATCATTTTTTCTGGGTCAAGGACAAGATTTTATCATAAGTAAATCTCTATAAGAAACCAGTATCAAAAGAAATCAGAATAAGCCTTTTGCAAGACAGGGTAAAGTTAAAGGGAAAAGAAAAAGAAAAAAAGAAAAAGAAAGAAGAATAAGTTTGTATAAGTCATTAACGTCTGAAATTTTAATGCCTTCTCTCCAGGAAAATGGAAGAAGTGGATGATGTTTCTGATCTAGAAGGGACTTGTTGAAAGTCTTGTCCACATAGTAAACTCACGTTGGCAGAAAAGTATCCATGACCGAGAGTTACTCGTCTGAATAATATCTTAAATATTAACCAGAATTTGTATTTCATGTGCAGACTTCCCAAATCATTGCACTGATCGGCAACTTTTGCCAGCTGCCCCAGTGCTTTGAGCACTATTCCTGACATAAGAGCCTCCTTTGTTCTCGTTCTTTTCTTCCAGTAACAAAGTAAGAAGAAACCCAAGTTTTGCTTTCCATTGCGCCTTATGATCAGCTCTGGGTATGGACTCGATTCGTGCTGCTGTTGCCACTGTAAAAAACCCATGATAATGCAAAATTGCTTTTTGTTAATAGAGCCAGCATTTGCAGCCCTGATAAAAGCACTGTGCTCCAGGCTGTTGTTTTCTCTAGACTTACTGCTGCTACCGTGTCTCAGGCAGACTTCATGGTCTTAATACTAAAATGGCTCTTTGCTGAGGGAGTTACTCACAAAGGTGGTAGACACATCGCTATTTTTCCTCCCACATGCACGTGCACTGCCTTCCTGGTATCTCTTAGAAATTCTTTCCCCCTGTTATTAGTTGTGTCATTTCTAGGTATATGGAGGTTGCAGTATTGTGTATTGGAGATGCAGCTTTGCGGAACAAAGAATAATTTTATTTGCAGGATACAGTCGGTCTGGATAGAAGATGCAAATATGTCATCTCTTGATAAAGATTGAATGGATAGCAGTCTTTTTTTTTCCTTTTTATTTTTTTTATACTGGGTTACAGAAATTACTCTGCAGTGAATTGGGCCCATTTTGTGATCTGTTCATGCTGGTGCTATACAGCATTTAACCAGGCTACACTGATATTAAGAAATTCTATGTTTGCATGATACAGTTTCTTATTATATTATAATGGGAAAATTACTGCTGTTTTTATTCCTGTTAGGATCAGCAGTAATTTAAGCTCAGTTGTAGCTGCTTCATACTAAAATTCAAGTGGTTATGTGCTCTGAAATATTATGGTGTTCCGTACATTTCTCCCCTCATTTCTGTGCAGTCTCTCTCAGCTGGCTGTTCTGTCTTACCTGTGTGCTTGCTACTGCTCTGGGCTCAGGTGGCCAACTCCCATCTCCTTTTTCAGTGCAAGTCCACACATAGCAAAAATCTGTATATTTTGCTCACATTTAGGCACACATTTCTAGGGCATTTTGTTCTAGCTCTGTGCTCTTCAGCCTCCTGGATGCTTTCAGCTAGACGTAGCTTAGCAGGAAGTGATTATTGCCCTCCATTCAGCACTTGTGAGACCACTTCTGAAGTACTGTGTCTGGTTTTGGGCTCCCCATTTCAAAAAAGGCATGAACACATCGAAGCAAGTCCCGTGGAGGGCCATCAAGATGCACAACAGGCTGGGGCAGAGGATGTATGAGAAGTGGAGAGATCTGAGACTGTTCAAATGAAGAGAAGGCCACTGGGGGATCTTACTGCTGTCTACAACTACCTACTGGGAGGCTACAGATAAGTCAGAGCCAGACTCTTTTCAAAGGTGCATAGCAATAGGAGAAGAAGCAACAGACACAATTTGGAACATATAAAATTCTAATTATATATATTTGGGGAAAAAAGATCACCATGAGTGTGATCAAACACTGACACAAATTGCCCAGAGAGGCTATGAAATCTCCATCCTCAAAGATATTCAAAACCTGACTGGAGAAGACCCTGAGCAACCTGCTTTGAGCAGCAGGTTGGACCAGATGACCCCCAGGGGGTGAATTATTCTATGATAATCTTATCCTCAGAGGGAGAGAGTAGATGATATGGGCAGCTTTGGAGGTCTGGATGGGAAGCTCTGGGAATCAGTCTTCAGAGAAGTAGGATTTGGGGGGATAGCTAATCATAAAATCATAGAACAGCCCAGGTTGGAAGAGACCTCGAAAGACCATCTGTCCAACCTTTCATGGGAAAGGGAGCCTAGATGACATTATCTAGCACCCTGTCCAATTGCAGCTTGAAAACTTCCAGTGATGAGGACTCTACCACGTCCCTGGGGAGCTTATTCCAGTGGTTGATTGTTCTCACTGTAAAAAAATTATTTCTTATATCAGGATGAAACCTCTTCTGGTGCAAACTGTACCCATTGCCCTTTGTATTTTCCATGTGGCTCCTCGTGAAAAGGGAGCCTCCATTCTCTTTGTAGCCGCCCTTTAAGTACTGGAATACTGTGATGAGGACCCCCTTGAGCCTTCTCTTTTCCAGGGTGAAAAGAGGCAATGGCTGAATGAAATTCCCTTCCAGAGTTTCATAAACAGTGGCACTGAAAGAGAGGAGAGCAAGATGGCTTGCAGGAAGGTGAAGGACAGAAACCAGAACTCTAGCCCACATTCTATTTTTGGAAGACTTGGAGAGGAACTGGGCACAGAATACCGCTGCTGACCTGCGGTTTGTCTAGGACACAGCTAATAGACAAAGGACGTGGAGCACTGGCTGATTCCTGTCCCCCTACATGGGTGCAGTAAGCAGAATCCTGAACAAGGTGCTCACAGCTGGGCAGAGCTGCCCGACTTCCTTTGCTCCCTGCCCCCCCTGCCTGCCTGCCTGCCTGCCTTCAGTCTCTGGGAACACCTAGGCTGCTGGCAGCACAGCAAGGAGGCTGGCGAGTATCATTGCATTAGCCTTTATTAAAGGCTGTTAGCATTGTGTGCTGTGACGTGTACCTGGTATTTATTACTTTTTCCCTGGGTTGTATGTTATCATCTTGGATGGATGTGAGCCAGTTTCCAAATCCTGCCCTCCCTCTTTCCTTCTTTCCCAGCTTGTTCAAAATCCAGCTGTATTCAGCAAGTATAAAAACGCTGATCTACAGAGCCCATGACAGCCAGCTGCAGTCCCCTAGCCCCTTTCTTTCCTGTTTGCCTCACTCATTTTTCAATTGAAGCAGTTCTCCTCTCTCTGATGCTCAAAAAGGGAGCCGTGCTCCTCAGTGCAGAAACTTTTTGCCCCTGCCATCAGTCACGCAAGGAGTTCACATGCCAGCTGCACCAGGTTAGGAAAGGAATGACTTGTACCATAAATGTGTGCAGTGAGAGCCAGCTAGTCCATAAATCAGTTTTCAAGTCTATAACATGTTTTGCTCAAACAAGTAATTAATGCAGTTCAGCATTTCAAGTTTGTTATGAGCAGTAATTTCAGTAAGGCACTGTTCAGTAGTATAAATCCTAGGAAGTCCTTATTTATAAGTATAACTCTTACTGCGGCATCTTCTCATCAGTAGAACAGGTCTTTTGCTGGCTGGTCGGGTGTCCTCCATGTCACAGCTGCCTGGGGAATGGCAAACAAAAGCATTAGACTGCCCATGTGAATATTCACCTCCCTTCTTTATACAGCAAACTGTCCCCAGATTGCTGTTCACTGATACCTTCGCCCCATGGCACCCTTCCCACAACAGGTCCCTGGACCAAGGAGTCACAGTCAACTGTACAGAGGAATCCCTATCCGGATTTCCCTGTGCAGTAAACATAAGGCTGGCTTCCATCCTCCGGGAGCTGGAGGAGCTGGAGAGAAGCTATGAACTCCCAGACTTCGTGCTCTGAAAGTCAGTAGGAGAAAAAGAGGAAGAGAGCTGCGATGTGTGGAGGTTTCCAAAAGTGGAAGCGGACTCTGGACCTGGTATTGCAGAATTGTGGGTGAAAAAGTATATATTTTTTGCGGTGAAAAACTGAACAATGAACAGCACCTGTACTTTCCTTGCCTTTTGGCTATCGTATCTGAAAGGTGCAGACCCATCAGGACACCACTGTTTACTATTTCCCAGCATCTGGCAAAGGTGAGTATGAACAAGTTGTGACCTGGGAGCCTCTGTGAATTGAGGGAGGCATGAAATTTTTTTTCTCTGGGAATGTTTTCCAGAAAAGTGAATAGGACAGTAAGGGGACATTCCCTCCATTGTCATGATACTGGTGAATAAAGATATACTCGGACCAAGAGTCTGGAAACGAAGGGATGAGCTATGATGGAGTGTAACCTTGCTGTGTGAATTAAAGGTAGATAGCAAAGAGCTATCTACAAGTAAGTAACTCTCTGCAACATCTCCATCAAGCCTAAGGGAACACCAGTCCAGGGCGTCGAGTGTCCCTGCATGCTCCAAGCCAAGTGTCGGCTTGTCAGGGGGCTGGGAATTGCAGGGGTGGAAATGGCAGGCTGCCAAGCTGGTCACACCGATTGAGGCAATTTTTGCAAAGAGCCAAGAGTTAAACCTTGTGAACCTGTGTCAAACAACATCCCTTTTGTAGTTCATGAGGTTTTTATGCGTTTGTACTGTTAAAAAATAAGCTTTATTTGGAAATAAGTCTTAATTTTGAAAGCTTTTTAATTTCCCCTTTACATACTATTCTTGCACTATAAAAAGGCATCATCTGCTGCTTTTAAAATGTACTGTAAGCTGTAAGACTTGCATAACAAATGCTACATTAAGATAATCAACCTGTTCAGACCAGTAGGTCATGGCACTGAAACTGCCTGTCCATGAAAGCACAAGTTCCTCAGCTTTAGAAGCCCTTAAAAGCACACAAATCACTCAAAACAGACCCACAGAGAAATAACCTCCCCTTCCTCACTGCTGCCCTGCTGTGGGAAAGGCCTTTCACTATCCCTGACTTCCCCCCAGAGTGAAATCACATCCACCATTCAATACAAAATTAATAAGGGTATATAGAGCATGTTGAGCAAACACTGACATATCCCCAACGGTGAATTTACATCCCCCCCATTCTGTTTAAAATTAATAAAGGAAGACAGAGCACACAAAACTGACATGGAAGACTATAAAACCCCATACGTTTAGCCCACCAAGGCTTGGCACTGAGAGGGAGCTGCCGCGCTGGAGCAAATGACTCTCAGCATCAGGCAAAGCACGTGTTGGAAATGCCGGTTCCCTTTCTCGGCCAGGTTCAGGAGGGCTCCCTGGCAGCACGCCTGGTAGATTTGTCACTTGGGGTGGGCATCGCCTGGGTTATTCAGTACGTTTGCAACGTTCCTGCGCAATTGAGTTCCCTTTCCCTTCTTCCTGCAGGAAGGGATGTGCAGGATAAGGGATGCTGTTACAATCGGAAGCTTGCTTGGCTGCATCCCACCTTCTGCTTGCCTTCTGCCCTTCCCTCTCCCAAAGGCACACTCCGCTGTCATCGGTGTATGGTTATGGGACTGTAAAAATGTTCTGTGATCTGAATAGCCAGCCAAAGTCTACATCGGCCATGGTGATGGACCAGGCACTGCCGGAGCAAGGGAATGCAGATACTATTAATGCCTGTGGCATTAGTCCCCTTCAGCAAATTGCCCTATATTAGTACAGAAAATAGATGAGAGTCCCCAAAGATTGCCTTAGGTAAATCTACCTGAATGGTTACCTGGCCCTCGGGTACCTCTCTATAAACTGGGATGCCTGGCATGGAGATCAAATACTAGGAAGATGGGCTCTAGTAGTTGTCCTACAGCAATTTAGCATAATCCTTTGTACTCAAAGTGATCAATAACCTCTGCTTGACTGGAAAATATTACATCTGTACCCTTCAGAGCCATGCAGTCCTCCTCCACAAGTGGAACCATTGATCTGGCTGCAGAAGCTTCCCACAACCAATCGGGAGCAGTTGGAAACTGTCAGTTTTCAAAATGGTTATGGTCGCACATTTCTGAAGAGATAAGAGTTGTCTTGTATTGCATGCTGGCTTCAGGTTAAGCTTTTCTTTATTGCTCTGATGTTCTGCAGACACCGCCGGTTACCCCCAGGTTTGCAGCCAGCTTCTCCCACCAGTTAATGTGTATTTTATGAGCCCAGAGATGATGCTGTGGAGAGTGGAGCTGTGCCAAGAAGAGTTGTTCCTGCTTGTCTTCATCCTTGTCTCTTTTTTTCTGTACTTGCAGTGGCTGAAGGGGAGGGAATGCTGTAGCTGTGGCAAGAAAAAGCAGCCCAAACTGCTGTGTAGCGTGATGGCTGGTGTGCAAATTTACAACTGCCTGGGAGCAATGTGTCAACCGTATGTCTTAAGCTTGTCGTATACCAACTCTTCACATTGCTTCTAAAGGAAACTGCACCAGTCTGTGGTGGTCTGTTAGAGGTCTGCAAATGGTACTGTGTGCCCCAGAAGTGGCATCTATCTGGGGACTGGCTTGCAAAGGCTCCGGAGATTTTTCAAGTTTGATCCCCCCTGGTGGGATCAAATAGGTCACTAGGCAACCCCTTGTGCCCTGTGGGACAGACCCCCAGCGTCCTCCATCTGGCAGCACCTCAGTGGGGCCTGGGTACATGGCCAAGCTGCTAAGCCACGGATTTTAGAAGCATATTTTGTAAGCAATGCCTTATAGCTAACTTAAAGGTGAACTCTTTCTTTGGATGAGGTGGCTGTGTGTTAGGTAGGATGAAGCTGTTGCAACAAAACATCTTCCTTCCAAGAAAATTCCTTCCTGTAGGCAAGTCTTTAGTAATCTTTGTAACCTTTGTCATCCTCTCCTCCCTGGGGAGTCTTCTCTGTGACCTTTGCAATTCTACCAAGGAGTCTCATAAATTATTATTCTTTTAAATGGCACTTAGGCTGTCGTAGTGGCTGCTAGCCTTGAAGATTTGCAGTCTACCCTGTAATTTTGAGAGGGAAAAAAAAATGGTTAAGTGACAGAAGAAATATTGTACTTTACGATAAAACTACTTTTGTGTTTCGTTTTCTGCTCAAGTCATTCATATCCCTGTCACTAACCTCATTCAGGTCAAGGGCTTGAGGCAGAGAACGGGAATAATATTTTTGGTCAGACTGATGCATCTGAGTATTAGAAACATCTGTAATTTTGAAATCGAAATGAGCGCTGTGTTAAATCCTCAGGCAAATAATATTAAGGCATAATAGATTACTGAAGTTTGCATTTCTTTTGGCAATTCAGACCAAGGCTCTTTTGGCTGCTTATTCCAGACATTAATGAACCTGCTTACACAAAGGGAGCTGCTCCTTATGGCTGCAGATTGGATCCCGGATTCTGTGAACTTCATAGGAAATTCTGCAGACCAAGTAGTTGAAATAATAAAGAAAAAATTAATCAGGCACACATTAAATGTGAAGCATGGAAGAAAACATCTGCAGCACTCGGTGGACGTCTGGGTAACATACTTGCAGTGCTGTTTTGCCAGCTTACATCTGGAGCGGTTCGTCAGAAGAGAACAGATGCTAGTGTGAAATAGGTCATCGTAGCAGCAGGGCATCAGAACAGAGACATTTCTTTTTTTCTTGCAGTAACAGCTATTCCTTTCTATTCACACCAATTATGAAAATGTTAGCCAAGTCTGAAATGTGAATGCATGTATTGTGACAAGCCAATGCTCTTAAAGGGTATCAAGGTAAAACCTAACCTAACAAGGAAGCTTTGGAGAAGCAGTCCTTTTGCAGTACACACTGAATATCCATTAACAGACATAGTGACTATTTTTTGTTAAGATTATGATTTTTTCCCCCTTGCTTTATTTTTGTATTTTAGTAGAGATGTTACTGAATGCCTTCGTGGTGGCAAATGCCCCGAAGTGGAGATGCTAATTCACGGGAGTTTCATCAGTCATTTCAAAGGAGAGGTCACATAGATAAGAAAAATGAACAGTACGCAGTATGTGAAGCAGTGACATTCAATGAGTCCTTGTCACTAGCAGCCATTAGCATGCAAGCCTGCTGTTATGTTTCAGTGCTTTATGTGCTTTTCTTGACCAGGCAGGGAGCCTTCCGAGCACTGTAGCAGTTAATACCATACAAGTTATTGTTTCTTTCTTGAATGCCTTATATTTTTAGTACCGTTTAGATGCTTGTCTGTCCCCTTGTGCATCCAAAATTTTAAAGAGAATCAAAGAATGCATAATTTATATCTGTCCCAGAGGTAATGGAGTGACTCAATGATATCTGTGAAGGGGATGATTTTAAATTTCGTGTCTTATGCAAGAGGTGATTTTTATACGAAAACTGCAAAAATTGGCCTCGGGGATACCCAGATAATTATCCTTACAACAACGAGTGTGGATTGCACGAGGATTATAGCAGAAAGCTTTAGTGTATTGTGTATCATCATCCCTTGTGCATCATGGTACAGGACGCGTGATACGGAGGATTCCCTATCCTCCCTCTGCCTGGCTGAACACAGTGGCTTAAGGGATAGGGGGCAATGGCGACAAGTTCCTGCCCGGTGCAGCAGGCGCGTCTTCTCTGCGACTACCCCAGCTTCCCAGGTGCCCTTGCATAATAGGTATGAAGCTCTGCAAGTGGAACCGAACAAGAACGAGGACGATGGTTTATCTAGCTTGGAGGTGTCACCGAAGCTAGGTCAGCCTACGTCCTGCGTCAAAACTGCTTCCATAAAGAAAAAAAGACGGGTCATTGTCATAGGAGACTCCCTTCTGAAGGGAACAGAAGGCCCAATATGCAGAGCGGACCCACTTCTTAGAGAAGTCTGCTGCCTCCCTGGGGCCTGGGTTAAAGATGTGAAAACTTCCTACCCTGGTACGTCCCTCAGATTACTGTCCATCATTGATTTTTCAGGTAGGCAGCGATGAAGATGCAACAAGAAGTCCGAGGGCAATCAAAAGAGACTTCAGGGCCTTGGGATGACTGGTTAAGGGGTCAGGTGCACAAGTAGTGTTCTCTTCTATCCTTCCAGTTGCAGGGAATGATGAGGGAAGAAACAGGAAGAGCCAGCAGATCAATACCTGGCTCTGAGACTGGTGTCACTGGCAGGATTTTGGTTTTTTTTATCATGGGTCAGTCTACATGACACCAGGCCTGCTGGTGACAGGTGGGGTACACCTGTCTCAAAGGGGGAAAAGGATCTTTGCACAGTTAGCAGGGTTCATTGAAAGAGCTTTAAACTAGATTTGAAGGAGGAAAGGGATAAAACCACGCTCACTAGAGATAAGCCTGGGGGCGGCACGTCAATGTTTGAGGGAGGGTGTGCTAGCGAGGTCCTTTGGTCTGCTGTCTCAGTGGAGGTCAGATGGAGATCCATGCGGCAGCAAAGACGCAAGGGCTGTTGATGTGTTAGAAACCACAGAACTGCCTGAGAACAATCACGTAGGACTTAGGGTTTCTCTCCCCAAAAAAGTGGCGGGATCAATAGCCCAACTGAAGTACATCTACACCAATGCACGCAGCATGGGCAACAAACAGGAGGAGCTGGAAGCCATTGTGCAGCAGGAAAACTATGATACAGT
>NW_008824665.1:1690749-1696010 GCF_000699105.1 Pygoscelis adeliae
AAGGGTTGTCAAGCATTGGAACAGGCTGCCCAGGGAAGTGGTGGAGTAACCATGCCTGGAGATATTTAAAAGACGTGTAGATGTGGCGCTTAGGGACATGGTTTAGTGGTGGACTTGGCAGTGCTAGGTTAACGGTTGGACTTGCTGATCTTAAAGCTCTTTTCCAACCTAAATGATTCTATTCTATTCTATGTTTGTCATAATCGAAAACATAGCAACTGATAGATATCAGGGAATATAACTTGTATTTTGACTTGGAATAGCACATGCAGTAGGTGTGAAAAGACAGGTTTGCTTTGATTCAGTTGAAGAATTCATGCAAGATGCGAGGCATTTGTTTACTGCCAAAATTCTTTCCTTCTGTTAAAGGAAAAAACAATTGTTTACTGATGTTGGGCAGAACACATCAGTACATGCTTTATCACACAGCACAGTTCCACTAGACTATTTCTGGTTTCATTTACCAAAAGTCTAGAAGTGCCATGGCTAGAAATAAATGTCTGCTTCTTTGATATGCTATATGTTTGAAAATGCACTTTAAGGTCTGTATTACAAGCAGTTCAAAGGGAATATAAATTAGTGCGGTATTCTCTCTTTTTTCTTTTCTTTCCAATCCAGTCCCACATATTCATAGCATTTTTATCAAGACTGTTTTCAATAACATGTCTCTAAAAACAACTTACCATTTTGTATTTTATTTAACTTGGACTTTGTTATATTTGAATAATTGTTATGATCTTGCTGCGTCCATAGTTTAAAATGTTTAACATCCTCTAAACCAATTCTACACTGAGTTTTAGCATTACGTATCCAAGGAGACAGCTGATCTTATTTGCTTTTCCTTTGGAAACTCTCTAGTTTTAACTATTCTTTCCACTTCTTGCAGAGTTGGCCATGAGAATTTGTAACCTTTCTTTGGAAATACCATGATGGGGCCACTGAGAAGTTACCTTGCTTCCTACAGGTCTGTAAACTCTATTGCATTCTCACTATTTCAGCATGTAGACTCCTGTGCTTATTTGTTTTTTATCTTGAATGCATGCAAACCAAATTAAAATCCAGTTTTATTCTGGAGCAAGTGTTGTGAAAAAATTTTTTTTCTTGCAAAATGTTTAGGAGATAACTCTGTTCTGTTACCGTTGTATAAATGTAGAGTAACCCATTCATCTTCCCTTTGAAGTGAATTATTGCAGTTTATAGAGTTGAACTGCAGAAAGGAATTGGGCCTGTAAGTGATTTTCACCACACCACTATGTCTTTTGGTATGTGTTGAAACTACATTACCCTAAAAGGCCCTGCAATCGGTTGCTCCCACCCGAGTTGCTCATATGTGAGCGGCTGTCCCACAGCTATGGCTGTGGATGTTTCAAGAAGCACAGTTAGCAAAGGGTCAGCAGAATTACTGGGCCTTTCAGGTCAGGAGGAGCTCAGGTTCATGGAAAGTTTAAGAAAATAATAAAATTTAAAAAAAGTTGATATTTAAGAGACTGTAAAAAGAGCAGAATAATAATGGCTTGACTCCTGTAGTGGCAGCATGGCAAGGAGCGGTGAGGAGCCTGTAGCTAATGCTATGTCCTTGTCAGCCAGAACGATAGTGTTATAAGTGCTGTCGTGTGCAATCGCAATGATTTAGAGGTTAGAAAACACTCCCCTGCATTTCAATATGTTTTCCTATGCAGCTATATAACAGAGAAAAATTTGATTTCTTACTGCTTTCAAAGGTAGTACTGCACAGCATTTTTACAGAAATTTGGTCGGAGAAACCAACGGGAATCAACTTTTCCATCTAGGTGGTCATACCCCGCTATCGGAGCACACTCAGGGTCTTTGGGAGTTGTATCTGGCCCTAAATAATAGTTTTCAAAAATGTTCATGTTTGGAATATGCTCTATTTCATTCACTGAGTTTACCTGAGAGCACTTTGGGTATTACTGCTTTCCTTGTTGCCTGTGTAGTCACTTACTATGCCATTAGCCTGTATGAATTCTGTTGGGAAAGCGGCTTGTAAACCTTAAACAAAAACAAACCCAGGTGGATTTAGGGGATGAGAGGTATCCAAAGCAACTTCTAATTTGTTCTTGGAAATTACTATGATTTGGTAATACCTCTTAAAGCAACCCCATCTCCAAAATGCTTTAGAAACTATTTGAACCTAGATGTAAACCTCACACATGGCTACAGCTTCCATAGTGAGCAAAAGCCGTAGATCAGACTGGTTGAGATACTGCAGATACAGATTTGATGGTGATGCCTCCGGCCTGTGTTGAGTGAAAGCTCTGTGTTCAAAAATAAGTAGCTTTTCAGAGTAATTGCACAACTGTTGAATGATCTGTGTCATGCTAAAGCTTTATGACTGCACTGTTTCTTTCCTTAATGATGACATCCCTTAGGGCAAAATTTGTGTTTTTCTTTGGTGGGGGGAGAAAGCAGTGCAAACACTGAAAGACATTTAGGATAAAAGGAGAAAACTTGTTGCACGTGTTGGCATTTGGGTTGTAAATCCTTTACTAGCAGCAGCAGCTTTATAAAATATTCCTTTCCAGACCTGTCTATGAGTGTTGTTTGAATCACAGCTCACCAAAGACTTCCAAGAGCTGCTGCTAAATTTGCTGAAGCAAAGTGTGGTTGGGCCTGTGTCCTAATGAATTTGATACAAATGCAGTCAACAGCTGCTATGCAGAGAAAGCTTAGGCAAGTCATTTGTCTAAAACACGTTTTAAAAGTTTCCTTGTTCACAAGTCTGATTCCTGAAGAATAATGGCTTTGTGATACACATACAAATTAGTATTGTGTTGTTTAAAAAGAGGATAAATATGATATTAATTTGATATATGTACATATTAGATATATGTATACTAAGTGGCATAAAGTAGTTTGGGCATGGCTGTGCTGCACCTTCATTATAATGCAGAAGCAAAGGAAAACCAATTAAATTGAAAGGCAAGGCATTTCTACTGAAAAGGAGATACAAGGTGTAATTTTCTCTTGGAACGTGTTGCCCCAAGGTATTATCAAAAGGTGTTGCATTGAACTTTTGCAAGAAATAGATATTTACATCAATAAGAATGCCATCACAGATATATTTTTCGTATTACACAGTTATAAAGCAATTACACAGCAATTGCCTGGCTGAAGGCTGAACTCACTGGTCCTTGGCCTGGGGTTTGGGTGAAGCTTCTTCTGCAGCTGTGTAGGTATCTTTTGTACCATTTCTCTGTAGCAGCTGGTATTGATATTGAAGGAAAACAGGATACTGGTCTAGCCAAATAATTCGTTTAATCCAGGTCAGCTTTTCCCATTTATCCCATGTCTTTCACTGCAAATTTCATGTATTTTTTTTTTCTCGTAAGTATCTCCTCCTCTTGTACAGTTCTTGTTTTCTTAAATTTGAGTGGTTAAACATTGGAACAGGCTGCCCAGGGAAGTGGTTGAGTCACCATCCCTGGAAGTATTTGAAAAACGGGTAGATGAGGCACTTAGGGACATGGTTTAGTGGGCATGGTGTTGTTGGGTTGACGGTTGGACTCGATGATCTTGGAGGTCTCTTCCAACCTTAATGATTCTATGATTCTATTCTATGATTCTATGGTAATCCCTCTTTTATTTCCTGCCTATGATCCTTGCCCATTCTCCAGAGAAGCCTCCTTTTCCCTGACACGTTTGTTACTTGTCCTTGCTTTGTTGGAATTTTATTCATTTATTGCTGGAGTTTCTTAAATTTTTCTATTGGGGTCACTAAATGATGTATCTCTCCAAACACCTCTTGGGGTCTCCTCAAACCTTTACCCTTGGTATCTCTACGGTGAAACAAGTGTCTTGGTTCTAGGGAGAGCAGAGAAAAACAAAGGCTGTGAAAACCCTTCAAAGCATTGAAAGGAAATAGGCTGCCACATGGGATGGGAAGCCCCCATCTCCCGGGGCTGTGCTCCTCTGCCCTGTCCTCCTTGTTACAGCCTCCTGGGCATGTGGTCAACCAGGGCTAGCTCCTAGGGGGGGTTGGTAGAGGGAGTGCTACTCCATTGTTCTGCTGCTTCTTCAGTAAGGAAGACACAACTAGGAGAATACCAAGCTGGCAAAAGTCATGGAGGGGAGGGAGAAAGGAGGGGAAGAGCCTAAGGAGAGCACTTTTCCATGAGAGCATGTAAGCACGGCAACCATAGCTTTGATCTCTGTACCATCGCTGCACGTGGACTTGGAGAGCCCTGCTGCCGCTGTGTTAGACACACATGCCTGCCTTAACGCCATGCTGCCAGAGAGGCCAAACGCTCAGTGCCGCTGGGCTTGGCTCACGGCTCAGCTGTCCCGCCAGAGGCTGCGAGGGTGATGAAGTGGCTGCTCGCACGCGATGTGTGGAGGTCTGCAAAGAGAAAGCGGGGGGAGCTGATGCACAAGCCAGAACCGTGGAGGCAAACAGGAGCGTGTTATCTTTGCGCACCTTATATGCAAATTACCTGGCTATGAAAAGGCAGAAAGGAAGGGGGATGTTACTACCTGGAAATGTGCCATGTGTGCATTTGATGCATATATTTGAGTTATTGAACGGATGGAAGCCAAATAGCTTGGTAGCTGGAGAAAATCTATAAGCTAGATGCTCAAAGGAATGTGGCAGAATAAAATGGGAGGGTGGGGAAAGTAAATCTCACAAAGCTGCCATAGAGGGACAGTTGCATTTTATTAGAACAGAATTTAAACCAAGACTGTGAGTTTGTAAAGACTACTGTGTCCAAATCATGGGGTGTATGTGCAAGCTGATATAAACACATATATGAATTTTTTTTATTTGAATGATGGTTCAGAGGGTCTGTGACCATCCAGCTCTGTTCCTTTATTGCCCACAGCAAGACAAGGAACAAGTGATTATTACAAAAAATAAAATGACAATTTGCTCACCTGAGTAAAAGCGTGGCCAGAGCAGGACTTCTGCAAGAGACTGAAATTAATATGGATGCATATGGAGCCATAATTAATGGCTTTTTACCATTCTCACCCCAGTGCCCATCATCTTCTGTTTCAAAGTGGCAATTAGATGATGATCTTTGCTGATCTTAACTCCTGGGGTGTTACATAAAAAGAAAGGAGATCTTTAGTGTCAACAATCAGGAACACCTTAGGGACATCAAAGATCATTTGGCTCATTTGCCTGGGTTACCAATGAGAGCAAAGATATCTAGATAATCTGTGAGAGATTGTCCTGGTTTCAGCAGGGATAGAGTTAATTTCCTTTCTAGTAGCTGGTACAGTGCGGTGTTTTGGATTTAGGA
>NW_008824665.1:1696315-1706339 GCF_000699105.1 Pygoscelis adeliae
AATTATTAAACTGTTTTTATCTCAACCCACGAGTTTTTCTCACATTTACTTTTCCAATTCTCTCCCCCATCCCACCGGGGGAGAGGGGGGAGGAGTGAGCGGGCGGCTGTGTGGTACTCAGTTGCCAACTGAGGTTAAACCACAACAGAGATGTTTATCTAATCTATTCATAAAAAAATCCCCCAGTGGGGAAGACCCGTGCCACCCCGTGTAGTCTCTTCCAGAGCTATACAACACATAGGGAGTATTTCTAAAATCTAAGGTATGCTTTATTTGCTCCATAGGAAGCAATTTGGTATCTTATTTATAGTGAAGATAGAGAACAGTTGAACATAACTGTCTTTATGGTAATCTGTCAAATATGAGAAGGAAAAAGGACTTTACATTGTAGTTGATTTCATTTGATTATCTATTTTTCAAAATAAGCATTTGCAGATCCGGTAGGTCCCATTCCAAAACCCTTTTTTCCTGTCTTCCTTCCATGTGCCTGCATCCCTCCATGTATCATTAACTTCTTGACTCAAGTGCCAGCATTAAGAAGCTGAATATGGTCAATATGACTTTCAGATGGATACAAATTATGTAAAATAAGCCCAGAATTTAGAAGTTCAATAATTAATTATGGAGGTATACCCTCAATTAAAATGACTCTAATCCCTATCTTACCTCAGCTTTGTCCAGGTGGAATCACTGCTGGTGTCTTCTCTCCCTTCTATCTTTTAAACTCTTCTCAGTATCATACTAGGTAATGAATGACATTGCTGGAGAGACAATAAGTGTGCAACTGATAGCTCTCAGCATATGGATAATGACACATCTTACACCTTTTCATTGCCCACATTCTGGCTGCACAGAGATATCTGAACAATAGATAAGGTGAAATGGTGGCCATAGCACATTTCTGAAACAATAATTGTCCATTCAGGTCCCTTTAAAAGAAAGACAGCAAAGAACTGTTAAGTTTTCTATCACTAAGGCCCTCAGAAGAATCAAATCGCACATCATGAATAATAATAATAGTAGAGGGAGGACAGCTGCTCAACTGAACGTCATCAGTATTGACACCTTCCAGGAGGAGTAATCAGTAATCCCCTTGACCAAAGCAGGTGTCACAACAAGATAAAAGTCATAAGCTACAGCTCCAGTGAGAGCCTGTTGCCATAGACAGAAAGATATGAATTGATTTCATGTCTGAAAGGCAGTTAAAACATCTTCTCCAGTTGAAAGAAGGAGAAATCCACTGTCATTGCTACTGTCCAGGTCTCCAGAAACAGCAGTGAAACTTGCAGAGCTTGTTACTTAAAAAACCAAGGAGCGTTCAGATGGCCGAGTGCTAGCCAAAATGAACAGTTAAAAAAAAATCCTTTCTTTTTTCCACCAAAGCCCAGCATAATGTTGGCAGCTTTATGTCCTTTCTCTCCTGCTTTTTAGCTAAAGTATGCGGAAAGGCTACCAGTTCAAGTAGTAAACATTAAAGGAATTTTTTTTGGATTTGTGTACATGAAAGAGAATGATGGTGAGTTTGATCCTGCAATGAATATATCTGCAATGCTATCACCATTAGAAGCTGTCTGTGATGATTATTCAGCTCCTTGTTGCCAGCCTTGTAAAAACTCTTTGACACCAGCTTAATTCAGGAGCAAACTTTGTTCATCTTCAGAACTCAAAATCCAGCAAATTTCAATCAATATCATAGAGTCATAGAATCATAGAATCATTTAGGGTGGAAAAGAGCTTTAAGATCAGCAAGTCCAACCGTTAACCTAGCACTGCCAAGTCCACCACTAAACCATGTCCCTAAGCGCCACATCTACACGTCTTTTAAATACCTCCAGGCATGGTGACTCCACCACTTCCCTGGGCAGCCTGTTCCAGTGCTTGACAACCCTTTCGGTGAAGACATTTTTCCTAATACCCAATCTAAACCTCCCCTGGTGCAACTTGAGGCCATTTCCTCTCATCCTATCGCTTGTTACTTGGGAGAAGAGACCAACACCCACCTTGCTACAACCTCCTTTCAGGTAGTTGTAGAGAGCGATGAGGTCTCCCCTCAGCCTCCTTTTCTCCAGGCTAAACAACCCCAGTTCCAGCAGCCGCTCCTCATAAGACTTGTGCTCTAGACCCTTTACCCGCTTCATTGCTCTTCTTTGGACACACAAAATAATAGTAAGGCAAAGCCTTGAATTTCATAAAGTTTCAGCTTTCTTTCTAGGCTGAAGTGTAGCACACATCACACTTTGGGATTGAGAGTCCTAAGATATACTTCTCCAGATGGACTCAAATTTCTAGAGTCATTTATTGCATCAGAAAAGGGAAAATGTAGAGAAATTGATTATTAGATGCCATAAGTGAAAAAAACAAAAAAGAAAACTTAAAGGAATCCACATCAACGTTAATATGAGTTGGTTGACTCTATAGAAGAAATGATCCAATAATGGCTGTAGGCAACCATTCAGGAAATAATGTGTTCCTACTTAATATCATCTGTCATCGATCCCACATTTAAAAAAAAAAAGACCACTGAATATTGTGTTCAAGAGGCTTTATAAGAATCAGAGGAATGCATGACCAGGCAGTTTGCTCAAACAGCAAAAATGAAAGTAGAAAGATGAAAGACTATCTTGGGTCAAGCCACTCTTTAACTTTGAGCTTTCAGAACACTATTAAAAGTTAACTAAGGAAAAGGTAATACATACTATTGCCCAAAATATCCTAGAACTCAAAAAATTATTCTCCTGCTAACCAACCACAGGTGTTTTTTCCTAGAATCATAGAAAATTAGCAAGTAGCTTGAGGGCCCTGCAGCTGCATCAGCTGTGCTGACATTCCCCATGAGAGCTGTGACTGACCTGTTTCTGAGGGCCTCCACTGGTGGAGATTCTCTGGGCAATTCATTCCAAGGCCTAATTTTCCTTGCCATTAGAAAATAGGTTTTTTTCTTTCTTAACCTGGAAGTTACTTCTGTCCTACCTGCAATGAACACGAATGGGTTATTCCCTTTTTCCTTGCAACCATTTTTAATATTTTCAGGGTCTTCTGTCACGTTTCCCCTAAGTCTTGACTTCTTTGCATTAAACTACAATTTACTCCTTCAGTTTTTTGTCATGTTTTGTAGACTACTCACTGTCAATCCGTCACATCCTCCTTAAAATGTGGCATCCAACACTGGACCTAAGGTTATGATTGAAGTCTATCCAAAGTGAAGTAATAAAGGAGAATTCCCTCATGTGTATTGTAGATAACACTTTCCTTTATATTTCCAGTCTGACATTCATACATATGTGACAGTGACTCTGTTTAAGTTTATGATCCACTGGATAACTTCAGATCCTTCTTAGCAAGACTAAACCTATTTGGTTATTTCCCATTGAGTGTTTGCTGAGTTGGCTGTTTCTGACCTGACCTCTCAAGGATAGTTGCCAGCAGCTCTAAGATTCCCTCAGTCAGTTATCTACATATTCTAGGGTGAAATTCATAAGGCCCAGCCAATTTGAAAAATTTTAACTTATCTCAGTTCTCTAATCTACTTTTTCCTACTATGACCTGAATTTCTACTCCTTTGTCTTCAGTATTAACTGTTGTGGCTTTCTGTTCTCAGCTGATCCTTCAAACAACTTTTCCTCCCATTGAGTAGCAAACCAACTCTTTCTACTCGCTATTGCTAATAGTGGTATTCTTACTATTGCACTTAGTGGTTTTCTTAGGAAAGTTTTCTACTTTTACATCCCCCTACCAAAAGTACATTGCAATGTTACACAGACTAGAGGAAGGGCTTTGAAAGACAGTGTACAATGTTCATAATATGGGATTCCAGAGGCACTAGACTTACAAGAGCAATTGAAAACAGTTATAGCAGTACTTGACAGGTAACACACAGATGTCCCTATTCTTACAGTCTCAGTGGAAACCTGACTTGATCTAATTAATTACAAGGAACCAGCACCAAAGAGAATAAAGAAAAACATTTCAGAGGGACCAAGGATCTTGTAAGTAAAGGTCATATGTTAAATCCAGGAGAGGGCTGAGTCTGAAATATGGCGCCTTGTTCATAAAATTGACTGACATCATATGTTTTGCTTAGAGGAGACTTAATTTCTTCATAATGCTATTCTTTTAATGTTTGAAGGCCACCAATTCACTTATGTAGTTAATCACAATATTCTGTGTTTCTTTTACTCCATGAAAACATCCCAAGTGTCCTTATGTTTTATTCTTCTCTCTTCACACAGACCTTTTACTGTTTTAAGGTGGCAAAGAAACAAGGGGAGAAGGGAAAGGAGATGATTACAGAGTTACAGGTTAAAGACATAGCATCTTCTGCAACGAAGTCAAATATTCCTTCTTTTTGGTTGGGATTTTGTGTGTGTGTGTGTGTGTGTGTGTGAGCTATTGAGCAATCTCTCCAAAATCCCGGCCAAAGTTCTGCAGACCACTTGCTGTCAGGTTCTCATGTCAGTCACACATGAGTGAGATCAATCAAATGCACTATCTGGTCCCAATGAAGTGTAGATATACAGAGTGAGCTGGTTGTCCTCTTGTTCTGGGGCATGGAGCATTCTGAGCCTCTGATCTTTCTATAATCCCTCCAGGAGCATTCCCCTTTAATACTCGAGACCTTTGCCTCCAGGTTTTATAATGGTCAGTCCCGCAATCCTTCCTCCACTAATGCATCTTTGATTTTTCCACCTCTGCACCTCCTTCTGTAGGTTCAAGTGAGTTGGGAAGTTTCTCTCTGTCAAGAGCCATACAGCCAGCAGGCAGCTTGCAGTGCCATAGGACAGGCTTTCAGAAAAAAAGTTAGTGTTTGATAGACAAATGCAACACGCTATTTTAAGGTCTTTAAGTTATAATAAAAAAACAAGTCTATGTGGATGTCCTTTGTGGCAGCATTTTCTTTGTTTCTATGAAGAGGTTTCACTGCACATGCTGACCATTCACTGGACTGCTGACAGTCTCACCACTGGATGCATGAGGTGCTTAAGACTATGGAGCCTAGATCAAACCTAGACTCTGCTCTGCAATCCCAGGCCCTCCAGGCATATGCTCAGGCTACAGGCTTTTTCCTGGCACTCCCAGTAAAGAGCTGTCACTCAACAGCCTATGACCTTGGTCCAAAGTCCATTCCTCGCTCCCCTAGTGCTCCTTCTGTACTCCCTCCTGCAAAATTTCCCCAAAAGTTTGAAATAGTTGGTTTACACTTCAGTTCACCAAGATTCAGGTGCTCAGTGAGAGTCCACAGACATATGGATAAGGGTTGACATCTGTGCAGCTCTCTACTGATCGATACGAGTTCGATCTGACCATTTTCCAAGCCAACCAGAAGCTGTGTAGCACAATTAGCATGATGCTGAGTACAAGCTAATAAATTGCCATGATTGGCAGTGTTTATTAGCTCTGACTCAGTGCAGTTAACTAGGCCTCGGCACTGCTAGTACGTTTATGTAGCTTCCAGTTGCCTCCGACCCGGAGCAGAACAATCCTGAATTTGCTCCGTGTGGGCCCAGCAGCCTGGTATCAACACTCAGACCATGCAGGCACACGCCGTGGTAGGCTTTGCCCAATGCTTAAAGGACAACAGATCCCTGAAAACACATCGCTCTGTGAGCAGTGGAGAAGCCTCTTTTAATGGATTCATGTCCCCTAAAACTCCCACCTCAGTTTCCTGGCTCCCCCTCATGTCCTTGCAGGCAAGGGGCAGCCTGTGGAGGCACATCTGTGCCAGCCAGCAGGTCTGCCCACACCCTCCCATTGGCTTTTCCCAGGCAGAGTTTATACTGGCCGCTCTGCCTGCCTTCCTTTCTGTAGGCATCAATTTGTGTGCTGCTTCGCCGTCCGGCTGCTGGTTTTCCTTAAACTTCTAGTAATGAAATTACCTTCTGTGACTTCTCTCCAACTTTTAGGTTGGCTTGAAAGTGGGTGCAAATTTGCTACTGCCCCAGCTCTGCCAGTAAAGGTGTAATAGATGGACAGGCAGAGATTCAGTTAAAAATAACCAGAGAGAACAACAATCATACCTGCTCTTTGCTCTTAGGCTGCATTTTTATATTATTTTGATACTACATTATACAGATCGGATCTCAGAGCATACTGCCTTCAAGCTCTCATTTCCACACTCATCACCAGAGGTTACACTCCCTTCAGCTGTGCTTAGTGGCTCACCAGATTCTTTCTAATTGGATCTGAGAAACGATTCATGTTAAAAGAGCCATTTTTTTAATTTTTTTTTTTTTTTAATGACCCCAGTATGGTTTTGGGCATGGCCAGGCCAATGCTTGAACTGAGGCAGCTGAGGGGGTGTGGTGGGGGCGAGAATGAGTCAGGAGCAAGCCCCTGGTCTACTCACCAACATCTAGGGCTTTATATCCCTCACTGCAGTACTGTTATCACAGAGGCAAATCCCTGCTCCCTAGTGCCCTTATTTCTACATGGTTTCTCTCTACAGTTTGCTAGCTTATAGGACCTTGTCTTGGGAGGGAAACTGTCCTATCAGTCCAAAATTGAACAATAAAAATGTGAATGTGTAAACTATAGGAAACATTTTTACTAAAAAAATGAGGAATTTTGCATGTTCTCCCTGGTATCCAGTGATAGGATGCGTGGGAATGGCTCAAAGCTGCACCAGGGGAGGTTTAGACTGGACGTTAGGAAGCATTTCTTTATTGAGAGGGTGGTCAAATACTGTTACAGGCTTCCTAGAGAGGTGGTCGATGCCCCAAGCTGGTCAGTGTTTAAGAGGCATTTGGACAATGCCCTTAATAACATGCTTTAACTTTTGGCCAGCCCTGAAGTGGTCAGGCAGTTGGACTAGGTGATCATTGTAGGTCCCTTCCAACTGAAATACTCCTATTCTATTCTATTCTATTCTATTCTATTCTATTCTATTCTATACGTGATTCTGTATTTGTGGCAACGTGGCTTTCATGGTTGCATGATCTACCTAGCACTTTGGTGTTCATATTCCTTAGGCAGTATGGGAAATGGCCAAAAGCTTGCCCATTAGGTCTTTCAAGAGGGGAGGTAAAGAACAAAACAATTTGATCTCAATAAGATTTAACTGTGCTATGGTCTGTAGCTGAGTCAATCACTTTGGTTATCAATAGTATAAGAAAATATTCAAGGACATTTGGGTTTGGCTGTAGGAAATGACTAATATAATGAGGAACATAAGTCCCATTGCCTTCATGTTTGTTTTGTTTTCCTTGGTGGAAGGAGTTGACTGGTGTGACTATAGCATTTTATACCTGGGATTATTACTAGTTTCTTAATCGAGGAAGTCTGAGTACTTTGGCTACATTGCCACACTCTAACTCTTTCCTGCTCCCCGCTCCAACTGAGACAGATTATAGATTGGACAAGGTTTCAAATAACTCTTGTTTCAAAGCATGGTTTTGTGAAGAGGCAAAGAGCAGTTACTGCTTTAAGAGAATCTGTCACCTTGTCCTCTAGAAGAAAGGCAACAACAATCTTTTCCAATAATGGACCTGTTATCTCCCTCCTGGAATTTATCAGGCAAGAAACATATTGATCCAATTTGCAGGTTGCAGCCTGTACTTCTCTAAACATGTCCAAACCCTTAGCACATGATGATGGCCAGAACTTACTCCGCATTTAGTTTGCAGACGTGTACCTCCCAGTCCCTTCTCCCTTGTGGGCTGCTGTTCTCTTTACAATCCAAGCAACCTAAAGTGGGTGAAAAATTCCTCTGTTTCAACTAATTCATTTTAACTCTGTTCTTCAGGAAATTCTCTTACAATGTTTTTCCTCCTTGGTCTTTCACCAGCTGTGAATTTTGAGCAAAAAATAGCACATGGAAGTATTTATATCCAAGCAAAATATGCTTAATGGGAGTTAAAAGAAATCTAGAAACTTTTTTCTATTTATTATTTATAAATTCTTGTCATTTTTTAATATTCCTTTTGGAGCCAGTATTTTTGTCTGCATGGAAGTGGCACTTCCCTTTTAATCTTTGACTTTGCTTTTTAAGATTGCTTTTTAAGATAACTGACACCTTATCCTTCTCAGAAGACCCTGTTGTAATGATTCACTGTGCTTTACCTGTCATAATGAAACAAAAAATGAATGTGAAATCATTCGTTTTCTGATCGATTTAGAATGAGAAAGATAAATCTTCCTTGTTTGTTAGAAACCATTTATAGAAGCTACTATGGCAACAAAATTAATGACAAACAAGGAGGCAGTTAATTAATTGTTCAGGCTGACTAGAATAAGAAAATCCTGAATGTTTGCTGAATCCATTTACCACCATCCCAATAGCCCTTGGTTATTTGTTTGAAGAGGTAGTGCATCTTTTTACTGCACTGGAAAAAGAAGAGGTTTATGATAATGGAATTGAAGGGGTGCATGTACTCCGTTAGCCTTCCCCCTGTGATCCCATTGGACGTAATCGCTAAAATTTGAGTTGTGCTCACAATGATTCCCTCTGCTGCTGATAATTTGATGAATTAAGCTGATAATGCCTTTAGGCCACTAAGGACATAAACAAATAGCAGTAGTACCCGGGTGGTTTACAGTCTACAAAGCATATGTTAGGGAAGTGATCATGCCCCTGTACTCGGCACTGGTGAGGCCGCACCTTGAATACTGTGTTCAGTTTTGGGCCCCTCACTACAAGAAGGACGTCGAGGTGCTGGAGTGTGTCCAGAGAAGGGCAATGAAGCTGGTGAAGGGTCTAGAGCACAAGTCTTATGAGGAGCGGCTGAGGGAACTGGGGTTGTTTAGCCTTGAGAAAAGGAGGCTGAGGGGAGAACTTCTCGCGCTCTACAACTACCTGAAAGGAGGTTGTAGCGAGGTGTGTGTTGGTCTCTTCTCCCAAGTAACTGGCGAAAGGACGAGAGGAAATGGCCTCAAGTTGCACCAGGGGAGGTTTAGATTGGACATGAGGAAAAATTTCTTTACTGAAAGAGTGGTTAAACATTGGAAGAGGCTGCCCAGGGAAGTGGTTGAGTCACCATCCCTGGAAGTATTTAAAAGACGTGTAGATGAGGTGCTTAGGGACATGGTTTATTGGGCATGGTGGTGTTGGGTTGACGGTTGGACTTGATGATCTTAGAGGTCTTTTCCAACCTTAATGATTCTATGATTCTGTGTGTTAGTGGGCATGAGATGGGGGGAAGAATACATAATCTGCCCAGGAAGAGAAGAAAAACCCTTGGGAGGTCTATAGGCAGTTAAGTATACAAACTACAGCAGTTTCCTTACTACTGAAGTTGGCATATTATGCTCTGTAAAGCAGGATTGATATGTTTTCTACAACAGAAGGATCAGCCAACAAACTGATTCGAGGTGTAACTTATGGAGAGACTGATCTGCTTTACTTTTTGGAATAAATTACAGTTTGAGAAAGTAAATACTTCTATATAGAGAGTTCAGAGCATGGAACATTTAGGCATTGTTCATTTTTATGTATGCATTTAATTCAAAGATCCAGACATATGGTGAAAACGCATATGGCCAGCACCCTGTAAGGTCAATTGCCATATGGCCAAAACTCTGCCTCTCCAGAGAATTTTGACAGGTGGGTAAGATCTCTGCGGGCTCAGAGTGGGGAGAGGAGCTATCACATAGCAACAGGATGCTCCTTCTCCCCTCCTCTTCAGGCATTGTTTACTTTCTTGAGATGTCAGCTTTCCAGCCATGTGATAGTTGACCTTCTAAAGTGTCACCTATATGGAATTAGAAGGATATGAAATATGAACTAGAGAACCAAAGAGTACCCACTTGGACTTCCACAATGAAACTCCTTCCACAATTGACTTTCCTTCACAAAGTCAACAATTGTTGCCTCTGAATAAATTAGGAACAAGCTTCCAAGGCTGTGACAGGGATCAAAAGTAGTGACTAAACAACTGAGAAGCGTTTGCTTTTCTATAATAACTCTTGAGGAAAGAGCTAAATTCAGAGTATTCAAACAAAAGAATAAACCCGAATACTGGTTACAACAGTATATTACATTTTTCCGCTGGTGGGAGCTCACGCCGTTATTATTTTAGAGACGCTTTCCCCC
>NW_008824665.1:1706352-1724723 GCF_000699105.1 Pygoscelis adeliae
CATTTTTCTATTAGATTGAAAGGTAACACTATAAATCAAAAGTGGTGTGAGTTGATATTTCCGCAAAAGGTAGTGGTGGCTGCTCACAAGCTGTGCACTAGTGTGCTCCATAGCAACGTGTAGGTTTGCAACACCATATGAAGTAGCTTGGCATGCCTTATCTTCTTCTCACAGCCATATATGTATACTAGGAGGGTTACCTACTGTGCAGGATGTGTACGTGATCGTGGTCCCTCAATCCTTACTTGGAGAGAACTACAATTAGCTCTACTTAGGGTTTCCTTCTTGGTCTTGTGGCCAAGAGAGCTACATGGCTACATGTGATAGTAGCTGTATCAGCTAAGCAGTGATGTGCAATGTCTGCTAAGAGAAGTTCCCTTGCTTGAAAGTAGCCATTAGAATATTTCTTCTGTTCCCTCACTCTAATGTTTACAAATCTTAGCTTGTTTTTAGCTAGCTAAGGAGAAGAGGAGGAAAAAGCCTCAGTTCAAATAATAGCAAGGGGATTCTTTTCAGTACAATAGTAAAGATACCAAAAGCCATCCTGTTTTCCAGGTGCTCTTCTGTTTCTGTCACCTATGATATCTACACCAAACATGGTGTCATCAGTCAGCTACAGCATGGTGGGTTCATGCATATTTACCAATTTGCAAATTATGCTCTTTGCATAGCTGTTTCTTTGTCTTTCTGCTTTTCTTCCTTCGCTAATGATTCAAAATGCTTACATGCCTAGCATCAGAGGGCTGTATTCTATGCTTGCCGTTTGCCTTTGTACACCAATTAGGTCTTTGTAATTTAAATGATGTTTTATTTGCTGATTTGGAAACATCCTCATTGGTAGAATGAGGTTTTCTTCATCCTGCAACTGTTCTTTGATATAATGATTTATTAAGGTACTAGGAGAAATATTGATCCTGCTAATAGCTTCTGCCTTGCCACAGAATGCCTTACATTTTACTCACTGAAAGGGCCATATTCCTTTTCTCGTCATCTGATTGACCATAAATGCTTTGGCCTTTCCCCAGCAATTATCACACTTACCAAAGCAATGGGTAAATGTCAAGTGTTTATAGACTAATTAGAGAAGTCAACATGTCCAAATTGTGTACTTTACATACTACAAAGAGTCATTGGACAGCACTTTGAAATTAGGGAGTGGTTCCATACTGTTCAAAAACAAATTAGCAAATTCAGAGGAGTTACGTATATACTATAGATTAGGGCTGCCTTTCTGGGAATCACTATGTGGAGCTATGTGCTGGGCCTGTGATTTATTAATGGCATTTATGCTTACATTTCATTGGTACTTCCCACTGTGTTCTCCTTCGTCTATCCTAACCTCCTCTTTCTTGAGAAAGCTTTCTAATATTAATGCCTGCGAGGTGGTGGTGAAGGCACCAATTTTGTAACCCACCTAGAGCTGATTCCTTTTGTAGTTTTTATTATCTACCTTGGAAAGTGCGTTATTCCTATGGTAGCCAGCAATGCTGAAAGGGAATAAAGGACAGCTGCATGGAAAATACAGGACAAGGCTTTAAAGGGACACAGTTTTGTTCACCAAAGAGAAGCCAAATGGAGGTGGAGATGTCCTGATCGCCTGCAGACCAGATCACCGGTGTCTCCAATGGGCTGCTTAAAGTTGTGGACACAGCATTGTGGGCAACAGTTTCCCCTATTTCATCTGTCTTAATTTTCCTTCCTGTAATTCAGGCACAAAGTCTCAGTCTGGGGTATGGCAAACCTAAGTCATTTGCTTAATGCTAATTTAAAGGAAATTCTTCTTCGTAAGACTGGGGCACTCACTGCTTCAAAGTATTGTTTAGTCAATATCTTGACTGTCTAGATTCAGATAAGGTTGGGGTTTCCATAGATTTGTGGTCCAGAGTTATAACAGTTAGTGAAAACACATTAGTAGAGGTATGTTAATTTTTATGCTTCACGGTTGGAGCTAATTTCAGACTACTTAGGGGTCAGAAAGACTTTGCTTGTGGAGGGAAGATTATCAGGAGTTGTTTTTTGTAGTCCTTTGAAACATTTCCTCCACCAAAGACTGTTGAAGACAGGACACAAAACAAGTTTTGCTGCTGTTCAGAAATGTCCCTTGCTCCTGTGCAATCACATACCCCCAAAACTCTGGCCAGAAAGCACAGAGGAGGAGAGTATTAATGTTGCCTTGCATTGAGATCTGTATCTCTAATTATGCTAATATTAGTCTGTTCAAAATTTGTTTTTAGTTAACATTTGGTACTTGTGTTTTATTTTGCTCAGTGTAAGCACTGTTGCTAATGAAGCTGTCACATAGGTGAGATGACTTTCGTCACCCACATCTGAGCTAGTCACCCTGCATAGTCAATGGAGACAAGCAGGCATTTCTAGGACAGGAATCATCTCAGCTTTAAATAGACATGCAAAATAAATCAGATTCATCGCACCCTAAAAGTGTTTCCTACTGTTAACAGTGAAGGGAGCTGGGAGTGACTAGCTCAGAGGGAGGTGTCCACAGTTCAGTGAGATGAACCTATAATGATGTGGTAGGTGGAATGAATTACCCCCTCTAAGTCCCCAAAGGAGGAAGGATGCTGCTGAGAAAGCCTAGATAACATGCTCAAATTCAATCCCCATTTTTTAGATTATCTAAGTTAGCTGAGGTCTACCCTACGTGTCCAATGTTCTGGGTTACTGCTGGTCTGGATCTGATTTGAGTGTAGGAGATGGAACTTTCACAGATGTAAATCTGTACAGCTCCATTAATGCCAGCAGAGCTCTGCTAACTACATCAGCGCAGGATCTGACCGGCAGAAAGGTAATTCTCTACCTGAATTACAGTAGCAGCCAGGGGGTGAGATAATACCTTCCTTTAAACAGACCAACGTGATGCATGGGTTTGCCTTGTTCCAGCTACCATAACTTGCTGTAACAGTGGCAGAAAAACAGCCTCTGACAAGGGAAAGGAGGGGCCCTTTTGCAGTAACTCCAAATGGCTAGGTTGTACCCAGGGCATGGCTGCTCCTGAGGTGCTGTGTTCATATCACGGCGGCCCGTATGGAGCAAACAGAAAGGACCCCACCCCGTGGTCAGTGTTGTCAATAGATGCCCTTAAGTAATTTCTCTACAGCAACGTATCTTCATCTCCGAATGTTAATTAATAATTGATCTTGTTATGTATGTAGAAGACTCTCTATAATTCAATTCTCTATATTTATGTCTCATAAATGACTCTGCCTTGTCAGATTTTATGGTGAAATAGTAGATCCCAAATTAGCATAATGTAACAACCAGATCGCATATATAGCTTTGATCTGCAAACGCTTTTGCCCATGAATAATTTTAGCTATTACAACTGAACTCACTGGGACTCACATATGCTTTTGTGGGATGAGAGCCACGATGTTTATTGAATTAATTTCTTTCATACACTACATGTGTTGAAATGAAACTAATTCATCTGTCACGTATCTAGGCATTTCTCAGTATATATTATGTAATTGATTTTTTTAAAGTGTAGTTCTAGTGAATTAGAGGCCTAGCTAATATTTCCAGTAGATATTTAGATAAAACTGAATCTGAGTTCATGTTATGAGGTAGAATTTTACTTTATAGATGTGTATGTGCTAATATATGTATTATAGTATTTAACATAGTCTATTGGATAGATAAGCAATTATACATATTTATGCATAGGCATATACAGATAGATATGCGTGCATATATATGTATATGTAAGTGCATGTAAGACACTCTCTCCATATATATATATGTTGCATATATATACACATTCTATGCATTTGAAAATACAGACAATTGCTACATTACTAAATATATGTAAATCCAGGTATACCCACACTAGTCTAATGCAAACCCATCTATCTTTGCTTTCAAATAAACAATCTGATTCTGTTTCTGGAGTTTAAAATAGATCATTCCCCTCGTGGGGACCAGCATGCTGTGTAACTCTGTGAAGAAGGAAACTCATACGATTCAGTTTTAATGCTCATCTGGTGTCTCAGTGTGGACAAATGTCATCCGCTTTGTGTGTCCGTGCGTTGTGAAGCTGAAGAAATGTTGCACTTTGTAACGACACTGTGCTTATATATTGTTTTGCTGAAAAGAGGGAATGAAGGGAAGGTAAGAACCTTGCCGATAGCCTGTAAATTTAAAAATAGAAAGTAAAAAGTTATCTGATATTTTTGGTTTTGCATGAAACAATAAGGAAATATACTGAGCTTGCTCTGAGGATGTTGCTTAATGATATACAAATAATCACTCCGATTGCAGTGTTCGAAATGAGTGTGGTTTATGATCTAATGTCTAAAGATCGTTAACCAACATCTGCTATTTTCTGGAAACAGTGCTGAAAAAAGCCCCAAATATAAACTCCTTCAGTTAAATTGCCCTTTTTATATGCTGTAAGTAATGGGGAGAGAACCATAGGGAAGTCTGGATGTGCTGCTCGCATTCAGGTAAAATGAGATTGTTCTCTGTCGTTCAGAATTGACCTGGAGAGATTACTTGGCTTCTCTTGTAAGGGAAAAAGTGGTTGTTATGCTTACTTCTTTTATTTTAAATGGACTCCGGCAGCCATGAAGGCTTTTAGGCGGGATGTAGTACATTTGGCCCGTGGGGCTGGCAGTGCTGGCTTTAATGGATTGCTCGCTGGCCCTAATCCCTGATAGTGTGCATCTCAGTTAGGGTGCTCGGCGCTCCCACCTGAAGCTGATTTCTGGTAGCCATGCTCACGTGGTGGTGTGCCTCGATTCACAAGATGCCCTGTTCATGTCGGCGCAAAGTACCGCTACATGTGAATAACGCTGTATGGCGTTGAACCCTGCAGGAGGAATTCTGGACTTGAGATGTGCTGGTGTGTGGGTGTCAATTCCCTCACTTACCTGGCTGTGTTACTTGGCTAGTATTAGCACAGGAGTTAAGATAGATCAGATGTGTCTATAGACACTGCTGTGCTTATAGACCGAGCCTGTAATGTATAAACGCCCTGTCCTCCAAACTCTGCTCATAAGATAACTTTATATTCACAGGCTTTTCCAATGAGCTTGTCAGGCTGCTTGTAAGAGGAACGCTTTTTAAGATTGGATCCCTTAAAAAAGATGACTGTAGATAAAAGTGCATCGGTGCACATTAGGGATGAAATTTTCAAAGCAAGGACATCCTGTTGAGCTCTGTTTTGCCATTGTTGGCTTCTATGTTCCTTCTTTCATGTGAAATACAGTACAAACATCTCTGCCAGAGGCCTTTTATTTTGGGGTTGATCTGAATTTAAGGTCAACCGCTTAAAAATGAGATTAAACAAAGGTGATGAAATTATACTAAGTGAGCTGTTTCAATTAAATTTATTTTTTTAAAAGGAAACAACCTACAAGGTGGCACTTACATTGTTATAGTGGCAAACAGCTACCATTGCTGAATGTATTTCAACAAACGCACATCTATAGGGCAAGATATGATCCCATTATTCCCCAATAAATGAAAGCAGTTTGCGATAGTTAATTCCTCAGTGAAATAACAAATTCTTTGGGATTTCTTTACTGTGGGGAAAGAACATACTTAGGGCTGGTACTACAGCAGCCGATGCACGTCTGATTCTCACCCTAACTTTCCCTAACGAGGTTTATTTATGTCCCTGGTCTCTGCATGATCACCACTCATTTAATACTGTCATTCAGGAGTATGTGCGTTTAGAGTTTTTGCAGAGATGCTGAAAACATGTCAACAGGAGTTAGTGGAGCTCAGCAGCATTTGGTTGCATTTTTTCAGTTCATTGTTTTGACTCTTGCAAGTGGTTTAACTCCTGGTGTACTCCAGTTCTGTAAGATGAAGTAAAACGATTACTGTTCACCAAGCAGACTTAACCCAGGTATGAATTTATTGGTGTTAGGGAACTCCTTAAGAGTCATGGACAATGACACCATAGATGTGGAAAACAGTCTAAATGTTACTAATATTTATTTAAAAGAGAAACCTTTTCCAAGCCTCGTATTTTAAGTTCAAGAAGAGTATAGGTAGAAGCAATGTTTTAGTTTTATTAAGCTAAACTTGTAATTTATCATCCCTTGGAATAAAGTACTTCTCTTTGGATATAATAGAAGATGTCCCTGCATACATCAGGCTGGCCTCAGGTGTCATTTTCTTACAGGCAATTGAGAAATCTGCCTTCTTTTCCCTGTGATTCAGAATCCTGCAATCTGAGGAGAAAAAGAGTTTTCAGAAAGAGAAATGACAGTTCCTTTAAGTTTATGTTAACATTATCACACCAACTGAAAAGGTCAGGAAATTCGAGGTTGCCTGTAATGTTACAGGCTGTAATGCTGGCTCAGGTGAGTTAACCAGCCTGTGGAAGGCGGTGGACTTGTGCTGACTTATCACGTACAGCCTTGGGGCTATATGTTTAACCATTCCTGGTTAATTAATACACTAAAATTTCATTTTTATGCATCTTTGGACATGTAGTCTGGGGAAATGTCAACTTGAGCATAGAGGGAGACTGGAATCTTCCTAGTGACTTGAAAAGTCGAGTATGAGCTGAGCTTCTTTGCCCGCCTGCTTTAGGTGGACAGGCAGGGCCAACTAGACATGCCCAGACCACATATCTAGACCAGCCTTTGTCTTCATAAATCTCTTGTTCTTCCCGAAGAGTTGGCTCGTTAATTGGCCATTGTCCTTCTAGCTGAGCAGGACTAGATGAATTTCTCCATTAGAGGACTACAGAGCTGTATGCTGTGAGCTGTAATGTGAAAAACTTACTGTGCAGGAATGAAAAAAAAAGAAGTGCTAAATTAAAGATGCTTCTAACCTGACATAAATAACCGCTGTTGCCAGTCACCACACCGTATCGTGGATCAAAGTTGTTTTTTACTAACAAACATTTGGGCAAGCAGTTTTGAATTTGTACATGACATTGGAAACCACTCCTGTGTGGTTTGTTGGGTTTTTTTTCTTCTTTCTGAGGTTCTTATTTTGAATCCACTTATAAGTCACCAATGTCATAAGCAAAATATTTCATTATTACATTAAAGGAAGAAAAGTGCCCTTGGCCTGTGGTCACATTGACCAAGATTTTATGGTGGAATTTTAAATCCCCTAACCATAAGGATTTGTAAATTGAAATATAGATGCAACCTTGAAATGTACAGTTTCAGCATTGTTGGCTGTGATAAATATGAGCCATAAAGTAAACCTGTGCTCTGGTTTACCAACCAGATTGGATCAAGCATCGTTGCTGAAGCTCCTTTGCCATTTTCTGTTTCTCTTCTCAGCATCTGGTTCTACAGATCACTTTTCTCCATTTCAAGGTTGTATTTTTTTCTGAGGCTGGGGTTAAGGAATTGTCACATCCCAAGGGGAATCTTTGTTTTATTTTTTAATCTATCTTGCTGTAGCTTTATTTCTGCAGCAAGTGGTTTCAGTAATCCATACTGATGAGTTGTCCCCTCTCCAGGTAGGGTTGACAGGTAGATTTACGAACCAGGAGAAGATAATCTGCTTCCACAAGGGGTCACTGGTACCAGTGCACATAGCAACTAGTTTCTGCCATGCTTCTCTAAAGGGCAGGTTTAGACAAGCCTCTCATCAAAAGGAGTGAAAAAAAAAAGTTCTTACTCTTTAGAAGATACCTACAAAGAAAAGGGGCAAAACAGATAAATGAGAGTGCTTTTAAGAACGTCTTTCCTTTCAGTAGTCAGGTAGACAGATGTCAGAAGTCAGAAGTTCTTTATTGCATTCCTGTCTGAGTTGGTACTTCACCGTTCTCTGCTGATTTGGGATGCTTGGCTGACGTCGCTTCAGAGTGTGTGTTTGAACGGCCGTGAGGATTGCTAGAGCTACAGGTAGCATATCAGGAAGTTGTTAATTCATCTGTAAAGTAGAATCTGTATGAGTAATTAATATAATTTCTCCTGAAATCCATATGCCTGCCTGCCTATTGTTAAAGGAGGTTGCCACGGGGTGAAATTTTAGGACACTCCTCTCCTGGTTTCTGTGGGTGCAGGCAGCAAAGGTTCCTGGTGTCAGGGGACAAATCTCCCTTTTAATTTTTCAGTCTGCCTGAAAACCACCTTCGGAGAGAGGCAACTCCATTAACAGGAATTAATGGAGCCCTTTCTGTAGGCAGGGGTCTGCCCGGAGTGCTGGTGTTTGTAATAATCAGGACATTTCATGAGCATGTTATTTCTGTGTTCCTAGAGCTTTACTTCAAAGCTGATTTTCTCAGGGTGCTTGTAGCTCCCCAGCACACTCAAAAATACCAAAAGGTTTTTGTCTTGTTTTGGCATCCTGTCTGTGTGCAGCTCCTAGTCCCCCAAGGATAAACAGAGGAAAGCTTTTCTCTGCTATCTGGTCATAATTTTCTAAAGGTCAATGTTGTCATCCCTTTTACAGGAAATCTTACCTGTCAACTGCTGCCCAAAATGGCTAGAAGATATTTCTTTGCATTTCACTTGCAGTGGGGCTTTCCATGTGCAGCACCGACTAAGCCTTTTTGCGTTCAGAAGTGCTTTGTGCTATTTTTTTTTTTTTAAACAATGTTCTGCCTTTAAAATCATCATCTCCCTCATTCCTTCCCTGCCATTCACACCAGTTCCAAAATCCCTGGAATGTATGGCACAGATTCCCAACATAATGCTTTAATTGCTGATACGGATTTTTGTTTCCCCCTCTCTTTTCTTTTTCCTGGAAGAAGAACAAATTTAAGATTCATGTGAGGTGAAGAGACTGTAACTCCCAACGGCGTTGTTTTATCTCTTAACATTTAGAGGTGACTTTTAGAGCTGTTCAGTGTGAGGAATGAGTTTCTTGTCAAAGAAAATTCTCGTTGCCATCAGTTTTGACATGTATTTACCGGGTTCTAGAAGGACTTTGTCTCCTCCTGCATCCCCATTCAGCACTGTCCAGTGATGGGGACGGTCTTGTACCACCTGACATAATCACAGCTGCCCAGTCCTCTTGGCCAGATGGGAGCTGCATTCACCTCTCAATTTGATAGAAACAGATGTTTGCCTCAGAGGAAAGGAAAAGGGGATGGAAAAAAATAGCAGCTGCCATGAAAATTCCATTGTGGAAAGATGTGTATAATCCAGGGTGGGATTTCTGGTCACAACCTGCGAGTAAATGCCTGTCCTGGGAACTCCGGCTAATTTGTGCTTAGGTGCTCACCACTCACCTGAGATGGGTGATGGCAAGTGGCAGGTTGCAGACTTCAACAAAAGCTTCTTCACAAAAATCTTCAACTGAAATCAGTAATTTCACCCCACTGCAGATTCCTTTGGTTCCCTTCTAGTTACCAGGCTTTTGTGGGATACAAATACTGCTTCCTGCCCAGCTGTAATCATATGCCAGTGTTTGGGCTAGAAGAAGGAACAAAATGAAAAAAAAGGAACATTTTAATTTGGATTAAATAAACATTTATCTCCTCGAACTGGTCAGAGAGAAATTAATTGTTTTATTCTTCTGATCTACTAATTACATGTACAGGCAAGCCCATGTAAGCTTTTCCTGCATGCTCTATCATTAAAGAATGGATTACATCTGAATTAAATTATTTCCATCAAAAGTATCAGTGGGTCAGGGTAGTTGGCAAGATTTATAGGCTAAAAAGAAGGAGGTCAATGGATGTCAGTGGTTAAGAAATATATTGTTCTGCTGGGGGAGTTATCCTTTCCGGAGAGACTGAATTGCTCTTTTTCTCATTCTTAGCATCTCTTCACACGCTTGCACTGCATGGACATTAATTCTAAACTCCTGTAGTTTCTTGTCAGTTCTTACCCTTTCAACCACCAAGAAACATCGTGTCAAGTGCATGCGTTCCAAGTCCCTGCCTCAGGCAGGGAAGCATAAGAGATCATGATGGCAATGCTTAACTTTCCAGCATGATATCTATTCTTAGTCCTGTTTTGTCTACAGTGGTAGGGCTTTGTGTTTGCTGGCGGTGACTACAGACACAATTGCTTTCTCACTGCTATAACTATAATAACTGTCTCCTGCCTCTTCCTCTGGCTACGTAGAAAAGCAGATGAGAGTGGAAAAGTGAGAAAAAACTTGACAAAAAAATTGCTTCTTGAAGGTGAGAGTCGCGGGCAGAAAAGGCAGTAGATGTCACCTTTGGGTCAGCAGCACAGAACAGTGATTTAAGAAAGAGGGAACAACTCTATTATTGTTTTAAAAAGTGTCAGACAACTTAGGACATCCAGTTGTTTTTCTACCCTATCATAAGAGGTCTTTTCCCAAATTTTGATTTCATAATTAGAAAATATATGTAATTATGACACAATCTGAAAAGCTTCAGTAAACACAGAAAATTGCAGGTGTCAGGTTACCTTATCCCCTTTTCCAGGTAGAGAAAGCGGATCCGTGCAAAAGAGAAAAAATTGCAGGCACATGAAATGTAAATGGCCACTTAACAAAAATTAAATACATAAATACCTAAATTTCTGCTGATTTCTAATCAACCATCTGTTTAGGCAGCATACAAAGGAAAAGCAGGAAATCATAAGCACCATTTGAGACTCGCTTCTCTAAGCCATATTAGTTGCGTTATTACCGTAATTAACACGTTCTCTAATAGAACTGAATACACCAGAGATTGCCCCAGGTTCTGGGCTTTGGGACAAATGACTTCTCTGTATGAAAGCCAGCAAAAAGGCAGAGGTTTCTCTTGCAGTCTCAGGGGCGTCTGCATTCCCAGCGACTGGGCGAGGAGCTCTTGCAGGTCTGGAGCGGAGCCAAGGTTTTACGAGAGGAGCCACACATCCCTCCCTTGGTGCAGTCCTGACCTGTTCTTCTACCGCACAGCGGTCCAGGAGATGCAGAGCTGGTTTCTGTGTCAGCAACGCAGGTGCACTAGTCACCTAAGGGGACATAATAATAATACTACTAATAATGAAGCACATGTGCCAAGCAAGCAAACAAATTTTACTTGACCAAAACTCAGCAGACCTTTAGGAGGACCCACCAGCCTCTCCCCACCTGCGTGCAATTTGCTCTTGAGACTCGCCAGTTTTCCAGCCTGGCAGCTCAGTGCAGAAAGTCCCAGTGAGACTTTGGTGACTTGCACAGTTCCATCAGATTTTACTGATTAGTTATTTACAGAGAGAGTGAATGAGTGAATAGCTGCCAGACAATTTGTAATGTGTGTTGCTGTAAAGCAGAAGATAAGACAGCATTTCCTATCATAATCTACTAACTCGGGCATGTGCAATCTTGCCGTGTTTTTTCCTGGTGCATGGAGCACTTCGTGGGAGAGGATGGAGAGATGGCTGAGAACACTGTTCTGACCTTGAATTTGCAGCTATACATTTATTTGAACTTACGTTCTTCTCTGAATGCTGTTTTTCCATGTGAGCGGTTGCTGTCACAAGGATGGGAGAGGCAGAAAGCTGCATGACTGTGAATAGACGATGAAAGGTTCTGTTATTATGTTGTCCACATCTTTGGGAATCCTGCTGGTGGGAAATCTCTCTGGATCCCAGATGTCTGCCTGCCCAGGCTGAACCTCACACAACGATCTGGAGAGGGGAAAAGGAAGGGATTTATGTGGAATCACAGGAACTGACACGTAATTTGGGTGTCCTTGAGTTCTGTCCTGACTGTAAAAGTGGCTGAGAAAAAGGGTGAAGCAAGTCAGAAAGGAACTAAGAAATTTCCCTTTAGATTTCATTGTAAACCCTGGAAGAATGAGGTTTTTTCTATTCCTGTTTCAAAATTTGTTGTAATCCTATAATCTTCACAGTCTCATTCTCTTATACATACAGAATCACAAAATCACAGAATCACAGAAGGGTGGAGGCTGGAAGCACCTCTGGAGATCATCTAATCCAAACCCCCTACTCAAAGCAGAGCTGCGTCCAGTCAGGTTTTTAGTATCTTCAAGGATAGAGACTCCATAACCTCTCTGAGCAACCTGTGCCAGTGTTCTATCACCCACACACTAAACAGGGGGTTTTGTTCAGGTGGAATTCCCTGTATATCAGTCTGTGCTCATTGCCTCTTGTCCTGTTCCTGGGTGCCACTGAGAAGAGTCTGGCTCCGTTTTCTTTACCTGCCTCGGGTATTTATCCACATGGATAAGATCCCCCTGAGCCTTCTCTTCTCCAGGCTGAAAAGTCCCAGCTCTCTCAGCCTCTCCTCACAAGCTAGATGCTCCAGTCCCTTCATCATCTTTGTGGCCCTTCTCTGGACTCACTCCAGTAAGTCCATGTCTCTTTCTCACTGGGGAGCCCAGCACTGGACATGGACAGATACACTAGACACATAACAGTGGGACACTTCAGACTTACCTATCTAAAGCATTTTTTAATCTTTTGATCTTAATTCTGTATGATGGAGGTTTACATTGACCTGTCCAGACTGGTATGGAGACAGACACATGGGAAGGGACCTCTTGAGGATCTAGTCCAATGCTTCAATCAAAGCAGGGCCAGCCTCTAAGTTAGTTAAGGTCCCTCAGGGCAATGTCCCATTGAATTCTGAAACTCTCCAAGGATGGTGATGCCACAGCCCTTCTGGGCCCTTGTGCCAGTGCTGCATCACTCTCGTCAGAGAGAATATTTTCTGTGTGTCCAGCTGGAATTTCCCTTGGTACAACTTGTGATTGCTGGCTTTTGTCCTTTCACTGTGGACCCCAAGAAGGGTCTGGCTTCACCCTTGCTCTAACAGAGATCCTTCAACCTCTCCTCATGTGCCGTGTACTCCACCTCCTACTGTCATAGTTGCTTTCCACTGGACTCACTCCAGTTTGCCAACATCTTTCTTGTACTGGGGGGCTCAAAGCTGGACACATCATCCCAGATGTGGCCTCATGAGGACTGAGTAGAGGGAAACAACCACTTTCCTTGCTCTGAGAGCTGACCCATTTAATGCTGAGCCACATAATGTGTGCTGGCATTTCCACTGGGTCCTGCAGTATGTATTGCTTGGAATTTACTAGCATCGACATTTATTTTTTTATTATGTTACCTTAGCTTAGGTCTCTCTAAAGTTTCTTACAAACATCTCAGATGATAAACATAAGTTATCCGCAACTTTCATTATCTTGGAGTCCTCACCATACACATGCTTTCCTGTTCTGTCATATATTTATGGAATGTCATAAGACAGGAGGAAATCTCAAAAATCTGTTAACTTTTTTTTTCTAAGGTGGAAGCTAGCAATTAAACATTATTCTTTTTTCTATCTCCTGCTCATTTTTCATCTATGACATTATGTTCCCTCATCCATGGCTGATTAGTTTCTCTATTAGCTTCTTGTATGACAACTCATCAGAGACCTGTTGGAGGTTGTCTGCTGTAGGATCTCAGGCATAGACAAGGAAAAGATGTTGGTAGATGCTGCACAAACAGAGAATGAAAAGTTGGTAACCACCTGAAAGACCTCGCAAAGAGCTCCATTTTGAGACTAACTGTTGTGGGTCAGCGTACCTCCTGGTTGCTTTGGGAAGAGACTTCATGTGGTGTTGCTGGAAGTTTCTGATGTTATGGCATCTCCTTTCTTGTAAAATTAGCCTTAACAAAAGGATGTCACAGACAGCCACCTGATCCCACCTGCAGCATAACTGTTGGTAAGACTTTTTTTGGCCAGAAGGTACTTCTGAAGAGAGGTTGAGGGGCTGCAACAAAGTAGCATTACAGTTTTACAGAGACTTTCTCACAAACGTGGCAAAGAGTCAAGAGACGCTACAAAGACACCTAATTGCAAAGTTGGCAAGTGATGAGTGGAAGCAGGGACTATGGACTGTTCGGGTGTGCAAGTTGACCTTTCGGTGCTGAATAAAATGAGCAATAAGGTGGAAGAATCCTTGAAAGTTGATTGTTTGATATGACAGGAAAAAGGAGCTAGGAAGATGAGCAAAAAGAAAACCAAGTGTGAGGCTAGGGAATGATCTCTGCAGCAGTATTGTGGATCGATACACCATCAGGGCACGACTGAGTTTGTCAGTGGCCAGGAAAAGGATGTTGCAGTAATTGAGACATGAGGTGATGAGAGCCTAGATAAGAATTTAACAGCATGGCTGGGAGTGAGAGGTGCGCCTGAGAGATGTTAATCGGAAGGAATCTGCAAAATCCTGGATACGTCCACAGAGCAGTCAGGGCTCTGAGCGCAGCTCATGGGGGCCAGCCTGCAGAAGGCTCACTCCAGACAGGTCAGCAACCAGAAGCAGTGAAGATGTGGTGATGTGGGCTTTGATGTGGGCTAGCTGTACTCAAATGGGCTATTATGAGTTCAGATGCTGCTGCCACTGGATTTCACTACTCCTTTGCTTGTGTGTTCCACGTTTCTTTGGGGGGGGGGGGGAAATGCTTCTAAAACTCTAATAAATTGTTCCTTTCCATCTTTTTTTTTTTCCTCTGGGCTCTTTGGCCCATGTGCACATGAATAGATGGAGTTTCCAGTTTCTAGGATTTGGCATCTTCTCAGATCTCATTGTTTCCTGCAGATTCCCTTTCTTTCTCTTGATACTGAAGTCACTAGCATGGCACTGGTAGATACTGAAGAAAACTGAAAAATTAGGGATGTTTTCAAATTCTGGAAGAAAACAAAATTTGGCCAGTTGAAGAACTGTGCGCAGGAAATTAAAAAGCAAAACCCAAACAAACAACCTCATCTCCCCAAGGAAAGCAATAAAATCAACCAAAAGTACTGCCAAAGGTGGAAAAACTGATCATAGTCCTGTAGGACGTTATACTGGGAGGCGGGGGGGGAAGCAGTACAGTATAACATAGTCACTATTTCCCAGTAGCTGTAATTTAGCTCCAAGTCGTCTTCTCAAGTCACTTATCTCACTAAAACTTGTCACATGCCCTTTCCTGATGCCCATTCATTGCATTTTCGTATGAGCGGCACAGTGCTTTGGGGGGAGGCACAAGCCTACTCGCATTGGAAGCGGGAGTCCTGCAAATGACTTTTAAGTCATTTGGCTTCAAGGTGCACAAGGGCTGAGCTTTACCCACCATGCCAGCTGAAATCATGATCCTCCCTAACAGGGAAAAGCTGCATCTGTTAAGGAACAAGTGCTGCCTTACAGCAGATCATAAATATGGCCATGGGGTTAATATTTGTTTTTATTTATGGTGGCATAGGAATGAGTCTGTTTTACATTCTTCCGCACATGTGACACACATATGTAAACAAAGGCAGAAACTTTAGAAATGTGAGTAAGACAGTGGGTTACTCATAGGGAAAAATCACCATTTAGAAATTCTTTGTTACATCTGCCATGGATTATTTTTCAAAGAAAGAAGTCTGAAAACTTTGAATTAACCTTGGTGCTTTAAGTACAGTTTCTAGGGAGCCGTAATAAAGCTTGTGCTCTAATACCTTCCAAAGTGAGCAAGTAGAAAAAAATCAGTGGGAGCAGAGGGATGCAGCAGCACGAGAAATGTTGCCTGCGACATTTAAACTCATATTAATCTGCTGTGACACTACTAACATTTGTTGGTGACTTTGGGAGAGGATGTTGGCAGTGGTGGGTGGGATCACAGATGTCATCTGGTTTTAAGGCCTTGGATGAACCCGTTTCCCTGTTTTCATGGTGCTGACAGGGAGATTTTTACTGTAGCAGAGAAATCCTGGTAACGACTAGTTTGTCAGGCTGTATGCTTTAGTCCACTGTGGGTGATGCGGTTCATATTTTGCATTACTGCTCAGCAACGTGTTAAAATCTTGTGCAGGGAAATTCCCTTTAATACGAGATGATAAGCATATCCCTTGGGTGTTCAGTTCTTTAGCCGTGACCTGTTTCTGTGGTACAAGTACATGTAAGTGAAAACTAGACAGAGGCCACCAAATAGCCATCAAATAATTTTTCTCATTAATACTTACCGGAGTGTTTGTCCTATAAGAAACTCACAATTAAAGCCATTTCTTATCCCTGAGCTATGCATTCCACAGGGGTGATGCAATTTCAGCTGATAACGTGAATGGATTATAATGAAATTTGCATGTAGCCAATGCAGGGCTTTCTGCTTTAAAAGCAATGACGCCCCAGCTCTTTTTGGGGGTAGTGTTTTAGGGGGAAGGTGTTTGGCGTTTCTGCTTCAAGATACTGTTTCTACATTTCTTTTTTACATTTCTTTTTTGCCCTGCAGTTCTGAAACTTTGGCAAGAGATGTGGACTTCACTCCCAACCTTGACATTTTCATTTTTTAAAGCTAAGACTCAGCAGCATTTGGTTTTGCCCTAAGTCTTAAAGAAAAAAAGGAAACCCAAACCAAATACAGGATGAAGTCTGATAAATTTTTTGCAATGTATCATTCCAAATATAAAAGTCAGATGTCACCGACTGGGCTTATTTGTCTTAAACTCTGGCAGCTTTACATGTCAGGGAAAAATTAAATTTCATTCTGCTAGACTTGTCCATTTAGCAAGCTAGCAAAAACAAGTGTATATGTTGGCCTACACATGCACACATTTTGATGACTGGATTATGTCATTTATTTGCTATGCTACTCTTGGTAAAATGTGTATTTGTTGTACTGCTTTTGATATTTTGATTGGGTTTGATATTTTGTTAACAGGAAAGAACAGAAAGAGTGGGTAAAGCTCTTGGGTAAAGCACAGCATCCTCAGTCCATTTGGGAAGTGATGTGCTGTCTCAGTTTTGAGTTGCTCTGGGGGAATTAATTGGTGTCTGCTGGAACCGAGCCCGAAAGTATCTTTTAAATTATACCAGTGCATTGCCTGTCCTCTGCTAGCTGGAGTCCCGGCAGGACTTGGCATGGTAGGTCCATCCCGCTGTACCTCAAACACCAGCGCTGTGGGAATCTTCCCCAATGCCTCGCTGCAGGGTGGTCCATCCTAAAGGTATCTGATCCCTGTTGTACTGCCCTCATGCCTTTAGTTAGTGTAAAGAAGCCAGAAACGGAGTAGGAATCTGATGTAGGTCTCTTCTGAGAAACACAAATAGTTTTTCACACATCTTCCCCCTCTGTCCACCTCTCTTTTGGGATCCACCGTAAGGATAGAAAGTTGACTTCTCTCTCAGAGGAGTTGAACTCTCTTAAAAAAAGTTAACCCCATGCAGATACTCTGTATAAAGGTCATAGTAGGTCCCTAGCTGAGGGCCGTTTTCCAAGCTGAAGGAAACGAGTTTAAACATTAAAAGTCAAGCATGACTTAAACCAAACCAAAACAAAAAACACCTGCATCACCCAGAACACTGCCAGATTCCAGAGTCCTTATCTTTTGAGTCTACGCTCATGACCCAGCAAAACATGATAAATTATATTGAAGAATATAGAGCCCAGAAACTTCTCATTAATAATAACCCTGCACTTTTATGTATTTATTTTAAACCTACTGGAATAGGTAGAAGCATCACAGGTTTCCTAAATACCCAGGTCTTCAACTGGTTTAATGCCTCGGTAAGCAAAGGTTGGAGCCTGTACTCCATACTTTCAGAACAGAGATGAAATTAATGGGTAAAACTGTAACTGTGTTAACAAGGGCCCTAAACTGTGTTAACAAAGGCCATCTAGTCCCATGTAGGCACATTAAAACCCTGCGGTGCAAGGGAATAGGGCTGGCAGAGTGGGATCCTTCCAATGTGTTTAGAAATCTGTTATATTTTGATGCAAATTTTTTGAATGAATGAAAAGGTCAAGGATAATTGCTGCAGAAGAAGCCATTTATCATCATGCCTGGGCAATACAAGGGGTAACCTAAGGGTCCAGGTTTGCAGAATTGCTGCTCCTACATGCCAGACCCATCCAGGGTCTGCTTGCTGCATGCTTGGAGCCAGGACCGTGCTGCTGTGCTCTGGTTCTGGTAGTGGCTTTAAAAAATTACATTCAGCAAGCTCCGCTCCCCACTGCCATCTCCTCTCCCAGTAAAATCCTGTCGGCTTGGGCCCAGACAATATATTAATCAGTGAGACTTTCAAAGCAGGAATTGGCCATTATACAACTGATTGCATAGAGCCTGAACGTGAATGCAGACACGGATCCTGCTGGCAAGCTTGAGTAACACAAGATGAGACTTAGCAAAGTCTGGATCCTTGTGGTGTTACTGACCTGTTTTCCCCAAAATTCTGAGAGCAGTTGTGTGATTGAAGGTACACAACCTAGCGTAGTAAGTACAGAGGTCCTGGTCTCCAGAAATGACTTGCGTCCGGGGAGGAAAACCAACAAAGAGCTGCATTTACCTCCTTGGTGACACGGCAGAGCGTGGACGGGCGAGGAGGTGAATTTGACACGATTGCAAAGAGCAAAGTGCCATCCCTGCCCGAAAGCACCCCAGCCTGCGTGAACGGTTGCATTTCTCTCTCCAGCACGTTACAGGGCAGAGGCATCGCCACTGCTGGTGCAAGGCACACGATGGCAGGGATTGAGCTAATCGTAACGTCTCTCCTGCCTCTGCTGTTCCTCCTCAGT
>NW_008824665.1:1724742-1744191 GCF_000699105.1 Pygoscelis adeliae
CCTCAGCAGAGCTGAGGAGCTGCCCGCAAACCCCCAGCCCTGCTTGTGGTCTGGCATCCTCTAGGAATCCAACCACAATCCCAAATGTCCCCAAAACACTGTTCTGGATGAAGAAGGTGTACAGTTTTGTCCCCTTTGCAGGCAGTTTGTATTTTTGGCAAGAATCCTTTTCTTTTAGCATCTTTTTACTTTTTGCATTTATTCTCCCTCTCTTCTGTCTCCCTCATTCCTGCCTAAGCTGAAAGAAGCCACGTTGTATCTGAGTTCTACTCTGCAAAACATGGATTTGAAATTAGCAGAATGAGTTAGTCCATTCCCAGTTTATTAAAAACTGTTTTTCTGGGGCTGATAAAGGAACCAATTAAACGCCATGAATTCTATTTTCATAATAATGCTCAATGAGGCACTTCATAAATTGAAGATTCACCATGCAAAGAAAAAGTGATATATTGTGGTTTATTAAAATGAGTCCAGAATTCTTTAAAGAGCGGAGTAGTTAGTCACTTTTTTTTCCTCTTGTTTTGAAATTTGTCCTTAATTCTTGCTCCTCATTCAAGCAAACTTCCTGCAACAGCCAGAAGGCAGTTCAACAGCTGTTCCGTGGACTGAAAGCGATGGGATATTTGCTTGAGGACACGGCAGAAGAGGGTGAATTATATGCAGCGAACAAATAATTTATTAGGTTGGCCCCATTTCTTCTTTGTCATTTATCTGTGAACAGATCGCAATTTCAGCAGTGCTGTTTGTTTTTCAGAATTTGACACACGAAAACATAAATAAACAAATGTGACTGCTGAATTTCTCATGAACTTGAATCACTTATGCAACCAGATATTCAAAGAATATTGGTTTTGCTCTTTTAATTGGATATGTGCTACCAGTTTCAGTCTCCTAGCTGAAGAGGCTTTAGTGACATCTGGGATAAATTAATGTGCAAAAATCAAAATGTATTTTGTATAAGACTTCTGCAGAATCATTTTAGAATTCCAGCCACAGAATTATTTTTTAAAGATTTGGGGAATGGGAAGCAGACTGGAAAGAAATTAGCAAAACAGTCAAAATAAATTTATTTCTCTGCTTTCAGACAAATGCGCGGAGAAAGTTGGTTATTCTGACAATTTCTATTAGGGGTTTAGCCAACTTAGTCAGCAGATATGATCGCAAGTGTAATGATCGTGCTTTACAGCAGTTTTAAAGTTAAAAACAACAGGGTTTTATTGATACTGTCTGTAAACAGTGTTATGCTTTTCACTCATGTCTAAATGCCATGTGCATATTAAGTGCCTATTCTCCTAGCAATAAACATGGTTTAGTAAAATTTATATTTTGATGTGCATGGAAGTAAATCAGCAGAAGATTGGATGAACTGAAATGTGTAAACTTTTCTAGCTGAAGGAACCAAATTACCAAAATGCAAAACTAGTTACCTGCTTCATTAAGAAACATGAGTAAGAACGATTTTTATGAAAAAAATGATGGGAAGCAATTGGCTAGAGAGTGATTGCAGGATATAGTCTCTGTACTAATTGGCTTGTTCAGGATGTACACAAAATCTGTTTTACCAATCATTTGTAGTGTTTGTAAATGATAATATTATGGCAATTAAAGGATGAATCATTTTTCCACGATGTTGCTATATTAACCTAAAGCGATCATCTGGGTTTAATTCAGATCTGAGAAGAAACAATTTATTTAAAAATGTTACCTTTCAAGTCTCATTTCTTCGTCTGCGCTCCGAGTGCCTACCCTTTTGTCTGCTCTATATTGTGGGTTCTCATGCTCAGACTGCAGATCCTAAGGGTGTTCACATAAACAGATGTTCCTCATATCCTGTCTGGGTTATTTTTTTTTTTTTCCTTTCTTTATAGAGGTCGTAATTTCACTGTATGTAGCGCTGTAGACATTTTCATGGTAGAAAGCCACAATGTCTTTCATAAATGCCATTTCCCATGATGGACCAAAGAGCGTGCAGATCCCACGGTGATAGATGTTCATTTGAGACAGTCTGGGCAGCAACAGGAGGCAATGAATACGTGAGATGTTGAGGTATTGCCTCATGTGGGAAGGATGTAGTTAACTTTAGGGGGAAAGAGGCTAAAATGTACAACCAAACTTATTAAGACATATTTTACCCAGTAAGTTGGAGAGAAAAGTGAAATTCTCTCCTGTAAAGGTCTTTTTTTTACCCTGCGCTTCATCTATTTCACTTCGCATTTGCTGAGATTTCCTCTGCACACAGAGCACTTATTTCTCTCATGTCTGCATGACTGACTGGTGGGACTTAGCTAAAAAAGGGTCTTCTCCTTGGCTTCATACCCTGAGGGTCTGCCATGCAGGCTAGCACTGAAAAGCTCTGTTTGTTAGCTGGGGGAAGAAGGGGTCTGCAAGCTCCAAATCAAGAGAACACTCATACTGAAGAGGAATCACAGAACTCTATCCTTGGAAATGGGCTGGGGATTGATAGATTTTTGGAGGTTTTTTTCCCTTACTCTTGGAGCAGGTAGAGGAATGATGGATTTTGTTTTAATCCAGCCCTGTAGGATGAGAGAAAATGAAGCTATATTGAACTGGCTACAGAAAAAAAGCCTCTGAGTTTACTACAAATAGATAAAATGTTTCTCACAGTTTGTAAAAATTCCATTAAAAAATGAACTGAGACATGGAGACAGCATGACTTTTGTTTATAAATATTTGTATTTCATGCTGAGAATTCCTTCAGCTGTGTACATGCATTTAAAAATATCTGAAGATTAAAAAATCTGACTCCGACAAAGTGAATTGGATGGATTAAAATGTTATCAGAGTTTCATTCTTCTTGATGCAGGACAGAGTGGAAGTGCCCGCTGGGCAGCTGTTCACGCACAGTGTCCATGTCGTTCTTGAGCCCAATTCCCTCTGAACCTGTGCTCACAAGTTGACACTGCATTTTGCAAACCACTCATTAACACTTGCCTTTGTGGCCCTGGATGGGTGAGCCATACAGTGATCTAAACTGGCTGCAATCTGAACAAGTGTTTTTACGAGCCTATTTATTTTAGTAGTTCAAGGTTCTCAAATATAGCAGGGGAGGGAAAAAAAGGCATTAGCACTATATAATTTTTCTGAACTGTTGACCAAAACCCATATTCTGATCTTCAGTCATATGTCTTTACCCACTTTTCATGCATCCTCTCTCTTTCCTTTGCCCTTCTCCCCCTTCCCTGCCAAGCTGCCCCCAAGCATGGAGGGCCTTCTTCCTTCCCCCTTCTCCTCCCAGCTTGTCTCCATTTTGCATGTTCTCATTCCGATGTTCTCCTCCTAAACGTGAATTATCTGCTCAAGTTCTGTTAATAGGACGCTACAGATACTAAGCAATATATACTATAATACATCCAGTGCTTTACACTGTATGTCAGGTGTTTGCAGGTAGCTGTTAAAATCTTACAGTTATCTGCTAAAACCAAACTCTTTGGAAGGTAGAATATTATTTTTTTTCCACCCCAAACATTTATTGCTTTCCATATCTTACCTCCACTGAAATAGATGGCAGTGCTTTCACTGGCTTTGTTGAAGAGATGTCTGATTACCTGCCTATTTTCAAATACGGCCAGAGGTCACAACAGGAGGCATTTTTCAGAAAGGTTCGGATTCCAGCCCGAGCCCCAAACACGCACCAGAGGGTTTCAAAAGGATGTGGTGGAGAAGGTTAAGCTATCCAGAAATCCTTTCTATAAATATTGAAGAGGGAGCTGTGCGGAGCTCTGCTGTGTTGAAAGATGCTACTTTCATTTGGAAAACGTAATGAGGAAGGAACTGAGCTCTTTCGAAAACCCATGTTTGTGAGCGCTGAGCACCTGAGAACATGATGCTGAGTAGTGAAATGCTTTATCAATATTGTGATGGGGATGAAGCCTCAATGGAAGGGGATAAGTATAGAGTGGAGGTACCTTTGTGCCTCTATGGTTTATTTTGGAGAATTTCCAGTCATTCTAACAAGCTCACCATCTCCTGGCATCTCTCGGTGTGCACTGACAATCTCTGTGCTTCAGCAAGATCAAGCCATTGGGGCCACAGCAGATCAGTAGAGGAGGCAGTGCTTCATGCAGAGGGAACCTGGTGAGGATCCTTTGCAGCTGGCTAAAGGCAGAGTGAGTTCAGGACCCACAAGGAGCATTATCTACAGTTGAATACTAAAATATTTGTGTCCATGCAAGAGCTTGTCTTAACACTGTTGAATTATATCTTCAGCCTGAACTAGAGGCATCTACAGCACTGAATATAAGGCCCTTGACTGTGTTGAGCAGCTTATCTGTATTTGTTCTCTTTGAAAATGTTTTGTTAGCAGAGTCACTTACTTCTGAGAGCTGAGCAATACCAGACAAACAAGCCGGTGTGCACATTTCTGGAGGAATAGCAATCCTCATTTGTACTTCTTAGACTTAAAGGGTTTGGTGGCCACTGACAAATTTCTGCAACAGCCTTCTGGAATCGGCAGGTGTGGTTGTCCCTATTTCTTGAGTAAGGAACTGGAAAAATTGTGAATTTCAAGTGACTTTCCAAGGCATAGACTTTCCAGGGCACCGTTTTGTCTGCCCTGTAATGTCTGGCTCACCCTTTGAATTGATGTGGCATTTATGTGACAGCATTATCAATAGGCTCATATACTCAGAGAGAGCCTTGCAGTTGCAGCTACTCCACCCCCAGCAAGTGGTTCTTTCAAAACAGGGTTGCCTGGACTGGCATGCCAAAGCTGAAGGAACAACCGGGGCCTTCCAGAGCTGAGAAAGTTATGTAGATTCATAATATATTTAGTTTACAATTAACACATGAAAACACAATGTATGTTCCTATTACTTGACACAAATGAGATGTCATGTGGAGGAAATAAACTCTGACAAGTTTATGCTTTTTTTTTTTATTTTGGATTTTCATTTCAGAAGACACTTTTCCTTTAAGGTTACAATACAAATTTTATTTTTTGATGTATCTTTGGGTTCAATCATTGTTTTCCTTTTTAACACACTTTGCCTGTTGCAAATCATATCTCAATGATACCACGGTATTTGTCTTCTGAAGCTTGTCCCCAAAACGTGATCTTTTTTTATGTCTTTGTGTATGCAATGGATTTTAAACTATCTCTCTTTTAAACTGTGCTGCTTGTGACATGTAGAGCAGCACTGCAGAGGAGGTGGAGATGGAAAACGCAGTGCCAGTGAGCTCCCTCCCCACTAAGCATCATGCTTGTAGGTGACCCTCTCCATCCTTACCCTGCCTGGGAGCAGACGGTGCCAGCACAGGGACTGGACCTGTCCAGGGAGAGGACACAAGTCCAGCACGGCTCTGGTGAGGAAGAGGAGGTCAGGGGCACATTCCCACAGGTTTTAGTAAGGAGAAAAAATGATCGTTGTGTGTGGCCTTTTCCACTACTGTGTTGTTGTGGCAGTTTCATTCCAAATGTATTGGGTGTTCTCCCATTTTTTTGACACCTGCAAAGTGAAAAATTACTTTTCTCTTTTCTCCATTTTAGAGAAAAATTCAGAAAATGCCTTACACAAATAAATGTCAAAGATTAGACTTTTTTGAATCATTTTCAGTAATTTGCAGATTTGTGTCACGCAGTGGCTATTAAAGTCTGCGTTCAAAACATTTCTCCAGAGAACACTCTCAGGTTGCGATACGGTTAAACGCTAACTAAAAATTAAGAACACTTAGAATATCTGCTTCAGAAATTTAATTATGTCACGATTCAAAATTTGTAGGCTTCAGTATCTGTAAGAATGCTACTTAATTTCCTGCAAATGCTATTGGTCTTATGCTCCAATCAGCTGGAATATTTTATGCATAATCATGTGGTGCTCAGTGCCCATAATTAACAATTGTGTGTCAATTTGTCAAGCACCATAAAAAACAAATGGGAATGCAAGCCGTACTCTCATTTTTCTATGGGTCAGCAAATATTTTTCATTATAAATCCCATTTTCCAGAGGACTTCCTGAGATTACTTTGGTATTTTAGTCATTTAAAAACAAACAGTAGCAGTTTGCAATTACATTCGTTCCTGACTGGAAACTCTTCCGGATACAGTATTGCAGTTTAACTTATGGTTTATAAATAAGAGAGCGCCACGTTCCTTTTGTAGGCTGTCAGAAATATCTGGCAGGTGGCTAAACTGTCCTTTTCGTTTTCGGGTAGATGCTGATCTGGTGAGCTGCCTCTGCTCCCAGTTTGTCACACGGGGCATTGTGAGGTGCTCAGCTCCTCAGAGGATCAGGACCTGCTCCGTTTATCTCCTTGCAGCTGCTCTTTCTTTTCCCCCTTTCTCTTCCGTTTCTCAATTCATTCCCAGTGCTGATAACTATGTAAGTGAGGGTAGGACATGATCATCGCATTAATTTCTGAGTACCTCGACATTAAATCACAATCAGGCATCCGAAGGAGGATAATTGAAACTAACAAACAAACAAAATCCATCCATGGTTGCAGCAATCAGTTGCACATCCCCTGCCAGTGGAGTAGAGCTGTTGCCATCACATCAGTTTTCTTCACCAGGTGAAAAATCCTTCCTAACCCTGTTGTGTGTAGCAAGAAATCAGACTTCAACAGAGGCAAGTATTGAAAGGGTTAAGACATTTAGTCTAATACAGTTCACTAGACAGTCGTATGTAAATACGAATGATAGAATATATGAAGGCTCTACAGACTGCCAGATTTCTATCCTGCCTGCTGAAGCTGCCCATCTCAATACACATCTGTGGCTTCTGTGGGGAACAGGTTTGTAAGCAGAGTTTAGCAACTTGCTGCATTCATTTTGTATACCCATCATCTTTTTCAGTCACAAATCCCAGTACAGAAATGCCAGCTTAGAAGCAGGGGTTAGTTTTTCCTTATTTATAGTGGGTAATACTCCTATAGGACCTATACACAGAATAAGTGTAAACAAAAAAATCCCAAACCCTTGAAAACTATGAAACTGGAATAGTTTGTGGATTTTCTAGCATCGTGGGTTTTTGGTTTTCTTTTTTTCAATTTGTTTTTCTTACCTAGTGTTCATTGCTTATCCCGTAAAACTTCAGTTACAGCTGTTGAAATTGCTGGACACGGGGCACAGTACCAAGACATGGGGACACTGACAGTTCTGCTTCCACAGACAAGACTAATATCTTGCTTACCCCGGCTGGTGACCCTGTATAACTACTTTTATATGCCTGTAGAGCAAAGAAAATATGGAAGAACCTATTTCAGTGGGGAAAAAATGTGGGAATTCTTTTGGCTACTTGACTGCCTTGAAAGTAGGGTGACTGAACTGAATTTAAGTCATAACAGCTGAAGAGCAAGGGTTTGGTGTGGCTAACCTGGGCAGCTGGGATTTGTTTGTGGAGTTTCTGTAGTACATTTAAATTTTTTGTATGATTTGTAGTCACTTGCTGAACCAGAAAGCAAATGCAACTGAAGGGGAGGGAGGATGTGGGCAAATTATTCTTGAATGAGAAATGGCGCACCCCAACCCTGTTTTGAAAGAACCACTTGCTGGGGATGAAGTAGCTGCAATTGCAAGGCTCTCTCCGAGTATATGAGCCTTTTGATAATGCTGTCACATAAATGCCACGTATTGGCTCACTCTGTGGATTCTTTTCTCACTGGGAACTGTACTAAAACTTCTAAGAGGTTTATGAAACTGCTATTAGACAGAAATATTTTTTCTAAATGGGATTAAGTCCAAGATTCAGTCTCTAAGGATTCCCTACATTCCTTAAACTATCACAGTCCATTTCCCATATGTCTATACCCACATTTATTTTCTTAACACTCTTCTTCAAAATTATTGGTGAAAACTTGACTTTTCTTTTTGATATCTTTTTTGATCTTTCTGGTGTACTTATCCCTTCTATTCCAAATGTCTTTGACTTCTCTATTCTCTATTCTCTATTATTACTTCTCACGCAGAAATTAAATACTATTCCAACAGGGCACAGCAGAAGTAAAAACTGTATATTTTGACGTGATGATATATCCCAGTGGATTTGACCCAACATTCAGAATAAATCCTTACTTCATGCTGGATGACTCATCAGGAAACAACTTTTTGTAATGTATATGTTTTTGTGTAAATATTAAATGTCACCTCTGTATTACAGATATCAGTTGTGTGTTTATGACAGAGCACTGCCCACAATATCATTCAATAAGCAATGTTGTCAGTGTAGTACTACAGTTGAGATTTAAACAATTTCTTCTTGAAAACTTCATTTGGAGCATCCCCCACTGCTGTTGTAATCACATATCTCTTTTTATGCTTCTGGTGATGGATCCATGTATTTGAGGTGGATCTTAGGAGAACTGTGCAGTTGCAGAAATTGAAAATAAGCTTCAAAGTCTACTAGTTCCAAGTTAGGCCAGGGTGGTAGCTGTGATGTGCCATAAACATCTGACAGCAGGTCAGATGACCACGTAGAGGTCTCATTCCAGCTCAAACTGAAAGTGGACTTCATCATATAAAACGCAAATAGCAGTTATCAAAATCCTCTGAGACTATGGTTTTTTCTCCCTGTATTTAGAACAGGAAATGCTCTGACTTTGCCTTTGCCCAAGATTTAGGAAAGGACATTAAAAACTAGGGCTTAGCATCTTCCCTTAGCAGGGAGATGAAAGAAGAACAGATTTGGGATACAAGGCTTGAACCATCTCTTGGTGCATGGAGTTCAGGGACATACAGTCTCTTCATACAGGCTTCATTTTAGAAGAGTTTGAGGCCTTTTCCTTCCACTTTTCCCATTGGAAGGCTGATTCCAAACCCAGTTAATGGCTGGGAACTTTGTGTTCCTAGCCTAAATATATTCATGAACAACCTTTATCCATTTGTTTTGTGACACCATTACCTTTTATCTTGAATAGTTCTTTATTAATTATTAATAGAGTATTAATTAATATTTAATAGAGAGCAAACATATCCTCCCTTACCTTTCCCCTTAGCTGTTCCTCTTCATTTTGCTAGACTAAACAATCTAAGCTCCTCTAATCTCCCTTCAAGAAAAAAAAGCTCTCCCCAAATGGATTTTTGCAGCCTTTTTCTACACCTGGTCCATTTTCATTTTATGATGACGATGGCCAAACTCCAGCTTGCAAAATGCATGTGGCTCATAAGCTCTTGCAATGTGTCTCTTTTGCTGATTATCCAACGATAGTGCTCCTGCCTAAAATGCAAGAGAAGTGTCTTGCCAGCACTACAAGGTAAGAAAATAGAATTAATAGGCACAGGATCAATCTACAATGCTCTGATATGTGTGATGCTTCTCGTATGAAGCAGCAGCTTCCAGCTCTGCTGTGTATTCCACTGTACCGGCAGGAGCCCCAGACTGAGGATGCAGGAACAAGGTAGGACATGGTATTTCGGTGGGGAGATGTGCAATAGGAGGGAAGGAGGGAGGCTGATAAGGTTGAAGCAATATTTTGGAGAGGGGTAGGGCACAAAATGTGAAGGCGAGGGGGATGCATCCTTTGGGCTGTGAACACTTTGCAATGGGCTTATAGACCGTTGCTCAGATGAAATGTTAATGTACATAGTCTGGAGGCCAGCTGTCCTGATAGCTTTGGCACCCTAGGATGTGTCTATATGGCAGACTGCAGTAACACCTGAGCTGTGTGAACTCACTAGCCATGGCGCTGGGAGGCTGTTTTAGCGTGATAGTCTACCTGGGCTGATTAGCCCTTCTCACATAGCCAGGCTGCTCCCAGTGCCAAGGCTGGCTGCTATGGTCAGCCTGACCTTGGATATCACGGCCAAGCGTTGTAGGCTTAGACGATGGGCATATAAACAGCAGAAAAATCTCCTAGAGTCTTGAATGTTTGTCAGGTACGTAAATATCTCAGATTATTTTCCTTAAATTATCCCTATGGGGATCATTTATGCAGCAGTTTTATAACTAGTTTCTGCATAAAATATAGTCCTGGTACTCAGGTTATCTTTTATGTAGTCAAACATTTTCTTGTTTGCATGCTAATCTAAACTCTTAATCACTGAATAACTTCAGCAGCTGTAGTGTGGTTTTCTTACGGTGCTTTGCTTTGGAAAAGAAAATGAATGTGTCTGCTTTTCTTAATCATAAATTCAGTCTCCTGTTTCTTTGTTATAATTCTTTTGATGTGAACAAAACTCCAAATCCATTTTTTTGTGAAATTTAAATAGCAAGTATATTTAAGAACTGCATATGTGTTAAAAATGAATCCTCTGCAACTGGATGCTTAGTAAAAGCTGGGGCAACATCTGTGCTTAAAGAGTTCTTTCATTTTTCATACTTTACTTTTGATTGTGCCTGAGATATCATTTCCAGCCTTGAAATAAGGATTTGCTGTTCCGAAGTGATAAAATGATCAATTCAGACTTCTCGTTTACTTTCTTAAGGGGCCTCTTTTTAATGTGTCATAGAAAAGTATAGCCCTGGTAAAGGAGCCTGGATGACATAGGGAGCCTGGATGACATAGGATTTCCAGTTTGCTGGAGTATGTTGGGCTGTGCCAAAGTTTAGGATGTAAGTCTGTCTCGCTGAAGAATACCTCAAGTCATGGCAGTGAAGAGTAGCACTTCTGTATAAGGCGCACCCATCCTGTAATGTGAGTGCTGCAGCAAATATCTAAGCGCTTAACAGGCAGCTACCATTATATCTGCATCTATGTATATGCTATATGTACAGCACTGCACGTTCCTGAGCCCAGATTTCCAAACTCTCGATTGCAACCTGCTTGCATGTGATTAGAGCTTCTAAACTAACCTGTGTTTAATTTACCACCATTTAAACCTTTTATGCTGTGATGACTGCCCTCATGGTTACGAATAGCCAGCTGCTTCTTGGCCAGAGAGCAGTGAGATACTTGCTCCTATAGACTGAGTATAGAAGCGTTACTATGCCTCAGCTCTTGCTTTGGGATGCAAAGCAATTAGACCACTGACACAGTGTCACTGCAAGCATTTGTTTGGACCCAAACCATTTCTTTTCACCTAATCAACTGTAGGAGAGATGCTGAAGGTAAAATAATGGTAATTTTCTTATGCAGGCTACAACAAGCAGGGCAGGTGCCTTCCCCTGCAGAGGCTGTGCCCAAGGAATGCCTCAGGGTGTAAGGAAGGGACTTCACTGTAGCACGAGACACCTTTGGGACCCAAAACTGCTGCCACAGCAGCAGTTATAACTAAGTAGTAGTCCAAGACCCAAGTCAGGACAGGGTATCAACTGAGTGAGGGATTGGGGTATCCCAGAGGTAGATATAAAACCTGTCCTTAGGAACTAGCAAGGCTGAGTCTAATGGAGGGCATGACTTGATCTTTTCTATGCTTGTGGTTGACCAAGATCTAAGCTCTAGTTGTTAATGTCACTTGTTTGATGCTACACATATCTTCCACAGCTGGCAAAGCTGCTGAGACATAGTATTGTGTGGCACCCATAATGCCACTTCGGAGTTACTTTCTATAATCTAACCGCACCTCTGAATTGGTTTTTTTTCCATCTTTTTCTCTTTTTATTTTTCCCCTGTAAAGCTTTAAAATCCAGATTGAAAAAAAATTGAAAGCTTCTGCTGTAGCAATACCTGGAATGATAATTGGATGAAATGAACAATGCACATTTATACTCATAGTCTGAAGCGTCCTAGTTTATGTGATGGATTAATCACCTTTTCCTTGTGAGTTATGTCATCACTTCCAAAATAACAGCTTAGTTTACACAGAGCGACTGAAGCCATAGACAGCTGCCTTATTAACTGCTTGTTCATAGCAACTCTACGAAACTAGAATTTTAGTTTGTGGTAATGGTTAAAGAAGGTGGCAAAAAAAAACCCAGGAGGCCCCAGTTGCCTTGAAATAGCCACTTTCATCAAGACGCTGTCATCATTTTTTAATTATGTTTTGCTGGTGTGTGTATGGGACTTGTTGAATAAAGTAATCATGTTCACAGTTAATCAGGACATATATGATTTCCCCCTCAAAAAGAGGGAGGCCAAATGGTGGCAGATGCAGATCTTATTTCAGCTGTGTCCTGTATTTAAAGGAAAAACAGCTGGGAGCAATAGTTATTATCATTAGTGACACCCTGCCAACATATGCAGTTTTTTGGCCTCCATTATAAATATGAAAAAATCATGGTTCACAAAATACAGAGACCAAATGTTTTTTATAATAACTCATCCCTGGCACCACGTATCAATATTTTATTTGAAGTTGTAAATGAACACAGTATAAAACTGGATAATTTTAAATTAGGGTAGTTACCATGTGGGTTTCAAGGGGTGGGGGAAAACAGGACTTTTGAAAACTGTTCCCAAATTCATCTTTGGTAGGAGAAAGAAATAGGGGAAGATCTGAAACAGGAAAGCCATCCAAACTCTTTCCAAAAGGCCTTGTAAAGGTAAAAAAGGAAAAAAAAAAAGAAAAAAAAAGAAAAAAAAGGAGTAACTACTATTAAATGATTGTTTTTGTAAAAGTATTTGTTTGTGCTCTCTAAGGTGTAATAAATATTGTCCAAAAGGCAAAATGTGCAATTCTGTAAGACAGACTCAAAACACTACAATCAAATCCTCCAGCCTGCTGAGAATGTTCAGCCTACCATAATTTAGAGTGTGTCATTAATAACTGACACGCTTTACTGACATATTTCTTTTTCCATCATGTATATGAAATTTTAATCAAATTGATCTTACTGTACTAAAAACATGATCATTTGCTAGGAAATTTCATTGGGAAGGAATAAATACTTTGAAAAATTACTATTCCAAATGCTGAAAGACAACTTTAGACTTCCAGAAATTTATTTTCTGTGACATTTACAGTTTTCCATCATCTTCATGTAGAGCTGTGACGTGTAAACTCTTTTCCCAGAACAAATTTGGGTTATAAATCTAAGTCTCCAATATCGTGTTCCAGAGTAAATAAAAAGAAATCAAATTTCTGTTGAGTCAACCTCTTTTTTCTGTTCAGAGTCAACTCCTGATTTTTTATTTAGTGGACTAGTCCCATTGACTAGTGACTGAAAGACTAATACAAATGCAGGAACAGCCACACTGGGTCAGATCAAAAGTCTGTCTATGCCAATACTCAGTCTTCAGCTCTGAAATTAGTGCCTAGGAAAGAGTAAAAGAAGAGGGCAGGCAGGTATGGTTATTTCCAAAAAATACATTGTATTGCAGCACTTCGTTGCTCAAAGACTTGCTGAGCCAGAGGTGGTAGCCCTTGACAGATTATCATTCCTGTGAATTGGTCCAGTCAGCTTTTCAGCACATGTAAACTTCTAGCAGTTACAGCTTCCCGTGGCAAGGACTTGCACACAATTTAACGATGTGCTGTTTGAAGAACCACATCTTTTTGCTAGTTCTGAAGCTACCATGTGCTAGTTTCATGTGATGTGCCCCAGTTCTTCTCTGTATCTTCAGACAGACCAGTTAGTTGTTCCTTTCCACCCTCTCCATTCCCCTGATGATTCTGTGAATGTCTGTCACATCCCATCCGCAGCCATCTCTTTCCCAGGCTGAAAAGCCCCTCTCTGCGTAGTTATTTTTACCTGGAAGCTGCTCCATGCCATTGAGTGTATTTCCCACCCTCCTAACAGTCTTATTAAATTTTACCATGTCTTTTTAGGGTGGAGAAACCAGGAGTTAAGGTTGAAATTTTTACAATGAGAGAATGATATTTGTTTATTTTCTTTTCCTTTCCTAGTAATTTGATTCACTTTCATGACCACTGAGCTGAGCAGTTCGTAGGGCTGACTGTTGTGACTGTGAGATCGCATGTGTGCCTGATAATAGTCTACCCAGACTTCATCCCCCTGTGTACAAAGTCATGATTGTTGGCTTTGTCCACGTGCGCAGCACTCTAAATTTATCTGTCTTCATTTTTACCTGCTACTTTATTGCTTGGTCCCTGAGCCTCATAGAGTGCATCTGTATCGGTGGTGTAGGAGCAGGAGAGTGCTTTTGAAGCAAATCTCCTGGTCATCTCCACTTACTGTGCATTTGTACACACTGAAGATGATCTGAGAGCACATGGACTGGACTCCTTTCAGATGTAATTAAACCAAAAGATAAGCTCCAGAAGTGCAACTTCAGTGCCCCATCTGCAGGCATTCAATCGATAGGGGCAAACTGTAACTAGTCCGAATTAAATACAAAAAAAAGCCCAAAACAATCCTGAAATGGGGGTCGTGTGGTCTTCAGCAGCAACTGTTTCACTGTACAGATCTGCTCCTGTTGATCCTCACTTCTTCCTAGTTTTGACATGGCTTCAAGTCCTGTTGCAGTACTTCACCAGTTGCCCTCATCTTTACTATCCAGAGCAAATTAGTGTCATCTACAAGCTTTGTTACCATACTGGTTAATGCCTTTCGACTTCACTAATAGATATGTTCAATACTTGGGGTGGCCACACCACTCCCCTCTGAACATCATTGGTGACCTCTTTTCATTGTGAAAATTGATATGTGCCTTGTGTTTCCTTTCTATAAGTCAAACTTGCATCCTTTTGAGGACTTCATTCTTATCCTATAGGTGTTTGGATTTTTTGAGACCCTTTGGAAGAGAGATTTTGCTGAATTCCTGACTATATTAGCCAAATTTGCCTTATCCATATGTACAATAATTCCTTCAAGGACTGCCAATGTGATGGTAAAGTATGACTTCATCTTTACAGAAACTGTGTTGACTCTGTTAATTTTTATCCATGTGCCAACTAAGTCAATTCTCTTTCACAGTCTTTACCAATTTGTCTGTTTTGGACATGAGGCTCTCTGGTCCATAGTTCCCAAGATCCCTTGTCAAATCCTTCAAAAAAATTTGCCTTACATTTTGCACAGTTCAGTCCTCTGGTACCAGAGTGGTCTTTAGCGAAGACTTACATACTGCAATTAATGGTTGTACCACTTTATCTTTCATTGCCTTTTGAACTCATGGTTGAATACCACCTTCCAGTTACTGATCTTTCTGTCTATTTGCTCCATAATGCCTTTTACTGGCATATCATTTGGGGGCAGATCCTTTGAGTGCAGCATCTAAAAATTTTGTCTGCGAGAGCTTCCTGAAATTCCTCCACAGTCAGTGTAGATGAATAAAATGTATATTAGTTTTTCTGCTCTTCTGAATGTTCCTTTTACACCCTGTTTGACTGTTGGCCTGGTCATCTGGGAATTATTTTATTTTCCCAGGTTTCCAGTTCTCTGGCAATTAGACCAAGCAATTTTAATTCAGTTATCAAAGCAAATCATAGAATACCAGGTTGGAAGGGACCTCAAGGATCATCTGGTCCAACCTTTCTTGGCAAAAGCACGGTCTAGACAAGATGGCCCAGGACCCTGTCCAGCCAAATCTTAAAAGTGTCCAATGTTGGGAATCCACCACTTCCCTGGGGAGATTATTCCAATGGCTGATTGTTCTCATTGTGAAAAATTTTCCTTTTGAGTCCAATTGGAATCTCCCCAGGAGTAACTTGTACCCATTAGCCCTTGTCTTATCCACATGACTCCTTGTGAAAAGGGAGTTTCCGTCTTCTTTGTAGCCACCCTTTAAATACTGGAACATGGTGATAAGGTCTCCCCTAAGCTGCCTTCTCTCAAGGCTGAACAAATCCAGTTCTCTCAGCCTTTCCTCATATGGCAGGCTTGCTAGTCCTTTGACCATCTTTGTGGCCCTTCTCTGGACCCTTTCCAGCCTGTCCACATCTTTTTTGTACAACAGGGACCAAAACTGAACACAGTATTCCAGGTGTGGCCTGACAAGCGCTGAGTGGAGTGGGATAATGACTTCTTCATCTCTGCTGGTGATGGCCTTATTGATGCAACCCAGCATCCTGTTGGCTTTCTTTGCTGCAGCACACACTTCACTCATATTGAGCTTGTTGTCCACCAGGACCCCCAGGTCCCTTTCCACAGAGCTGCTCCCCAGCTGGGTAGATCCCAGCCTGTGCTGCACTCCTGGATTATGTTTTCCCAGGTGGAAGACCTTACATTTGTCTTTGTTGAACTTCATAAGGATCTTGTTAGCCCACTCTTCCAGCCTATCCAGGTCTTCCTGCAGGGTGGTTTTCCCTTCTGAAGTGGAACACTTTCAGTTGCTAATTTCTGGGAGACATCTTCAGCAGCTTGGATGTGATCCTCAGCTTCAGCCATCAAACACACTGCAGCAGAGAATATTTGGTAGAAAAGTGTGACTTTTGTTCCCCATGTCGTGTTGTGTGGCAGCATTCATCTTCTGGCTCACATTAGAACAGCATGAAGGTTGTGGTTTGTGCTAGACATCAGTGGTGCCCATGAGCCTTTGAAGCAGCTGAGACTACAAGGTACACGGGGAAATGTGTGTCCCCCTTCCCGTAAACACTTTAGTAACTTACAGTAGAAAAGGGGTTGTTAAAAAAAAAAAAAATCTACTTCTTTTTAATGGCACATATTTTGTAGTTTTGGAGTCAAGATATTAGACCAGCATGACTGAGTAGGGATGCATTTTCCTTGTAGATCTTCATGTATGTACCATTTCTTACCAGCTCTCTTCTATTACTGTGAATAATATACTCACAAAGTATACTTTGAGTCTTTCTTAAAAAAGAATAATAAAAAAAATCTTGGTTGTTTCCTGTAGTTGTCCTGTGAATTTGAATACATGTGAAGAAGTATACTCAGGGTGAATGTTTCAGTGTCTGCTTTATAGTATTCTTTTTCAATTAAAGAGAAGTTGCCAAAAGTAAGGAATGGAAGTACATGAGTCTGAGGGAATGGTATATCCTTGAAAATTGGCATAATCAATGGCTGATCTTCAACATTAGATTTAGTGGGAAAGAAAAACAGGGACTGGTCTTGAATGAATGAAATGTTGAGGAGTGATGAACAAGCTGGTGTAGTTAATAGAAATTGTCTCACTAAACTTGTGGTGACAGCAGTGATTATGATATAAAACCTTTTTAACTTGCAGGATTATCACATTTCTCAGTACTCTGTTCTTCTGTTTCAATAGGCAAAATTTCACTTATTGGCGCATTTGATTGGGGATGTGAAGAAACCAATTTTCTCTTCTTTTTAAGATGGAAACTAATCTTGCTGGACTACTATTTAAGAACTCTTGACAATGCTTATGTTTTTATTTTAGGAAATTGTTTTCATTACTTCAGTCTGCTCAACCAAAAACCTTCAGGCACTTTATTCAACTTTAGATATGCAAAGTAGGATAAACACATAAATTAATGCTGTCCAATGATTTACAATTAACTTAACCCTTTGTTGTTTTGGTGTCTAGTTTTTCCCATCTATCACACTTAGGATAGAAGTAGCCACGGTGAAGGAGTGAAAAAAGGAAAATAAAGTACTCCCTCTTCCATGAAACTTCTGATTACTGTGAAGCCATAACTGGCTTCATAAACAGGATCTGTGATACAGTGATACAGTGCTCCTTGGTGTCTGCTCTGTTAAACTCTTTTAACTAATGATGTGAAGTCCACCTTGAGATTAGAGACAAACAGTCTAGTCTGGAGAATCTTTCAGGCAGATATTTTTTGAATACTTAAAAGAAAATAAACCTAGTATTCTTATTATATTGAGTAACAACCTCTCCCTTGTCAAATGACAAACGTGTTTCACAACCACAATCTTCTTTGCAGTTGTTCTGCCAAACTGCTAATAAATTAAATCCTTATTGTTAGGCATATTTATGACACATTTTGCTTCATTCCTGAGGTACGTGCCTTTTTTTTTAGTACAGTTACCGAATTAACATACTTCTGTTATATATTTATAAATCTTAACTATTATTAACTTCAAGTCACAGAATTAAGTGCTAACCGTGATTATTCTTTTATTGTGAGAATGGAATAAGTATTTGTGCATTTAGTTTACAAGATAACATCTGGTGCAGAGGGTGCCAAACAGCCAGCTATTCTGCAAATTGAGTGCCAGAAGATGACTTTTAAACCAAAGTCTGTGCTGCAAAGACAATGCTGCAATGCTTGGACAGAATTCAGAGGATGTGCACTGCAAGGGGACCGCCGCCGTGCTGTCAGCAGGCAGGAGGCATGCTCCCCCCACATCTCTCTTGCTGTATAAACAGGGTTAGGCACCTGCTATTCTCTATGCTTTTCTTGTAGATATTAACAGAGTGGTTGAGACAGAACTCCACTGAGTCTTTGGCCCCTTCAAGTAACTACCACACTAGGGCAGTCGATGAGAGACACTTTGTCTGCTTACTCCCTGCTTGCATTAGGGGTAGCTCTAGCTCAGTATAGATCAGGGAAACTGCGTCTTTGTGTCTGCTGTTTTCCCCTCTCAGTCCAGCACAGGGTGTTCAAGCATAGCCTTTGAGGCATACCGGTCCCATCCGCTGTTGGCGTGGGGCAGGATTTGTCCATTGCTTTAGCAGTTCCTGGCATGGATGCTCAGGAGCAGTCTAGAGACAACTGCACTTCAAAATCCATTTGCAGACTGGTGGTTACTTCTCACTGTTAGTGTTCAGGAGCCCACAGTTGCCTTCTGAGCCAGCATTTGTTAAAACACAAGTACTATTCACTAGACACTCTCCTGAGATTAAATATCCATGTTTTTCCTATTCTTTTAAGGCGGCCAGTCTGTGGAAGTGTTATTCAACCTGAAAGCAGCTGCTGCTGGTTTTCTGCAGAGACAAGACCTGGAACGACTTTGGTCTGGCACTGCCCAAAGCATTAGAGCAGGGAAAGGCTAAGAACCAGCAAATCAGTAAAACATCAGATGTGAAATCAAGATTTTGGAGATACTAAAGTCTCTAGATTAGTTCATATGTTTTTTTAGACATGAGCAACTTTCCTTTCTTTCACAGGAAGCTTTATCTTCAGCCTCTGGATTCCCTTGGCACACCCATTGATGTTTTCTGTGATCAGTCCGAATCTACAGTTTCTCTTTTCAGCAACTTGAAAGGATCTGAATGTGTCCTATCTGAACGGACCTCCTGCCGTAGAGCAGCATACATCATTTAAATGTATTTATGTTATTATTAAAAAAGAACTTATGTGGCCAAATAACAAATCCACATGATCTGCTGATGAGCAGTTTGCTTATAGTTGCGAGTATATCGTACTGAAAAGCATGTAAGAATTGAAGCAACAGTAAATCAAAGAGCATTTACATGCAGTCAGACAAAGGGCCAGTTAAAAGCCTACAAAAATAGAGACAATGTAATCCCAGACCCTCCAGATGGGACAGTGCAGACCTGCTTTTAGCACGGCCCCATCAATACTTTACTCTCTCTTTTTTTTCCAAATTGTTTGAAAGAATTTTTTCCTTCCCCAAATTTTTCCCTCTCTCCTGCTGTATCATTTCTCTTTCCTTACCTAGTTAAGCTATTCAGAAAAAAACCAACTTTTTGTTTCTTTTAATGACCTGGAACGGAATTCTTGAGTTCATACTGCTCATTCTTCAAGCACTCTGTTCTGGCCCAGAGAGGATTGGTGTAATTCATGTTACCACGGTGTTGGAAAAAATTATT